>NW_025423858.1:0-303512 GCF_020740605.2 Lemur catta | reverse complement strand
AGCATCAGCCCTAGGATAGTGTTAGGGTTAGGGTTAGGGTTAGCATCCGCCCTAGGATAATGTTAGGGTTAGGGTTAGGGTTAGCATCAGCCCTAGGATAGTGTTAGTGTTAGGGTTAGCATCAGCCCTAGGATAGTGATAGGGTTAGGGTTAACATAAACCCTAGGATAGTGTTAGGGTTAGGGTTAGGGTTAGGGTTATCATCAGGCCTAGGATAGTGTTAGGGTTAGGGTTATGGTTAGCATCAGTTCAAGGATAGTGTTAGGGTTAGCGTTAGGGTTAGCATCTGCCCTAGGATAGTGTTAGGGTTAGGGTTAGTGTTAGCATCAGCCCAAGGATAGTGTTAGGGTTAGGGTTAGCATCAGCCCTAGGATAGTGTTAGGGTTAGGGTTAGGGTTAGCATCAGTTCAAGGATAGTGTTAGGGTTAGCGTTAGGGTTAGCATCAGCCCTAGGATAGTGTTAGGGTTAGGGTTAGGGTTATCATCAGGCCTAGGATAGTGTTAGGGTTAGGGTTATTGTTAGCATCAGTTCAAGGATAGTGTTAGGGTTAGCGTTAGGGTAGCATCAGCCCTAGGATAGTGTTAGGGTTAGGGTTAGGGTTAGCATCAGCCCTAGGATAGTGTTAGGGTTAGGGTTAGCATCAGCCCAAGGATAGTGTTAGGGTTAGGGTTAGGGTTTTCATCAGGCTTAGGATAGTGTTAGGGTTAGGGTTAGCATCAGCCCTAGGATAGTGTTAGGTTTAGGGTTAGGGTTAGCATCAGCCCTAGGATAGTGTTAGGGTCAGGGTTAGCATCAGCCCTAGGATAGTGTTATGGTTAGGGTTAGGGTTAGCATCAGCCCTAGGATAGTGTTAGGGTTAGGGTTAGCATCAGCCCTAGGATAGTTTTAATGTTAGGGTTAGGGTTAGCATCAGCCGTAGGATAGTGTTAGGGTTAGGGTTAGCCTCAGCCCTAAGATAGTGTTAGAGTTAGGGTTAGGGTTAGCATCAGCCCTAGGATAATGTTAGGGTTAGGGTTAGGGTTAGCATCAGCCCTAGGATAGTGTTAGTGTTAGGGTTAGCATCAGCCCTAGGATAGTGTTAGGGTTAGGGTTAGGGTTAGCATCCGCCCTAGGATAGTGTTAGGGTTAGGGTTAGGGTTAGCATCAGCCCTAGGATAGTGTTAGGGTTAGGGTTAACATAAACCCTAGGATAGTGTTAGGGTTAGGGTTAGGGTTATCATCAGGCCTAGGATAGTGTTAGGGTTAGGGTTAGCGTTAGCATCAGTTCAAGGATAGTGTTAGGGTTAGCGTTAGGGTTAGCATCTGCCCTAGGATAGTGTTAGGGTTAGGGTTAGCATCAGCCCTAGGATAGTGTTAGGGTTAGGGTTAGGGTTAGCATCAGGCCCCGGATAGTGTTAGGGTTAGGGTTAGCATCAGCCCAAGGATAGTGTTAGGGTTAGGGTTAGGGTTAGCATCTGCCCTAGGATATTGTTAGGGTTAGGGTTAGGGTTAGCATCAGCCCAAGGATAGTGTTAGGGTTAGGGTTAGCATCAGCCTTAGGATAGTGTTAGGGTTAGGGTTAGGGTTAGCATCAGGCCCAGGATAGTGTTAGGGTTAGGGTTAGCATCAGCCCTAGGTTAGTGTTAGTGTTAGGGTTAGGGTTAGCATCAGCCCTAGGATAGTGTTAGGGTTAGGGTTAGGGTTAGCATCAGTTCAAGGATAGTGTTAGGGTTAGCGTTAGGGTTAGCAACAGCCCTAGGATAGTGTTAGGGTTAGGGTTAGGGTTAGCATCAGCCCTAGGATAGTGTTATGGTTAGGGTTAGCATCAGCCCTAGGATAGTGTTAGGGTTAGGGTTAGGGTTAGCATCAGCCCTAGGATAGTGTTAGGGTTAGGGTTAGCATCAGCCCTAGGATAGTGTTAGGGTTAGGGTTAGGGTTAGCATCAGCCCTAGGATAGTGTTAGGGTTAGAGTTAGCATCAGCCCTATGTTAGTGTTAGTGTTAGGGTTAGGGTTAGCATCAGCCCTAGGATAGTGTTAGGGTTAGGGTTAGGGTTAGCATCAGTTCAAGGATAGTGTTAGGGTTAGCGTTAGGGTAGCATCAGCCCTAGGATAGTGTTAGGGTTAGGGTTAGGGTTAGCATCAGCCCTAGGATAGTGTTAGGGTTAGGGTTAGCATCAGCCCTAGGATAGTGTTAGGGTTAGGGTTAGGGTTATCATCAGGCCTAGGATAGTGTTAGGGTTAGGGTTAGCATCAGCCCTAGGATAGTGTTAGGGTTAGGGTTAGGGTTAGCATCAGCCCTAGGATAGTGTTAGGGTTAGGGTTAGCATCAGCCCTAGGATAGTGTTAGGGTTAGGGTTAGGGTTAGCATCAGGCCTAGGATAGTGTTAGGGTTAGGGTAAGCATCAGCCCTAGGATAGTGTTAGGGTTAGGGTTAGTGTTAGCATCAGCCGTAGGATAGTGTTAGGGTTAGGGTTAGCCTCAGCCCTAAGATAGTGTTAGAGTTAGGGTTAGGGTTAGCATCAGCCCTAGGATAGTGTTAGGGTTAGGGTTAGGGTTAGCATGAGCCCTTGGAGAGTGTTAGGGTTAGGGTTAGGGTTAGCATCAGCCCTAGGATAGTGTTAGTGTTAGGGTTAGCATCAGCCCTAGGATAGTGTTAGGGTTAGGGTTAGCATCAGCCCTGGGATAGTGTTAGGGTTAGGGTTAGGGTTAGGATCCGCCCTAGGATAATGTTAGGGTTAGGGTTAGGGTTAGCATCAGCCCTAGGATAGTGTTAGCGTTAGGGTTAGGATTAGCATCCGCCCTAGGATAGTGTTAGGGTTAGGGTTAGTGTTAGCATCAGCCCTAGGATAGTGTTAGGGTTAGGGTTAACATAAACCCTAGGATAGTGTTAGGGTTAGGGTTAGGGTTATCATCAGGCCTAGGATAGTGTTAGGGTTAGGGTTATGATTAGCATCAGTTCAAGGATAGTGTTAGGGTTAGCGTTAGGGTTAGCATCTGCCCTAGGATAGTGTTAGGGTTAGGGTTAGGGTTAGCATCAGCCCAAGGATAGTGTTAGGGTTAGGGTTAGCATCAGCCCTAGGATGTGTTAGGGTTAGGGTTAGGGTTAGCATCAGTTCAAGGATAGTGTTAGGGTTAGCGTTAGGGTTAGCATCAGCCCTAGGATAGTGTTTGTGTTAGGGTTCGGGTTATCATCAGGCCTAGGATAGTGTTAGGGTTAGGGTTAGGGTTAGCATCAGTTCAAGGATAGTGTTAGGGTTAGCGTTAGGGTTAGCATCAGCCCAAGGATAGTGTTAGGGTTAGGGTTAGGGTTAGCATCAGCCGTAGGATAGTGTTAGGGTTAGGGTTAGGGTTAGCATCAGGCCCAGGATAGTGTTAGGGTTAGGGTTAGCATCAGCCCAAGGATAGTGTTAGGGTTAGGGTTAGGGTTAGCATCAGCCCTAGGATAGTGTTAGGGTTAGGGTTAGCATCAACCCTAGGATAGTGTTTGGGTTAGGGTTAGGGTTAGCATCAGCCCTAGGATAGTGTTATGGTTAGGGTTAGGGTTAGCATCAGCCCTAGGATAGTGTTAGTGTTAGGGTTAGCATCAGCCCTAGGATAGTGTTAGGGTTAGGGTTAGGGTTAGCATCAGCCCTAGGATAGTGTTAGGGTTAGGGTTAGCATCAGCCCTAGGATAGTGTTAGGGTTAGGGTTAGGGTTAGCATCAGCCCTAGGATAGTGTTAGGGTTAGGGTTAGCATCAGCCCTATGTTAGTGTTAGTGTTAGGGTTAGGGTTAGCATCAGCCCTAGGACAGTGTTAGGGTTAGGGTTAGGGTTAGCATCAGTTCAAGGATAGTGTTAGGGTTAGCGTTAGGGTAGCATCAGCCCTAGGATAGTGTTAAGGTTAGGGTTAGGGTTAGCATCAGCCCTAGGATAGTGTAAGGGTTAGGGTTAGCATCAGCCCTAGGATAGTGTTAGGGTTAGGGTTAGGGTTATTATCAGCCCTAGGATAGTGTTAGGGTTAGGGTTAGCATCAGCCCTAGGATAGTGTTAGGGTTAGGGTTAGGGTTAGCATCAGCCCTAGGATAGTGTTAGGGTTAGGGTTAACATCAGCCCTAGGATAGTGTTAGGGTTAGGGTTAGGGTTAGCAACAGCCCTAGGATAGTGTTAGGGTTAGGGTTAACATCATCCCTAGGATAGTGTTAGGGTTAGGGTTAGGGTTAGCATCAGCCGTAGGATAGTGTTAGGGTTAGGGTTAGCCTCAGCCCTAAGATAGTGTTAGAGTTAGGGTTAGGGTTAGCATCAGCCCTAGGATAATGTTAGGGTTAGGGTTAGGGTTAGCATCAGCCCTAGGATAGTGTTAGTGTTAGGGTTAGCATCAGCCCTAGGATAGTGTTAGGGTTAGGGTTAGGGTTAGCATCCGCCCTAGGATAGTGTTAGGGTTAGGGTTAGGGTTAGCATCAGCCCTAGGATAGTGTTAGGGTTAGGGTTAACATAAACCCTAGGATAGTGTTAGGGTTAGGGTTAGGGTTATCATCAGGCCTAGGATAGTGTTAGGGTTAGGGTTAGGGTTAGCATCAGTTCAAGGATAGTGTTAGGGTTAGCGTTAGGGTTAGCATCTGCCCTAGGATAGTGTTAGGGTTAGGGTTAGCATCAGCCCTAGGATAGTGTTAGGGTTAGTGTTAGGGTTAGCATCAGGCCCCGGATAGTGTTAGGGTTAGGGTTAGCATCAGCCCAAGGATAGTGTTAGGGTTAGGGTTAGGGTTAGCATCTGCCCTAGGATATTGTTAGGGTTAGGGTTAGGGTTAGCATCAGTCCAAGGATAGTGTTAGGGTTAAGGTTAGCATCAGCCTTAGGATAGTGTTAGGGTTAGGGTTAGGGTTAGCATCAGGCCCAGGATAGTGTTAGGGTTAGGGTTAGCATCAGCCCAAGGATAGTGTTAGGGTTAGGTTTAGGGTTAGCATCAGCCCTAGGATAGTGTTAGGGTTAGGGTTAGCATCAACCCTAGGATAGTGTTTGGGTTAGGGTTAGGGTTAGCATCAGCCCTAGGATAGTGTTAGGGTTAGGGTTAGCCTCAGCCCTAGGAGAGTGTTAGGGTTAGGGATAGGGTTAGCATCAGGCCTAGGATAGTGTTAGGGTTAGGGTTAGGGTTAGCATCAGCCCTAGGATAGTGTTAGGGTTAGGGTTAGCATCAGCCTTAGGATAGTGTCAGGGTTAGGGTTAGGGTTATCATCAGGCCTAGGATAGTGTTAGGGTTAGGGTTAGCATCAGCTCTAGGATAGTGTTAGGTTTAGGGTTAGGGTTAGCATCAGCCCTAGGATAGTGTTAAAGTTAGGGATATGGTTATCATCAGGCGTAGTATAGTGTGAGGTCTAGGGTTAGCATCAGACTTAGGATAGTGTTAGGGTTAGGGTTAGGGTTAGCATCAGCCCTAGGATAGTGTTAAGGTTAGGGTTATCATCAGGCCTAGGATAGTGTTAGGGTTAGGGTTAGCATCAGCCCTAGGATAGTGTTAGGGTTAGGGTTAGGGTTAGCATCAGCCCTAGGATAGTGTTAGGGTTAGGGTTAGCATCAGCCCTAGGATAGTGTTTAGGGTTAGGGTTAGGGTTAGCATCAGGCCTAGGATAGTGTTAGGGTTAGGGTTAGCATCAGCCCTAGGATAGTGTTAGGGTTAGGGTTAGGGTTAGCATCAGCCCTTGGAGAGTGTTAGGGTTAGGGTTAGGGTTAGCATCAGCCCTAGGATAGTGTTAGTGTTAGGGTTAGCATCAGCCCAAGGATAGTGTTAGGGTTAGGGTTAGGGTTAGCATCAGCCCTAGGATAGTGTTAGGGTTAGGGTTAGCATCAGCCCTAGGATAGTGTTAGGGTTAAGGTTAGGGTTAGCATCAGCCCTAGGATAGTGTTAGGGTTAGGGTTAGCATCAGCCCTAGGTTAGTGTTAGTGTTAGGGTTAGGGTTAGCATCAGCCCTAGGATAGTGTTAGGGTTAGGGTTAGGGTTAGCATCAGTTCAAGGATAGTGTTAGGGTTAGCGTTAGGGTTAGCATCAGCCCTAGCATAGTGTTAGGGTTAGGGTTAGGGTTATCATCAGGCCTAGGATAGTGTTAGGGTTAGGGTTAGGGTTAGCATCAGTTCAAGGATAGTGTTAGGGTTAGCGTTAGGGTTAGCATCTGCCCTAGGATAGTGTTAGGGTTAGGGTTAGGGTTAGCATCAGCCCAAGGATAGTGTTAGGTTTAGGGTTAGCATCAGCCCTAGGATAGTGTTAGGGTTATGGTTAGGGTTAGCATCAGGCCCAGGATAGTGTTAGGGTTAGGGTTAGCATCAGCCCAAGGATACTGTTAGGGTTAGGGTTAGGGTTAGCATCAGCCCTAGGATAGTGTTAGGGTTAGGGTTAGCATCAAACCTAGGATAGTGTTTGGGTTAGGGTTAGGGTTAGCATCAGCCCTAGGATAGTGTTAGGGTTAGGGTTAGGGTTAGCATCAGCCCTAGGATAGTGTTAGTGTTAGGGTTATCATCAGCCCTAGGATAGTGTTAGGGTTAGGGTTAGGGTTAGCATCAGCCCTAGGATATTGTTAGGGTTAGGGTTAGCATCAGCCCTAGGATAGTGTTAGGGTTAGGGTTAGGGTTAGCATCAGCCCTAGGATAGTGTTAGGGTTAGAGTTAGCATCAGCCCTATGTTAGTGTTAGTGTTAGGGTTAGGGTTAGCATCAGCCCTAGGATAGTGTTAGGGTTAGGGTTAGGGTTAGCATCAGTTCAAGGATAGTGTTAGGGTTAGCGTTAGGGTAGCATCAGCCCTAGGATAGTGTTAGGGTTAGGGTTAGGGTTAGCATCAGCCCTAGGATAGTGTTAGGGTTAGGGTTAGCATCAGCCCTAGGATAGTGTTAGGGTTAGGGTTAGGGTTATCATCAGGCCTAGGATAGTGTTAGGGTTAGGGTTAGCATCAGCCCTAGGATAGTGTTAGGGTTAGGGTTAGGGTTAGCATCAGCCCTAGGATAGTGTTAGGGTTAGGGTTAGCATCAGCCCTAGGATAGTGTTAGGGTTAGAGTTAGGGTTAGCATCAGGCCTAGGATAGTGTTAGGGTTAGGGTTAGCATCAGCCCTAGGATAGTGTTAGGGTTAGGGTTAGTGTTAGCATCAGCCGTAGGATAGTGTTAGGGTTAGGGTTAGCCTCAGCCCTAAGATAGTGTTAGAGTTAGGGTTAGGGTTAGCATCAGCCCTAGGATAGTGTTAGGGTTAGGGTTAGGGTTAGCATGAGCCCTTGGAGAGTGTTAGGGTTAGGGTTAGGGTTAGCATCAGCCCTAGGATAGTGTTAGTGTTAGGGTTAGCATCAGCCCTAGGATAGTGTTAGGGTTAGGGTTAGCATCAGCCCTGGGATAGTGTTAGGGTTAGGGTTAGGGTTAGGATCCGCCCTAGGATAATGTTAGGGTTAGGGTTAGGGTTAGCATCAGCCCTAGGATAGTGTTAGGGTTAGGGTTAACATAAACCCTAGGATAGTGTTAGGGTTAGGGTTAGGGTTATCATCAGGCCTAGGATAGTGTTAGGGTTAGGGTTATGGTTAGCATCAGTTCAAGGATAGTGTTAGGGTTAGCGTTAGGGTTAGCATCTGCCCTAGGATAGTGTTAGGGTTAGGGTTAGGGTTAGCATCAGCCCTAGGATAGTGTTAGGGTTAGGGTTAGCATCAGCCCTAGGATGTGTTAGGGTTAGGGTTAGGGTTAGCATCAGTTCAAGGATAGTGTTAGGGTTAGCGTTAGGGTTAGCATCAGCCCTAGGATAGTGTTAGTGTTAGGGTTAGGGTTATCATCAGGCCTAGGATAGTGTTAGGGTTAGGGTTAGGGTTAGCATCAGTTCAAGGATAGTGTTAGGGTTAGCGTTAGGGTTAGCATCTGCCCTAGGATAGTGTTAGGGTTAGGGTTAGGGTTAGCATCAGCCCAAGGATAGTGTTAGGGTTAGGGTTAGGGTTAGCATCAGCCGTAGGATAGTGTTAGGGTTAGGGTTAGGGTTAGCATCAGGCCCAGGATAGTGTTAGGGTTAGGGTTAGCATCAGCCCAAGGATAGTGTTAGGGTTAGGGTTAGGGTTAGCATCAGCCCTAGGATAGTGTTAGGGTTAGGGTTAGGGTTAGCATCAGCCCTAGGATAGTGTTAGGGTTAGAGTTAGCATCAGCCCTATGTTAGTGTTAGTGTTAGGGTTAGGGTTAGCATCAGCCCTAGGATAGTGTTAGGGTTAGGGTTAGGGTTAGCATCAGTTCAAGGATAGTGTTAGGGTTAGCGTTAGGGTAGCATCAGCCCTAGGATAGTGTTAGGGTTAGGGTTAGGGTTAGCATCAGCCCTAGGATAGTGTTAGGGTTAGGGTTAGCATCAGCCCTAGGATAGTGTTAGGGTTAGGGTTAGGGTTATCATCAGGCCTAGGATAGTGTTAGGGTTAGGGTTAGCATCAGCCCTAGGATAGTGTTAGGGTTAGGGTTAGGGTTAGCATCAGCCCTAGGATAGTGTTAGGGTTAGGGTTAGCATCAGCCCTAGGATAGTGTTAGGGTTAGAGTTAGGGTTAGCATCAGGCCTAGGATAGTGTTAGGGTTAGGGTTAGCATCAGCCCTAGGATAGTGTTAGGGTTAGGGTTAGTGTTAGCATCAGCCGTAGGATAGTGTTAGGGTTAGGGTTAGCCTCAGCCCTAAGATAGTGTTAGAGTTAGGGTTAGGGTTAGCATCAGCCCTAGGATAGTGTTAGGTTTAGGGTTAGGGTTAGCATGAGCCCTTGGAGAGTGTTAGGGTTAGGGTTAGGGTTAGCATCAGCCCTAGGATAGTGTTAGTGTTAGGGTTAGCATCAGCCCTAGGATAGTGTTAGGGTTAGGGTTAGCATCAGCCCTGGGATAGTGTTAGGGTTAGGGTTAGGGTTAGGATCCGCCCTAGGATAATGTTAGGGTTAGGGTTAGGGTTAGCATCAGCCCTAGGATAGTGTTAGGGTTAGGGTTAACATAAACCCTAGGATAGTGTTAGGGTTAGGGTTAGGGTTATCATCAGGCCTAGGATAGTGTTAGGGTTAGGGTTATGGTTAGCATCAGTTCAAGGATAGTGTTAGGGTTAGCGTTAGGGTTAGCATCTGCCCTAGGATAGTGTTAGGGTTAGGGTTAGGGTTAGCATCAGCCCTAGGATAGTGTTAGGGTTAGGGTTAGCATCAGCCCTAGGATGTGTTAGGGTTAGGGTTAGGGTTAGCATCAGTTCAAGGATAGTGTTAGGGTTAGCGTTAGGGTTAGCATCAGCCCTAGGATAGTGTTAGTGTTAGGGTTAGGGTTATCATCAGGCCTAGGATAGTGTTAGGGTTAGGGTTAGGGTTAGCATCAGTTCAAGGATAGTGTTAGGGTTAGCGTTAGGGTTAGCATCTGCCCTAGGATAGTGTTAGGGTTAGGGTTAGGGTTAGCATCAGCCCAAGGATAGTGTTAGGGTTAGGGTTAGGGTTAGCATCAGCCGTAGGATAGTGTTAGGGTTAGGGTTAGGGTTAGCATCAGGCCCAGGATAGTGTTAGGGTTAGGGTTAGCATCAGCCCAAGGATAGTGTTAGGGTTAGGGTTAGGGTTAGCATCAGCCCTAGGATAGTGTTAGGGTTAGGGTTAGCATCAACCCTAGGATAGTGTTTGGGTTAGGGTTAGGGTTAGCATCAGCCCTAGGATAGTGTTAGGGTTAGGGTTAGGGTTAGCATCAGCCCTAGGATAGTGTTAGTGTTAGGGTTAGCATCAGCCCTAGGATAGTGTTAGGGTTAGGGTTAGGGTTAGCATCAGCCCTAGCATAGTGTTAGGGTTAGGGTTAGCATCAGCCCTAGGATAGTGTTAGGGTTAGGGTTAGGGTTATCATCAGGCCTAGTATAGTGTGAGGTCTGGGGTTAGCATCAGACTTAGGATAGTGTTAGCGTTAGGGTTAGGGTTAGCATCAGCCCTAGGATAGTGTTAAGGTTAGGGTTAGCATCAGCCCTAGGATAGTGTTAGGGTTAGGGTTAGGGTTATCATCAGGCCTAGGATAGTGTTAGGGTTAGGGTTAGCATCAGCCCTAGGATAGTGTTAGGGTTAGGGTTAGGGTTAGCATCAGCCCTAGGATAGTGTTAGGGTTAGGGTTAGCATCAGCCCTAGGATAGTGTTAGGGTTAGGGTTAGGGTTAGCATCAGGCCTAGGATAGTGTTAGGGTTAGGGTTAGCATCAGCCCTAGGATAGTGTTAGGGTTAGGGTTAGGGTTAGCATCAGCCCTTGGAGAGTGCTAGGGTTAGGGTTAGGGTTAGCATCAGCCCTAGGATAGTGTTAGGGTTAGGGTTAGCATCAGCCCTAGGATAGTGTTAGGGTTAGGGTTAGGGTTAGCATCAGGCCTAGGATAGTGTTAGTGTTAGGGTTAGCATCAGCCCTAGGATAGTGTTAGGGTTAGGGTTAGGGTTAGCATCCGCCCTAGGATAATGTTAGGGTTAGGGTTAGGGTTAGCATCAGCCCTAGGATAGTGTTAGTGTTAGGGTTAGCATCAGCCCTAGGATAGTGATAGGGTTAGGGTTAACATAAACCCTAGGATAGTGTTAGGGTTAGGGTTAGGGTTATCATCAGGCCTAGGATAGTGTTAGGGTTAGGGTTATGGTTAGCATCAGTTCAAGGATAGTGTTAGGGTTAGCGTTAGGGTTAGCATCTGCCCTAGGATAGTGTTAGGGTTAGGGTTAGTGTTAGCATCAGCCCAAGGATAGTGTTAGGGTTAGGGTTAGCATCAGCCCTAGGATAGTGTTAGGGTTAGGGTTAGGGTTAGCATCAGTTCAAGGATAGTGTTAGGGTTAGCGTTAGGGTTAGCATCAGCCCTAGCATAGTGTTAGGGTTAGGGTTAGGGTTATCATCAGGCCTAGGATAGTGTTAGGGTTAGGGTTATTGTTAGCATCAGTTCAAGGATAGTGTTAGGGTTAGCGTTAGGGTAGCATCAGCCCTAGGATAGTGTTAGGGTTAGGGTTAGGGTTAGCATCAGCCCTAGGATAGTGTTAGGGTTAGGGTTAGCATCAGCCCTAGGATAGTGTTAGGGTTAGGGTTAGGGTTTTCATCAGGCTTAGGATAGTGTTAGGGTTAGGGTTAGCATCAGCCCTAGGATAGTGTTAGGTTTAGGGTTAGGGTTAGCATCAGCCCTAGGATAGTGTTAGGGTTAAGGTTAGCATCAGCCCTAGGATAGTGTTATGGTTAGGGTTAGGGTTAGCATCAGCCCTAGGATAGTGTTAGGGTTAGGGTTAGCATCAGCCCTAGGATAGTGTTAGGGTTAGGGTTAGGGTTAGCATCAGCCGTAGGATAGTGTTAGGGTTAGGGTTAGCCTCAGCCCTAAGATAGTGTTAGAGTTAGGGTTAGGGTTAGCATCAGCCCTAGGATAATGTTAGGGTTAGGGTTAGGGTTAGCATCAGCCCTAGGATAGTGTTAGTGTTAGGGTTAGCATCAGCCCTAGGATAGTGTTAGGGTTAGGGTTAGGGTTAGCATCCGCCCTAGGATAGTGTTAGGGTTAGGGTTAGGGTTAGCATCAGCCCTAGGATAGTGTTAGGGTTAGGGTTAACATAAACCCTAGGATAGTGTTAGGGTTAGGGTTAGGGTTATCATCAGGCCTAGGATAGTGTTAGGGTTAGGGTTAGCGTTAGCATCAGTTCAAGGATAGTGTTAGGGTTAGCGTTAGGGTTAGCATCTGCCCTAGGATAGTGTTAGGGTTAGGGTTAGCATCAGCCCTAGGATAGTGTTAGGGTTAGGGTTAGGGTTAGCATCAGGCCCCGGATAGTGTTAGGGTTAGGGTTAGCATCAGCCCAAGGATAGTGTTAGGGTTAGGGTTAGGGTTAGCATCTGCCCTAGGATATTGTTAGGGTTAGGGTTAGGGTTAGCATCAGCCCAAGGATAGTGTTAGGGTTAGGGTTAGCATCAGCCTTAGGATAGTGTTAGGGTTAGGGTTAGGGTTAGCATCAGGCCCAGGATAGTGTTAGGGTTAGGGTTAGCATCAGCCCTAGGATAGTGTTAGGGTTAGGGTTAGGGTTAGCA
The DNA here is from genome assembly GCF_020740605.2 of Lemur catta. NCBI lineage: Eukaryota > Metazoa > Chordata > Mammalia > Primates > Lemuridae > Lemur > Lemur catta. The sequence continues at coordinate 291,553 of NW_025423858.1, read as the reverse complement.
TCAGCCCTAGGATAGTGTTAGGGTTAGGGTTAGCATCAGCCCTAGGTTAGTGTTAGTGTTAGGGTTAGGGTTAGCATCAGCCCTAGGATAGTGTTAGGGTTAGGGTTAGGGTTAGCATCAGTTCAAGGATAGTGTTAGGGTTAGCGTTAGGGTTAGCAACAGCCCTAGGATAGTGTTAGGGTTAGGGTTAGGGTTAGCATCAGCCCTAGGATAGTGTTATGGTTAGGGTTAGCATCAGCCCTAGGATAGTGTTAGGGTTAGGGTTAGGGTTAGCATCAGCCCTAGGATAGTGTTAGGGTTAGGGTTAGCATCAGCCCTAGGATAGTGTTAGGGTTAGGGTTAGGGTTAGCATCAGCCCTAGGATAGTGTTAGGGTTAGAGTTAGCATCAGCCCTATGTTAGTGTTAGTGTTAGGGTTAGGGTTAGCATCAGCCCTAGGATAGTGTTAGGGTTAGGGTTAGGGTTAGCATCAGTTCAAGGATAGTGTTAGGGTTAGCGTTAGGGTAGCATCAGCCCTAGGATAGTGTTAGGGTTAGGGTTAGGGTTAGCATCAGCCCTAGGATAGTGTTAGGGTTAGGGTTAGCATCAGCCGTAGGATAGTGTTAGGGTTAGGGTTAGGGTTATCATCAGGCCTAGGATAGTGTTAGGGTTAGGGTTAGCATCAGCCCTAGGATAGTGTTAGGGTTAGGGTTAGGGTTAGCATCAGCCCTAGGATAGTGTTAGGGTTAGGGTTAGCATCAGCCCTAGGATAGTGTTAGGGTTAGGGTTAGGGTTAGCATCAGGCCTAGGATAGTGTTAGGGTTAGGGTAAGCATCAGCCCTAGGATAGTGTTAGGGTTAGGGTTAGTGTTAGCATCAGCCGTAGGATAGTATTAGGGTTAGGGTTAGCCTCAGCCCTAAGATAGTGTTAGAGTTAGGGTTAGGGTTAGCATCAGCCCTAGGATAGTGTTAGGGTTAGGGTTAGGGTTAGCATGAGCACTTGGAGAGTGTTAGGGTTAGGGTTAGGGTTAGCATCAGCCCTAGGATAGTGTTAGTGTTAGGGTTAGCATCAGCCCTAGGATAGTGTTAGGGTTAGGGTTAGCATCAGCCCTGGGATAGTGTTAGGGTTAGGGTTAGGGTTAGGATCCGCCCTAGGATAATGTTAGGGTTAGGGTTAGGGTTAGCATCAGCCCTAGGATAGTGTTAGCGTTAGGGTTAGGATTAGCATCCGCCCTAGGATAGTGTTAGGGTTAGGGTTAGTGTTAGCATCAGCCCTAGGATAGTGTTAGGGTTAGGGTTAACATAAACCCTAGGATAGTGTTAGGGTTAGGGTTAGGGTTATCATCAGGCCTAGGATAGTGTTAGGGTTAGGGTTATGATTAGCATCAGTTCAAGGATAGTGTTAGGGTTAGCGTTAGGGTTAGCATCTGCCCTAGGATAGTGTTAGATTTGGGTTAGGGTTAGCATCAGCCCAAGGATAGTGTTAGGGTTAGGGTTAGCATCAGCCCTAGGATGTGTTAGGGTTAGGGTTAGGGTTAGCATCAGTTCAAGGATAGTGTTAGGGTTAGCGTTAGGGTTAGCATCAGCCCTAGGATAGTGTTTGTGTTAGGGTTAGGGTTATCATCAGGCCTAGGATAGTGTTAGGGTTAGGGTTAGGGTTAGCATCAGTTCAAGGATAGTGTTAGGGTTAGCGTTAGGGTTAGCATCTGCCCTAGGATAGTGTTAGGGTTAGGGTTAGGGTTAGCATCAGCCCAAGGATAGTGTTAGGGTTAGGGTTAGGGTTAGCATCAGCCGTAGGATAGTGTTAGGGTTAGGGTTAGGGTTAGCATCAGGCCCAGGATAGTGTTAGGGTTAGGGTTAGCATCAGCCCAAGGATAGTGTTAGGGTTAGGGTTAGGGTTAGCATCAGCCCTAGGATAGTGTTAGGGTTAGGGTTAGCATCAACCCTAGGATAGTGTTTGGGTTAGGGTTAGGGTTAGCATCAGCCCTAGGATAGTGTTAGGGTTAGGGTTAGGGTTAGCATCAGCCCTAGGATAGTGTTAGTGTTAGGGTTAGCATCAGCCCTAGGATAGTGTTAGGGTTAGGGTTAGGGTTAGCATCAGCCCTAGGATAGTGTTAGGGTTAGGGTTAGCATCAGCCCTAGGATAGTGTTAGGGTTAGGGTTAGGGTTAGCATCAGCCCTAGGATAGTGTTAGGGTTAGGGTTAGCATCAGCCCTATGTTAGTGTTAGTGTTAGGGTTAGGGTTAGCATCAGCCCTAGGACAGTGTTAGGGTTAGGGTTAGGGTTAGCATCAGTTCAAGGATAGTGTTAGGGTTAGCGTTAGGGTAGCATCAGCCCTAGGATAGTGTTAAGGTTAGGGTTAGGGTTAGCATCAGCCCTAGGATAGTGTAAGGGTTAGGGTTAGCATCAGCCCTAGGATAGTGTTAGGGTTAGGGTTAGGGTTATTATCAGCCCTAGGATAGTGTTAGGGTTAGGGTTAGCATCAGCCCTAGGATAGTGTTAGGGTTAGGGTTAGGGTTAGCATCAGCCCTAGGATAGTGTTAGGGTTAGGGTTAACATCAGCCCTAGGATAGTGTTAGGGTTAGGGTTAGGGTTAGCATCAGCCCTAGGATAGTGTTAGGGTTAGGGTTAACATCAGCCCTAGGATAGTGTTAGGGTTAGGGTTAGGGTTAGCATCAGCCGTAGGATAGTGTTAGGGTTAGGGTTAGCCTCAGCCCTAAGATAGTGTTAGAGTTAGGGTTAGGGTTAGCATCAGCCCTAGGATAATGTTAGGGTTAGGGTTAGGGTTAGCATCAGCCCTAGGATAGTGTTAGTGTTAGGGTTAGCATCAGCCCTAGGATAGTGTTAGGGTTAGGGTTAGGGTTAGCATCCGCCCTAGGATAGTGTTAGGGTTAGGGTTAGGGTTAGCATCAGCCCTAGGATAGTGTTAGGGTTAGGGTTAACATAAACCCTAGGATAGTGTTAGGGTTAGGGTTAGGGTTATCATCAGGCCTAGGATAGTGTTAGGGTTAGGGTTAGGGTTAGCATCAGTTCAAGGATAGTGTTAGGGTTAGCGTTAGGGTTAGCATCTGCCCTAGGATAGTGTTAGGGTTAGGGTTAGCATCAGCCCTAGGATAGTGTTAGGGTTAGTGTTAGGGTTAGCATCAGCCCTAGGATAGTGTTAAAGTTAGGGTTATGGTTATCATCAGGCCTAGTATAGTGTGAGGTCTAGGGTTAGCATCAGACTTAGGATAGTGTTAGGGTTAGGGTTAGGGTTAGCATCAGCCCTAGGATAGTGTTAAGGTTAGGGTTATCATCAGGCCTAGGATAGTGTTAGGGTTAGGGTTAGCATCAGCCCTAGGATAGTGTTAGGGTTAGGGTTAGGGTTAGCATCAGCCCTAGGATAGTGTTAGGGTTAGGGTTCCATCAGCCCTAGGATAGTGTTAGGGTTAGGGTTAGGGTTAGCATCAGGCCTAGGATAGTGTTAGGGTTAGGGTTAGCATCAGCCCTAGGATAGTGTTAGGGTTAGGGTTAGGGTTAGCATCAGCCCTTGGAGAGTGTTAGGGTTAGGGTTAGGGTTAGCATCAGCCCTAGGATAGTGTTAGTGTTAGGGTTAGCATCAGCCCAAGGATAGTGTTAGGGTTAGGGTTAGGGTTAGCATCAGCCCTAGGATAGTGTTAGGGTTAGGGTTAGCATCAGCCCTAGGATAGTGTTAGGGTTAGGGTTAGGGTTAGCATCAGCCCTAGGATAGTGTTAGGGTTAGGGTTAGCATCAGCCCTAGGTTAGTGTTAGTGTTAGGCTTAGGGTTAGCATCAGCCCTAGGATAGTGTTAGGGTTAGGGTTAGGGTTAGCATCAGTTCAAGGATAGTGTTAGGGTTAGCGTTAGGGTTAGCATCAGCCCTAGCATAGTGTTAGGGTTAGGGTTAGGGTTATCATCAGGCCTAGGATAGTGTTAGGGTTAGGGTTAGGGTTAGCATCAGTTCAAGGATAGTGTTAGGGTTAGCGTTAGGGTTAGCATCTGCCCTAGGATAGTGTTAGGGTTAGGGTTAGGGTTAGCATCAGCCCAAGGATAGTGTTAGGTTCAGGGTTAGCATCAGCCCTAGGATAGTGTTAGGGTTAGGGTTAGGGTTAGCATCAGGCCCAGGATAGTGTTAGGGTTAGGGTTAGCATCAGCCCAAGGATACTGTTAGGGTTAGGGTTAGGGTTAGCATCAGCCCTAGGATAGTGTTAGGGTTAGGGTTAGCATCAAACCTAGGATAGTGTTTGGGTTAGGGTTAGGGTTAGCATCAGCCCTAGGATAGTGTTAGGGTTAGGGTTAGGGTTAGCATCAGCCCTAGGATAGTGTTAGTGTTAGGGTTATCATCAGCCCTAGGATAGTGTTAGGGTTAGGGTTAGGGTTAGCATCAGCCCTAGGATATTGTTAGGGTTAGGGTTAGCATCAGCCCTAGGATAGTGTTAGGGTTAGGGTTAGGGTTAGCATCAGCCCTAGGATAGTGTTAGGGTTAGAGTTAGCATCAGCCCTATGTTAGTGTTAGTGTTAGGGTTAGGGTTAGGATCAGCCCTAGGATAGTGTTAGGGTTAGGGTTAGGGTTAGCATCAGTTCAAGGATAGTGTTAGGGTTAGCGTTAGGGTAGCATCAGCCCTAGGATAGTGTTAGGGTTAGGGTTAGGGTTAGCATCAGCCCTAGGATAGTGTTAGGGTTAGGGTTAGCATCAGCCCTAGGATAGTGTTAGGGTTAGGGTTAGGGTTATCATCAGGCCTAGGATAGTGTTAGGGTTAGGGTTAGCATCAGCCCTAGGATAGTGTTAGGGTTAGGGTTAGGGTTAGCATCAGCCCTAGGATAGTGTTAGAATTAGGGTTAGCATCAACCCTAGGATAGTGTTAGGGTTAGAGTTAGGGTTAGCATCAGGCCTAGGATAGTGTTAGGGTTAGGGTTAGCATCAGCCCTAGGATAGTGTTAGGGTTAGGGTTAGTGTTAGCATCAGCCGTAGGATAGTGTTAGGGTTAGGGTTAGCCTCAGCCCTAAGATAGTGTTAGAGTTAGGGTTAGGGTTAGCATCAGCCCTAGGATAGTGTTAGGGTTAGGGTTAGGGTTAGCATGAGCCCTTGGAGAGTGTTAGGGTTATGGTTAGGGTTAGCATCAGCCCTAGGATAGTGTTAGTGTTAGGGTTAGCATCAGCCCTAGGATAGTGTTAGGGTTAGGGTTAGCATCAGCCCTGGGATAGTGTTAGGGTTAGGGTTAGGGTTAGGATCCGCCCTAGGATAATGTTAGGGTTAGGGTTAGGGTTAGCATCAGCCCTAGGATAGTGTTAGTGTTAGGGTTAGCATCAGCCCTAGGATAGTGTTAGGGTTAGGGTTAGGATTAGCATCCGCCCTAGGATAGTGTTAGGGTTAGGGTTAGTGTTAGCATCAGCCCTAGGATAGTGTTAGGGTTAGGGTTAACATAAACCCTAGGATAGTGTTAGGGTTAGGGTTAGGGTTATCATCAGGCCTAGGATAGTGTTAGGGTTAGGGTTATGGTTAGCATCAGTTCAAGGATAGTGTTAGGGTTAGCGTTAGGGTTAGCATCTGCCCTAGGATAGTGTTAGGGTTAGGGTTAGGGTTAGCATCAGCCCAAGGATAGTGTTAGGGTTAGGGTTAGCATCAGCCCTAGGATGTGTTAGGGTTAGGGTTAGGGTTAGCATCAGTTCAAGGATAGTGTTAGGGTTAGCGTTAGGGTTAGCATCAGCCCTAGTATAGTGTTAGTGTTAGGGTTAGGGTTATCATCAGGCCTAGGATAGTGTTAGGGTTAGGGTTAGGGTTAGCATCAGTTCAAGGATAGTGTTAGGGTTAGCGTTAGGGTTAGCATCTGCCCTAGGATAGTGTTAGGGTTAGGGTTAGGGTTAGCATCAGCCCAAGGATAGTGTTAGGGTTAGGGTTAGGGTTAGCATCAGCCGTAGGATAGTGTTAGGGTTAGGGTTAGGGTTAGCATCAGGCCCAGGATAGTGTTAGGGTTAGGGTTAGCATCAGCCCAAGGATAGTGTTAGCGTTAGGGTTAGGGTTAGCATCAGCCCTAGGATAGTGTTAGGGTTAGGGTTAGGGTTAGCATCAGCCCTAGGATAGTGTTAGTGTTAGGGTTAGCATCAGCCCTAGGATAGTGTTAGGGTTAGGGTTAGGGTTAGCATCAGCCCTAGGATAGTGTTAGGGTTAGGGTTAGCATCAGCCCTAGGATAGTGTTAGGGTTAGGGTTAGGGTTAGCATCAGCCCTAGGATAGTGTTAGGGTTAGGGTTAGCATCAGCCCTATGTTAGTGTTAGTGTTAGGGTTAGGGTTAGCATCAGCCCTAGGACAGTGTTAGGGTTAGGGTTAGGGTTAGCATCAGTTCAAGGATAGTGTTAGGGTTAGCGTTAGGGTAGCATCAGCCCTAGGATAGTGTTAAGGTTAGGGTTAGGGTTAGCATCAGCCCTAGGATAGTGTAAGGGTTAGGGTTAGCATCAGCCCTAGGATAGTGTTAGGGTTAGGGTTAGGGTTATTATCAGCCCTAGGATAGTGTTAGGGTTAGGGTTAGCATCAGCTCTAGGATAGTGTTAGGGTTAGGGTTAGGGTTAGCATCAGCCCTAGGATAGTGTTAAAGTTAGGGTTATGGTTATCATCAGGCCTAGTATAGTGTGAGGTCTAGGGTTAGCATCAGACTTAGGATAGTGTTAGGGTTAGGGTTAGGGTTAGCATCAGCCCTAGGATAGTGTTAAGGTTAGGGTTATCATCAGGCCTAGGATAGTGTTAGGGTTAGGGTTAGCATCAGCCCTAGGATAGTGTTAGGGTTAGGGTTAGGGTTAGCATCAGCCCTAGGATAGTGTTAGGGTTAGGGTTAGCATCAGCCCTAGGATAGTGTTAGGGTTAGGGTTAGGGTTAGCATCAGGCCTAGGATAGTGTTAGGGTTAGGGTTAGCATCAGCCCTAGGATAGTGTTAGGGTTAGGGTTAGGGTTAGCATCAGCCCTTGGAGAGTGTTAGGGTTAGGGTTAGGGTTAGCATCAGCCCTAGGATAGTGTTAGTGTTAGGGTTAGCATCAGCCCTAGGATAGTGTTAGGGTTAGGGTTAGGGTTAGCATCAGCCCTAGGATAGTGTTAGGGTTAGGGTTAGCATCAGCCCTAGGTTAGTGTTAGTGTTAGGGTTAGGGTTAGCATCAGCCCTAGGATAGTGTTAGGGTTAGGGTTAGGGTTAGCATCAGTTCAAGGATAGTGTTAGGGTTAGCGTTAGGGTTAGCATCAGCCCTAGCATAGTGTTAGGGTTAGGGTTAGGGTTATCATCAGGCCTAGGATAGTGTTAGGGTTAGGGTTAGGGTTAGTATCAGTTCAAGGATAGTGTTACGGTTAGCGTTAGGGTTAGCATCTGCCCTAGGATAGTGTTAGGGTTAGGGTTAGGGTTAGCATCAGCCCAAGGATAGTGTTAGGTTTAGGGTTAGCATCAGCCCTAGGATAGTGTTAGGGTTAGGGTTAGGGTTAGCATCAGGCCCAGGATAGTGTTAGGGTTAGGGTTAGCATCAGCCCAAGGATACTGTTAGGGTTAGGGATAGGGTTAGCATCAGCCCTAGGATAGTGTTAGGGTTAGGGTTAGAATCAACCCTAGAATAGTGTTTGGCTTAGGGTTAGGGTTAGCATCAGCCCTAGGATAGTGTTAGGGTTAGGGTTAGGGTTAGCATCAGCCCTAGGATAGTGTTAGTGTTAGGGTTATCATCAGCCCTAGGATAGTGTTAGGGTTAGGGTTAGGGTTAGCATCAGCCCTAGGATATTGTTAGGGTTAGGGTTAGCATCAGCCCTAGGATAGTGTTAGGGTTAGGGTTAACATAAACCCTAGGATAGTGTTAGGGTTAGGGTTAGGGTTATCATCAGGCCTAGGATAGTGTTAGGGTTAGGGTTAGGGTTAGCATAAGCCCAAGGATAGTGTTAGGGTTAGGGTTAGGGTTAGAATCTGCCCTAGGATATTGTTAGGGTTAGGGTTATGGTTAGCATCAGTTCAAGGATAGTGTTAGGGTTAAGGTTAGCATCAGCCTTAGGATAGTGTTAGGGTTAGGGTTAGGGTTAGCATCAGGCCCAGGATAGTGTTAGGGTTAGGGTTAGCATCAGCCCAAGGATAGTGTTAGGGTTAGGGTTAGGGTTAGCATCAGCCCTAGGATAGTGTTAGGGTTAGGGTAAGCATCAACCCTAGGATAGTGTTTGGGTTAGGGTTAGGGTTAGCATCAGCCCTAGGATAGTGTTAGGGTTAGGGTTAGCCTCAGCCCTAGGAGAGTGTTAGGGTTAGGGATAGGGTTAGCATCAGGCCTAGGATAGTGTTAGGGTTAGGGTTAGGGTTAGCATCAGCCCTAGGATAGTGTTAGGGTTAGGGTTAGCATCAGCCTTAGGATAGTGTCAGGGTTAGGGTTAGGGTTATCATCAGGCCTAGGATAGTGTTAGGGTTAGGGTTAGCATCAGCTCTAGGATAGTGTTAGGTTTAGGGTTAGGGTTAGCATCAGCCCTAGGATAGTGTTAAAGTTAGGGTTATGGTTATCATCAGGCCTAGTATAGTGTGAGGTCTAGGGTTAGCATCAGACTTAGGATAGTGTTAGGGTTAGGGTTAGGGTTAGCATCAGCCCTAGGATAGTGTTAAGGTTAGGGTTATCATCAGGCCTAGGATAGTGTTAGGGTTAGGGTTAGCATCAGCCCTAGGATAGTGTTAGGGTTAGGGTTAGGGTTAGCATCAGCCCTAGGATAGTGTTAGGGTTAGGGTTCCATCAGCCCTAGGATAGTGTTAGGGTTAGGGTTAGGGTTAGCATCAGGCCTAGGATAGTGTTAGGGTTAGGGTTAGCATCAGCCCTAGGATAGTGTTAGGGTTAGGGTTAGGGTTAGCATCAGCCCTTGGAGAGTGTTAGGGTTAGGGTTAGGGTTAGCATCAGCCCTAGGATAGTGTTAGTGTTAGGGTTAGCATCAGCCCAAGGATAGTGTTAGGGTTAGGGTTAGGGTTAGCATCAGCCCTAGGATAGTGTTAGGGTTAGGGTTAGCATCAGCCCTAGGATAGTGTTAGGGTTAGGGTTAGGGTTAGCATCAGCCCTAGGATAGTGTTAGGGTTAGGGTTAGCATCAGCCCTAGGTTAGTGTTAGTGTTAGGGTTAGGGTTAGCATCAGCCCTAGGATAGTGTTAGGGTTAGGGTTAGGGTTAGCATCAGTTCAAGGATAGTGTTTGGGTTAGCGTTAGGGTTAGCATCAGCCCTAGCATAGTGTTAGGGTTAGGGTTAGGGTTATCATCAGGCCTAGGATAGTGTTAGGGTTAGGGTTAGGGTTAGCATCAGTTCAAGGATAGTGTTAGGGTTAGCGTTAGGGTTAGCATCTGCCCTAGGATAGTGTTAGGGTTAGGGTTAGGGTTAGCATCAGCCCAAGGATAGTGTTAGGTTTAGGGTTAGCATCAGCCCTAGGATAGTGTTAGGGTTAGGGTTAGCATCAGCCCAAGGATACTGTTAGGGTTAGGGTTAGGGTTAGCATCAGCCCTAGGATAGTGTTAGGGTTAGGGTTAGCATCAAACCTAGGATAGTGTTTGGGTTAGGGTTAGGGTTAGCATCAGCCCTAGGATAGTGTTAGGGTTAGGGTTAGGGTTAGCATCAGCCCTAGGATAGTGTTAGTGTTAGGGTTATCATCAGCCCTAGGATAGTGTTAGGGTTAGGGTTAGGGTTAGCATCAGCCCTAGGATATTGTTAGGGTTAGGGTTAGCATCAGCCCTAGGATAGTGTTAGGGTTAGGGTTAGCGTTAGCATCAGCCCTAGGATAGTGTTAGGGTTAGAGTTAGCATCAGCCCTATGTTAGTGTTAGTGTTAGGGTTAGGGTTAGGATCAGCCCTAGGATAGTGTTAGGGTTAGGGTTAGGGTTAGCATCAGTTCAAGGATAGTGTTAGGGTTAGCGTTAGGGTAGCATCAGCCCTAGGATAGTGTTAGGGTTAGGGTTAGGGTTAGCATCAGCCCTAGGATAGTGTTAGGGTTAGGGTTAGCATCAGCCCTAGGATAGTGTTAGGGTTAGGGTTAGGGTTATCATCAGGCCTAGGATAGTGTTAGGGTTAGGGTTAGCATCAGCCCTAGGATAGTGTTAGGGTTAGGGTTAGGGTTAGCATCAGCCCTAGGATAGTGTTAGGGTTAGGGTTAGCATCAGCCCTAGGATAGTGTTAGGGTTAGAGTTAGGGTTAGCATCAGGCCTAGGATAGTGTTAGGGTTAGGGTTAGCATCAGCCCTAGGATAGTGTTAGGGTTAGGGTTAGTGTTAGCATCAGCCGTAGGATAGTGTTAGGGTTAGGGTTAGCCTCAGCCCTAAGATAGTGTTAGAGTTAGGGTTAGGGTTAGCATCAGCCCTAGGATAGTGTTAGGGTTAGGGTTAGGGTTAGCATGAGCCCTTGGAGAGTTTTAGGGTTAGGGTTAGGGTTAGCATCAGCCCTAGGATAGTGTTAGTGTTAGGGTTAGCATCAGCCCTAGGATAGTGTTAGGGTTAGGGTTAGCATCAGCCCTGGGATAGTGTTAGGGTTAGGGTTAGGGTTAGGATCCGCCTTAGGATAATGTTAGGGTTAGGGTTAGGGTTAGCATCAGCCCTAGGATAGTGTTAGTGTTAGGGTTAGCATCAGCCCTAGGATAGTGTTAGGGTTAGGGTTAGGATTAGCATCCGCCCTAGGATAGTGTTAGGGTTAGGGTTAGTGTTAGCATCAGCCCTAGGATAGTGTTAGGGTTAGGGTTAACATAAACCCTAGGATAGTGTTAGGGTTAGGGTTAGGGTTATCATCAGGCCTAGGATAGTGTTAGGGTTAGGGTTATGGTTAGCATCAGTTCAAGGATAGTGTTAGGGTTAGCGTTAGGGTTAGCATCTGCCCTAGGATAGTGTTAGGGTTAGGGTTAGGGTTAGCATCAGCCCAAGGATAGTGTTAGGGTTAGGGTTAGCATCAGCCCTAGGATGTGTTAGGGTTAGGGTTAGGGTTAGCATCAGTTCAAGGATAGTGTTAGGGTTAGCGTTAGGGTTAGCATCAGCCCTAGTATAGTGTTAGTGTTAGGGTTAGGGTTATCATCAGGCCTAGGATAGTGTTAGGGTTAGGGTTAGGGTTAGCATCAGTTCAAGGATAGTGTTAGGGTTAGCGTTAGGGTTAGCATCTGCCCTAGGATAGTGTTAGGGTTAGGGTTAGGGTTAGCATCAGCCCAAGGATAGTGTTAGGGTTAGGGTTAGGGTTAGCATCAGCCGTAGGATAGTGTTAGGGTTAGGGTTAGGGTTAGCATCAGGCCCAGGATAGTGTTAGGGTTAGGGTTAGCATCAGCCCAAGGATAGTGTTAGGGTTAGGGTTAGGGTTAGCATCAGCCCTAGGATAGTGTTAGGGTTAGGGTTAGCATCAACCCTAGGATAGTGTTTGGGTTAGGGTTAGGGTTAGCATCAGCCCTAGGATAGTGTTAGGGTTAGGGTTAGGGTTAGCATCAGCCCTAGGATAGTGTTAGTGTTAGGGTTAGCATCAGCCCTAGGATAGTGTTAGGGTTAGGGTTAGGGTTAGCATCAGCCCTAGGATAGTGTTAGTGTTAGAGTTAGCATCAGCCCAAGGATAGTGTTAGGGTTAGGGTTAGGGTTAGCATCAGCCCTAGGATAGTGTTAGGGTTAGGGTTAGCATCAGCCCTAGGATAGTGTTAGGGTTAGTGTTAGGGTTAGCATCAGCCCTAGGATAGTGTTAGGGTTAGGGTTAGCATCAGCCCTAGGTTAGTGTTAGTGTTAGGGTTAGGGTTAGCATCAGCCCTAGGATAGTGTTAGGGTTAGGGTTAGGGTTAGCATCAGTTCAAGGATAGTGTTAGGGTTAGCGTTAGGGTTAGCATCAGCCCTAGCATAGTGTTAGGGTTAGGGTTAGGGTTATCATCAGGCCTAGGATAGTGTTAGGGTTAGGGTTAGGGTTAGCATCAGTTCAAGGATAGTGTTAGGGTTAGCGTTAGGGTTAGCATCTGCCCTAGGATAGTGTTAGGGTTAGGGTTAGGGTTAGCATCAGCCCAAGGATAGTGTTAGGTTTAGGGTTAGCATCAGCCCTAGGATAGTGTTAGGGTTAGGGTTAGCATCAGCCCAAGGATACTGTTAGGGTTAGGGTTAGGGTTAGCATCAGCCCTAGGATAGTGTTAGGGTTAGGGTTAGCATCAAACCTAGGATAGTGTTTGGGTTAGGGTTAGGGTTAGCATCAGCCCTACGATAGTGTTAGGGTTAGGGTTAGGGTTAGCATCAGCCCTAGGATAGTGTTAGTGTTAGGGTTATCATCAGCCCTAGGATAGTGTTAGGGTTAGGGTTAGGGTTAGCATCAGCCCTAGGATATTGTTAGGGTTAGGGTTAGCATCAGCCCTAGGATAGTGTTAGGGTTAGGGTTAGGGTTAGCATCAGCCCTAGGATAGTGTTAGGGTTAGAGTTAGCATCAGCCCTATGTTAGTGTTAGTGTTAGGGTTAGGGTTAGGATCAGCCCTAGGATAGTGTTAGGGTTAGGGTTAGGGTTAGCATCAGTTCAAGGATAGTGTTAGGGTTAGCGTTAGGGTAGCATCAGCCCTAGGATAGTGTTAGGGTTAGGGTTAGGGTTAGCATCAGCCCTAGGATAGTGTTAGGGTTAGGGTTAGCATCAGCCCTAGGATAGTGTTAGGGTTAGGGTTAGGGTTATCATCAGGCCTAGGATAGTGTTAGGGTTAGGGTTAGCATCAGCCCTAGGATAGTGTTAGGGTTAGGGTTAGGGTTAGCATCAGCCCTAGGATAGTGTTAGGGTTAGGGTTAGCATCAGCCCTAGGATAGTGTTAGGGTTAGAGTTAGGGTTAGCATCAGGCCTAGGATAGTGTTAGGGTTAGGGTTAGCATCAGCCCTAGGATAGTGTTAGGGTTAGGGTTAGTGTTAGCATCAGCCGTAGGATAGTGTTAGGGTTAGGGTTAGCCTCAGCCCTAAGATAGTGTTAGAGTTAGGGTTAGGGTTAGCATCAGCCCTAGGATAGTGTTAGGGTTAGGGTTAGGGTTAGCATGAGCCCTTGGAGAGTGTTAGGGTTAGGGTTAGGGTTAGCATCAGCCCTAGGATAGTGTTAGTGTTAGGGTTAGCATCAGCCCTAGGATAGTGTTAGGGTTAGGGTTAGCATCAGCCCTGGGATAGTGTTAGGGTTAGGGTTAGGGTTAGGATCCGCCCTAGGATAATGTTAGGGTTAGGGTTAGGGTTAGCATCAGCCCTAGGATAGTGTTAGTGTTAGGGTTAGCATCAGCCCTAGGATAGTGTTAGGGTTAGGGTTAGGATTAGCATCCGCCCTAGGATAGTGTTAGGGTTAGGGTTAGTGTTAGCATCAGCCCTAGGATAGTGTTAGGGTTAGGGTTAACATAAACCCTAGGATAGTGTTAGGGTTAGGGTTAGGGTTATCATCAGGCCTAGGATAGTGTTAGGGTTAGGGTTATGGTTAGCATCAGTTCAAGGATAGTGTTAGGGTTAGCGTTAGGGTTAGCATCTGCCCTAGGATAGTGTTAGGGTTAGGGTTAGGGTTAGCATCAGCCCAAGGATAGTGTTAGGGTTAGGGTTAGCATCAGCCCTAGGATGTGTTAGGGTTAGGGTTAGGGTTAGCATCAGTTCAAGGATAGTGTTAGGGTTAGCGTTAGTATTAGCATCAGCCCTAGTATAGTGTTAGTGTTAGGGTTAGGGTTATCATCAGGCCTAGGATAGTGTTAGGGTTAGGGTTAGGGTTAGCATCAGTTCAAGGATAGTGTTAGGGTTAGCGTTAGGGTTAGCATCTGCCCTAGGATAGTGTTAGGGTTAGGGTTAGGGTTAGCATCAGCCCAAGGATAGTGTTAGGGTTAGGGTTAGGGTTAGCATCAGCCGTAGGATAGTGTTAGGGTTAGGGTTAGGGTTAGCATCAGGCCCAGGATAGTGTTAGGGTTAGGGTTAGCATCAGCCCAAGGATAGTGTTAGGGTTAGGGTTAGGGTTAGCATCAGCCCTAGGATAGTGTTAGGGTTAGGGTTAGCATCAACCCTAGGATAGTGTTTGGGTTAGGGTTAGGGTTAGCATCAGCCCTAGGATAGTGTTAGGGTTAGGGTTAGGGTTAGCATCAGCCCTAGGATAGTGTTAGTGTTAGGGTTAGCATCAGCCCTAGGATAGTGTTAGGGTTAGGGTTAGGGTTAGCATCAGCCCTAGGATAGTGTTAGGGTTAGGGTTAGCATCAGCCCTAGGATAGTGTTAGGGTTAGGGTTAGGGTTAGCATCAGCCCTAGGATAGTGTTAGGGTTAGGGTTAGCATCAGCCCTATGTTAGTGTTAGTGTTAGGGTTAGGGTTAGCATCAGCCCTAGGACAGTGTTAGGGTTAGGGTTAGGGTTAGCATCAGTTCAAGGATAGTGTTAGGGTTAGCGTTAGGGTAGCATCAGCCCTAGGATAGTGTTAAGGTTAGGGTTAGGGTTAGCATCAGCCCTAGGATAGTGTAAGGGTTAGGGTTAGCATCAGCCCTAGGATAGTGTTAGGGTTAGGGTTAGGGTTATTATCAGCCCTAGGATAGTGTTAGGGTTAGGGTTAGCATCAGCTCTAGGATAGTGTTAGGGTTAGGGTTAGGGTTAGCATCAGCCCTAGGATAGTGTTAAAGTTAGGGTTATGGTTATCATCAGGCCTAGTATAGTGTGAGGTCTAGGGTTAGCATCAGACTTAGGATAGTGTTAGGGTTAGGGTTAGGGTTAGCATCAGCCCTAGGATAGTGTTAAGGTTAGGGTTATCATCAGGCCTAGGATAGTGTTAGGGTTAGGGTTAGCATCAGCCCTAGGATAGTGTTAGGGTTAGGGTTAGGGTTAGCATCAGCCCTAGGATAGTGTTAGGGTTAGGGTTAGCATCAGCCCTAGGATAGTGTTAGGGTTAGGGTTAGGGTTAGCATCAGGCCTAGGATAGTGTTAGGGTTAGGGTTAGCATCAGCCCTAGGATAGTGTTAGGGTTAGGGTTAGGGTTAGCATCAGCCCTTGGAGAGTGTTAGGGTTAGGGTTAGGGTTAGCATCAGCCCTAGGATAGTGTTAGTGTTAGGGTTAGCATCAGCCCAAGGATAGTGTTAGGGTTAGGGTTAGGGTTAGCATCAGCCCTAGGATAGTGTTAGGGTTAGGGTTAGCATCAGCCCTAGGATAGTGTTAGGGTTAGGGTTAGGGTTAGCATCAGCCCTAGGATAGTGTTAGGGTTAGGGTTAGCATCAGCCCTAGGTTAGTGTTAGTGTTAGGGTTAGGGTTAGCATCAGCCCTAGGATAGTGTTAGGGTTAGGGTTAGGGTTAGCATCAGTTCAAGGATAGTGTTAGGGTTAGCGTTAGGGTTAGCATCAGCCCTAGCATAGTGTTAGGGTTAGGGTTAGGGTTATCATCAGGCCTAGGATAGTGTTAGGGTTAGGGTTAGGGTTAGCATCAGTTCAAGGATAGTGTTAGGGTTAGCGTTAGGGTTAGCATCTGCCCTAGGATAGTGTTAGGGTTAGGGTTATGGTTAGCATCAGCCCAAGGATAGTGTTAGGTTTAGGGTTAGCATCAGCCCTAGGATAGTGTTAGGGTTAGGGTTAGGGTTAGCATCAGGCCCAGGATAGTGTTAGGGTTAGGGTTAGCATCAGCCCAAGGATACTGTTAGGGTTAGGGTTAGGGTTAGCATCAGCCCTAGGATAGTGTTAGGGTTAGGGTTGCATCAACCCTAGGATAGTGTTTGGGTTAGGGTTAGGGTTAGCATCAGCCCTAGGATAGTGTTAGGGTTAGGGTTAGGGTTAGCATCAGCCCTAGGATAGTGTTAGTGTTAGGGTTATCATCAGCCCTAGGATAGTGTTAGGGTTAGGGTTAGGGTTAGCATCAGCCCTAGGATATTGTTAGGGTTAAGGTTAGCATCAGCCCTAGGATAGTGTTAGGGTTAGGGTTAGGGTTAGCATCAGCCCTAGGATAGTGTTAGGGTTAGAGTTAGCATCAGCCCTATGTTAGTGTTAGTGTTAGGGTTAGGGTTAGCATCAGCCCTAGGATAGTGTTAGGGTTAGGGTTAGGGTTAGCATCAGTTCAAGGATAGTATTAGGGTTAGCGTTAGGGTAGCATCAGCCCTAGGATAGTGTTAGGGTTAGGGTTAGGGTTAGCATCAGCCCTAGGATAGTGTTAGGTTTAGGGTTAGCATCAGCCCTAGGATAGTGTTAGGGTTAGGGTTAGGGTTATCATCAGGCCTAGGATAGTGTTAGGGTTAGGGTTAGCATCAGCCCTAGGATAGTGTTAGGGTTAGGGTTAGGGTTAGCATCAGCCCTAGGATAGTGTTAGGGTTAGGGTTAGCATCAGCCCTAGGATAGTGTTAGGGTTAGGGTTAGGGTTAGCATCAGGCCTAGGATAGTGTTAGGGTTAGGGTTAGCATCAGCCCTAGGATAGTGTTAGGGTTAGGGTTAGTGTTAGCATCAGCCGTAGGATAGTGTTAGGGTTAGGGTTAGCCTCAGCCCTAAGATAGTGTTAGAGTTAGGGTTAGGGTTAGCATCAGCCCTAGGATAGTGTTAGGGTTAGGGTTAGGGTTAGCATGAGCCCTTGGAGAGTGTTAGGGTTAGGGTTAGGGTTAGCATCAGCCCTAGGATAGTGTTAGTGTTAGGGTTAGCATCAGCCCTAGGATAGTGTTAGGGTTAGGGTTAGCATCAGCCCTGGGATAGTGTTAGGGTTAGGGTTAGGGTTAGGATCCGCCCTAGGATAATGTTAGGGTTAGGGTTAGGGTTAGCATCAGCCCTAGGATAGTGTTAGTGTTAGGGTTAGCATCAGCCCTAGGATAGTGTTAGGGTTAGGGTTAGGATTAGCATCCGCCCTAGGATAGTGTTAGGGTTAGGGTTAGTGTTAGCATCAGCCCTAGGATAGTGTTAGGGTTAGGGTTAACATAAACCCTAGGATAGTGTTAGGGTTAGGGTTAGGGTTATCATCAGGCCTAGGATAGTGTTAGGGTTAGGGTTATGGTTAGCATCAGTTCAAGGATAGTGTTAGGGTTAGGGTTAGCATCAGCCCTAGGATGTGTTAGGGTTAGGGTTAGGGTTAGCATCAGTTCAAGGATAGTGTTAGGGTTAGCGTTAGGGTTAGCATCAGCCCTAGGATAGTGTTAGTGTTAGGGTTAGGGTTATCATCAGGCCTAGGATAGTGTTAGGGTTAGGGTTAGGGTTAGCATCAGTTCAAGGATAGTGTTAGGGTTAGCGTTAGGGTTAGCATCTGCCCTAGGATAGTGTTAGGGTTAGGGTTAGGGTTAGCATCAGCCCAAGGATAGTGTTAGGGTTAGGGTTAGGGTTAGCATCAGCCGTAGGATAGTGTTAGGGTTAGGGTTAGGGTTAGCATCAGCCCCAGGATAGTGTTAGGGTTAGGGTTAGCATCAGCCCAAGGATAGTGTTAGGGTTAGGGTTAGGGTTAGCATCAGCCCTAGGATAGTGTTAGGGTTAGGGTTAGCATCAACCCTAGGATAGTGTTTGGGTTAGGGTTAGGGTTAGCATCAGCCCTAGGATAGTGTTAGGGTTAGGGTTAGGGTTAGCATCAGCCCTAGGATAGTGTTAGTGTTAGGGTTAGCATCAGCCCTAGGATAGTGTTAGGGTTAGGGTTAGGGTTAGCATCAGCCCTAGGATAGTGTTAGGGTTAGGGTTAGCATCAGCCCTAGGATAGTGTTAGGGTTAGGGTTAGGGTTAGCATCAGCCCTAGGATAGTGTTAGGGTTAGGGTTAGCATCAGCCCTATGTTAGTGTTAGTTTAGGGTTAGGGTTAGCATCAGCCCTAGGACAGTGTTAGGGTTAGGGTTAGGGTTAGCATCAGTTCAAGGATAGTGTTAGGGTTAGCGTTAGGGTAGCATCAGCCCTAGGATAGTGTTAAGGTTAGGGTTAGGGTTAGCATCAGCCCTAGGATAGTGTAAGGGTTAGGGTTAGCATCAGCCCTAGGATAGTGTTAGGGTTAGGGTTAGGGTTATTATCAGCCCTAGAATAGTGTTAGGGTTAGGGTTAGCATCAGCCCTAGGATAGTGTTAGGGTTAGGGTTAGGGTTAGCATCAGCCCTAGCATAGTGTTAGTGTTAGGGTTAACATCAGCCCTAGGATAGTGTTAGGGTTAGGGTTAGGGTTAGCATCAGCCCTAGGATAGTGTTAGGGTTGGGGTTAACATCAGCCCTAGGATAGTGTTAGGGTTAGGGTTAGGGTTAGCATCAGCCGTAGGATAGTGTTAGGGTTAGGGTTAGCCTCAGCCCTAAGATAGTGTTAGAGTTAGGGTTAGGGTTAGCATCAGCCCTAGGATAATGTTAGGGTTAGGGTTAGGGTTAGCATCAGCCCTAGGATAGTGTTAGTGTTAGGGTTAGCATCAGCCCTAGGATAGTGTTAGGGTTAGGGTTAGGGTTAGCATCCGCCCTAGGATAGTGTTAGGGTTAGGGTTAGGGTTAGCATCAGCCCTAGGATAGTGTTAGGGTTAGGGTTAACATAAACCCTAGGATAGTGTTAGGGTTAGGGTTAGGGTTATCATCAGGCCTAGGATAGTGTTAGGGTTAGGGTTAGGGTTAGCATCAGTTCAAGGATAGTGTTAGGGTTAGCGTTAGGGTTAGCATCTGCCCTAGGATAGTGTTAGGGTTAGGGTTAGCATCAGCCCTAGGATAGTGTTAGGGTTAGTGTTAGGGTTAGCATCAGGCCCCGGATAGTGTTAGGGTTAGGGTTAGCATCAGCCCAAGGATAGTGTTAGGGATAGGGTTAGGGTTAGCATCTGCCCTAGGATATTGTTAGGGTTAGGGTTAGGGTTAGCATCAGCCCAAGGATAGTGTTAGGGTTAGGGTTAGCATCAGCCTAAGGATAGTGTTAGGGTTAGGGTTAGGGTTAGCATCAGGCCCAGGATAGTGTTAGGGTTAGGGTTAGCATCAGCCCAAGGATAGTGTTAGGGTTAGGGTTAGGGTTAGCATCAGCCCTAGGATAGTGTTAGGGTTAGGGTTAGCATCAACCCTAGGATAGTGTTTGGGTTAGGGTTAGGGTTAGCATCAGCCCTAGGATAGTGTTAGGGTTAGGGTTAGCCTCAGCCCTAGGAGAGTGTTAGGGTTAGGGATAGGGTTAGCATCAGGCCTAGGATAGTGTTAGGGTTAGGGTTAGGGTTAGCATCAGCCCTAGGATAGTGTTAGGGTTAGGGTTAGCATCAGCCTTAGGATAGTGTCAGGGTTAGGGTTAGGGTTATCATCAGGCCTAGGATAGTGTTAGGGTTAGGGTTAGCATCAGCTCTAGGATAGTGTTAGGGTTAGGGTTAGGGTTAGCATCAGCCCTAGGATAGTGTTAAAGTTAGGGTTATGGTTATCATCAGGCCTAGTATAGTGTGAGGTCTAGGGTTAGCATCAGACTTAGGATAGTGTTAGGGTTAGGGTTAGGGTTAGCATCAGCCCTAGGATAGTGTTAAGGTTAGGGTTAGCATCAGCCGTAGGATAGTGTTAGGGTTAGGGTTAGGGTTATCATCAGGCCTAGGATAGTGTTAGGGTTAGGGTTAGCATCAGCCCTAGGATAGTGTTAGGGTTAGGGTTAGGGTTAGCATCAGCCCTAGGATAGTGTTAGGGTTAGGGTTAGCATCAGCCCTAGGATAGTGTTAGGGTTAGGGTTAGGGTTAGCATCAGGCCTAGGATAGTGTTAGGGTTAGGGTTAGCATCAGCCCTAGGATAGTGTTAGGGTTAGGGTTAGGGTTAGCATCAGCCCTTGGAGAGTGTTAGGGTTAGGGTTAGGGTTAGCATCAGCCCTAGGATAGTGTTAGTGTTAGGGTTAGCATCAGCCCTAGGATAGTGTTAGGGTTAGGGTTAGCATCAGCCCTAGGATAGTGTTAGGGTTAGGGTTAGGGTTAGCATCAGGCCTAGGATAGTGTTAGTGTTAGGGTTAGCATCAGCCCTAGGATAGTGTTAGGGTTAGGGTTAGGGTTAGCATCCGCCCTAGGATAATGTTAGGGTTAGGGTTAGGGTTAGCATCAGCCCTAGGATAGTGTTAGTGTTAGGGTTAGCATCAGCCCTAGGATAGTGATAGGGTTAGGGTTAACATAAACCCTAGGATAGTGTTAGGGTTAGGGTTAGGGTTATCATCAGGCCTAGGATAGTGTTAGGGTTAGGGTTATGGTTAGCATCAGTTCAAGGATAGTGTTAGGGTTAGCGTTAGGGTTAGCATCTGCCCTAGGATAATGTTAGGGTTAGGGTTAGTGTTAGCATCAGCCCAAGGATAGTGTTAGGGTTAGGGTTAGCATCAGCCCTAGGATAGTGTTAGGGTTAGGGTTAGGGTTAGCATCAGTTCAAGGATAGTGTTAGGGTTAGCGTTAGGGTTAGCATCAGCCTTAGGATAGTGTTAAGGTTAGGGTTAGGGTTATCATCAGGCCTAGGATAGTGTTAGGGTTAGGGTTATTGTTAGCATCAGTTCAAGGATAGTGTTAGGGTTAGCGTTAGGGTAGCATCAGCCCTAGGATAGGGTTAGGGTTAGGGTTAGGGTTAGCATCAGCCGTAGGATAGTGTTAGGGTTAGGGTTAGCCTCAGCCCTAAGATAGTGTTAGGGTTAGGGTTAGGGTTAGCATGAGCCCTTGGAGAGTGTTAGGGTTAGGGTTAGGGTTAGCATCAGCCCTAGGATAGTGTTAGTGTTAGGGTTAGCATCAGCCCTAGGATAGTGTTAGGGTTAGGGTTAGCATCAGCCCTAGGATAGTGTTAGGGTTAGGGTTAGGGTTAGCATCAGGCCTAGGATTGTGTTAGTGTTAGGGTTAGCATCAGCCCTAGGATAGTGTTAGGGTTAGGGTTAGGGTTAGGATCCGCCCTAGGATAATGTTAGGGTTAGGGTTAGGGTTAGCATCAGCCCTAGGATAGTCTTAGTGTTAGGGTTAGCATCAGCCCTAGGATAGTGTTAGGATTAGGGTTAGGGTTAGCATCCGCCCTAGGATAGTGTTAGGGTTAGGGTTAGTGTTAGCATCAGCCCTAGGATAGTGTTAGGGTTAGGGTTAACATAAACCCTAGGATAGTGTTAGGGTTAGGGTTAGGGTTATCATAGGCCTAGGATAGTGTTAGGGTTAATGTTATGGTTAGCATCAGTTCAAGGATAGTGTTAGGGTTAGCGTTAGGGTTAGCATCTGCCCTAGGATAGTGTTAGGGTTAGGGTTAGGGTTAGCATCAGCCCAAGGATAGTGTTAGGGTTAGGGTTAGCATCAGCCCTAGGATAGTGTTAGGGTTAGGGTTAGGGTTAGCATCAGTTCAAGGATAGTGTAAGGGTTAGCGTTAGGGTTAGCATCAGCCCTAGGATAGTGTTAGGGTTAGGGTTAGGGTTATCATCAGGCCTAGGATAGTGTTAGGGTTAGGGTTAGGGTTAGCATCAGTTCAAGGATAGTGTTAGGGTTAGCGTTTGGGTTAGCATCTGCCCTAGGATAGTGTTAGGGTTAGGGTTAGGGTTAGCATCAGCCCAAGGATAGTATTAGGGTTAGGGTTAGGGTTAGCATCAGCCCTAGGATAGTGTTAGGGTTAGGGTTAGGGTTAGCATCAGGCCCAGGATAGTGTTAGGGTTAGGGTTAGCATCAGCCCAAGGATAGTGTTAGGGTAAGGGTTAGGGTTAGCATCAGCCCTAGGATAGTGTTAGGGTTAGGGTTAGCATCAACCCTAGGATAATGTTTGGGTTAGGGTTAGGGTTAGCATCAGCCCTAGGATAGTGTTAGGGTTAGGGTTAGGGTTAGCATCAGCCCTAGGATAGTGTTAGTGTTAGGGTTGGCATCAGCCCTAGGATAGTGTTAGGGTTAGGGTTAGGGTTAGCATCAGCCCTAGGATAGTGTTAGGGTTAGGGTTAGCATCAGCCCTAGGAGAGTGTTAGGGTTAGGGTTAGCATCAGCCCTAGGATAGTGTTAGGGTTAGGGTTAGCATCAGCCCTATGTTAGTGTTAGTGTTAGGGTTAGGGTTAGCATCAGCCCTAGGACAGTGTTAGGGTTAGGGTTAGGGTTAGCATCAGTTCAAGGATAGTGTTAGGGTTAGCGTTAGGGTAGCATCAGCCCTAGGATAGTGTTAGGGTTAGGGTTAGGGTTAGCATCAGCCCTAGGATAGTGTAAGGGTTAGGGTTAGCATCAGCCCTAGGATAGTGTTAGGGTTAGTGTTAGGGTTATTATCAGGCCTAGGATAGTGTTAGGGTTAGGGTTAGCATCAGCCCTAGGATAGTGTTAGGGTTAGGGTTAGGGTTAGCATCAGCCCTAGGATAGTGTTAGGGTTAGGGTTAACATCAGCCCTAGGATAGTGTTAGGGTTAGGGTTAGGGTTAGCATCAGCCCTAGGATAGTGTTAGGGTTAGGGTTAGCATCAGCCCTAGGATAGTGTATTGGTTAGGGTTAGGGTTAGCATCAGCCGTAGGATAGTGTTAGGGATAGGGTTAGCCTCAGCCCTAAGATAGTTTTAGAGTTAGGGTTAGGGTTAGCATCAGCCCTAGGATAATGTTAGGGTTAGGGTTAGGGTTAGCATCAGCCCTAGGATAGTGTTAGTGTTAGGGTTAGCATCAGCCCTAGGATAGTGTTAGGGTTAGGGTTAGGGTTAGCATCCGCCCTAGGATAGTGTTAGGGTTAGGGTTAGGGTTAGCATCAACCCTAGGATAGTGTTTGGGTTAGGGTTAGGGTTAGCATCAGCCCTAGGATAGTGTTAGGGTTAGGGTTAGCCTCAACCCTAGGAGAGTGTTAGGGTTAGGGATAGGGTTAGCATCAGGCCTAGGATAGTGTTAGGGTTAGGGTTAGGGTTAGCATCAGCCCTAGTATAGTGTTAGGGTTAGGGTTAGCATCAGCCCTAGGATAGTGTCAGGGTTAGGGTTAGGGTTATCATCAGGCCTAGGATAGTGTTAGGGTTAGGGTTAGCATCAGCTCTAGGATAGTGTTAGGGTTAGGGTTAGGGTTAGCATCAGCCCTAGGATAGTGTTAAAGTTAGGGTTATGGTTATCATCAGGCCTAGTATAGTGTGAGGTCTAGGGTTAGCATCAGACTTATGATAGTGTTAGGGTTAGGGTTAGGGTTAGCATCAGCCCTAGGATAGTGTTAGGGTTAGGGTTAGCATCAGCCCTAGGATAGTGTTAGGGTTAGGGTTAGGGTTAGCATCAGCCCTAGGATAGTGTTAGGGTTAGCGTTAGCATCAGCCCTAGGATAGTGTTAGGGTTAGGGTTAGGGTTAGCATCAGGCCTAGGATAGTGTTAGGGTTAGGGTTAGCATCAGCCCTAGGATAGTGTTAGGGTTAGGGTTAGGGTTAGCATCAGCCCTTGGAGAGTGTTAGGGTTAGGGTTAGGGTTAGCATCAGCCCTAGGATAGTGTTAGTGTTAGGGTTAGCATCAGCCCTAGGATAGTGTTAGGGTTAGGGTTAACATAAACCCTAGGATAGTGTTAGGGTTAGGGTTAGGGTTATCATCAGGCCTAGGATAGTGTTAGGGTTAGGGTTATGGTTACCATCAGTTCAAGGTTAGTGTTAGGGTTAGCGTTAGGGTTAGCATCTGCCCTAGGATAGTGTTAGGGTTAGGGTTAGTGTTAGCATCAGCCCAAGGATAGTGTTAGGGTTAGGGTTAGCATCAGCCCTAGGATAGTGTTAGGGTTAGGGTTAGGGTTAGCATCAGTTCAAGGATAGTGTTAGGGTTAGCGTTAGGGTTAGCATCAGCCCTAGGATAGTGTTAGGGTTAGGGTTAGGTTTATCATCAGGCCTAGGATAGTGTTAGGGTTAGGGTTATTGTTAGCATCAGTTCAAGGATAGTGTTAGGGTTAGCGTTAGGGTAGCATCAGCCCTAGGATAGTGTTAGGGTTAGGGTTAGGGTTAGCATCAGCCCTAGGATAGTGTTAGGGTTAGGGTTAGCATCAGCCCTAGGATAGTGTTAGGGTTAGGGTTAGGGTTAGCATCAGGCCTAGGATAGTGTTAGGGTTAGGGTTAGCATCAGCCCTAGGATAGTGTTAGGGTTAGGGTTAGGGTTAGCATCAGCCCTTGGAGAGTGTTAGGGTTAGGGTTAGGGTTAGCATCAGCCCTAGGATAGTGTTAGTGTTAGGGTTAGCATCAGCCCTAGGATAGTGTTAGGGTTAGGGTTAGCATCAGCCCTAGGATAGTGTTAGGGTTAGGGTTAGGGTTAGCATCAGGCCTAGGATAGTGTTAGTGTTAGGGTTAGCATCAGCCCTAGGATAGTGTTAGGGTTAGGGTTAGGGTTAGCATCCGCCCTAGGATAATGTTAGGGTTAGGGTTAGGGTTAGCATCAGCCCTAGGATAGTGTTAGTGTTAGGGTTAGCATCAGCCCTAGGATAGTGATAGGGTTAGGGTTAACATAAACCCTAGGATAGTGTTAGGGTTAGGGTTAGGGTTATCATCAGGCCTAGGATAGTGTTAGGGTTAGGGTTATGGTTAGCATCAGTTCAAGGATAGTGTTAGGGTTAGCGTTAGGGTTAGCATCTGCCCTAGGATAGTGTTAGGGTTAGGGTTAGTGTTAGCATCAGCCCAAGGATAGTGTTAGGGTTAGGGTTAGCATCAGCCCTAGGATAGTGTTAGGGTTAGGGTTAGGGTTAGCATCAGTTCAAGGATAGTGTTAGGGTTAGCGTTAGGGTTACCATCAGCCTTAGGATAGTGTTAAGGTTAGGGTTAGGGTTATCATCAGGCCTAGGATAGTGTTAGGGTTAGGGTTATTGTTAGCATCAGTTCAAGGATAGTGTTACGGTTAGCGTTAGGGTAGCATCAGCCCTAGGATAGGGTTAGGGTTAGGGTTAGGGTTAGCATCAGCCGTAGGATAGTGTTAGGGTTAGGGTTAGCCTCAGCCCTAAGATAGTGTTAGGGTTAGGGTTAGGGTTAGCATGAGCCCTTGGAGAGTGTTAGGGTTAGGGTTAGGGTTAGCATCAGCCCTAGGATAGTGTTAGTGTTAGGGTTAGCATCAGCCCTAGGATAGTGTTAGGGTTAGGGTTAGCATCAGCCCTAGGATAGTGTTAGGGTTAGGGTTAGGGTTAGCATCAGGCCTAGGATTGTGTTAGTGTTAGGGTTAGCATCAGCCCTAGGATAGTGTTAGGGTTAGGGTTAGGGTTAGGATCCGCCCTAGGATAATGTTAGGGTTAGGGTTAGGGTTAGCATCAGCCCTAGGATAGTCTTAGTGTTAGGGTTAGCATCAGCCCTAGGATAGTGTTAGGATTAGGGTTAGGGTTAGCATCCGCCCTAGGATAGTGTTAGGGTTAGGGTTAGTGTTAGCATCAGCCCTAGGATAGTGTTAGGGTTAGGGTTAACATAAACCCTAGGATAGTGTTAGGGTTAGGGTTAGGGTTATCATAGGCCTAGGATAGTGTTAGGGTTAGGGTTATGGTTAGCATCAGTTCAAGGATAGTGTTAGGGTTAGCGTTAGGGTTAGCATCTTCCCTAGGATAGTGTTAGGGTTAGGGTTAGGGTTAGCATCAGCCCAAGGATAGTGTTAGGGTTAGGGTTAGCATCAGCCCTAGGATAGTGTTAGGGTTAGGGTTAGGGTTAGCATCAGTTCAAGGATAGTGTAAGGGTTAGCGTTAGGGTTAGCATCAGCCCTAGGATAGTGTTAGGGTTAGGGTTAGGGTTATCATCAGGCCTAGGATAGTGTTAGGGTTAGGGTTAGGGTTAGCATCAGTTCAAGGATAGTGTTAGGGTTAGCGTTTGGGTTAGCATCTGCCCTAGGATAGTGTTAGGGTTAGGGTTAGGGTTAGCATCAGCCCAAGGATAGTGTTAGGGTTAGGGTTAGGGTTAGCATCAGCCCTAGGATAGTGTTAGGGTTAGGGTTAGGGTTAGCATGAGGCCCAGGATAGTGTTAGGGTTAGGGTTAGCATCAGCCCAAGGATAGTGTTAGGGTTAGGGTTAGGGTTAGCATCAGCCCTAGGATAGTGTTAGGGTTAGGGTTAGCATCAACCCTAGGATAATGTTTGGGTTAGGGTTAGGGTTAGCATCAGCCCTAGGATAGTGTTAGGGTTAGGGTTAGGGTTAGCATCAGCCCTAGGATAGTGTTAGTGTTAGGGTTGGCATCAGCCCTAGGATAGTGTTAGGGTTAGGGTTAGGGTTAGCATCAGCCCTAGGATAGTGTTAGGGTTAGGGTTAGCATCAGCCCTAGGAGAGTGTTAGGGTTAGGGTTAGCATCAGCCCTAGGATAGTGTTAGGGTTAGGGTTAGCATCAGCCCTATGTTAGTGTTAGTGTTAGGGTTAGGGTTAGCATCAGCCCTAGGACAGTGTTAGGGTTAGGGTTAGGGTTAGCATCAGTTCAAGGATAGTGTTAGGGTTAGCGTTAGGGTAGCATCAGCCCTAGGATAGTGTTAGGGTTAGGGTTAGGGTTAGCATCAGCCCTAGGATAGTGTAAGGGTTAGGGTTAGCATCAGCCCTAGGATAGTGTTAGGGTTAGTGTTAGGGTTATTATCAGGCCTAGGATAGTGTTAGGGTTAGGGTTAGCATCAGCCCTAGGATAGTGTTAGGGTTAGGGTTAGGGTTAGCATCAGCCCTAGGATAGTGTTAGGGTTAGGGTTAACATCAGCCCTAGGATAGTGTTAGGGTTAGGGTTAGGGTTAGCATCAGCCCTAGGATAGTGTTAGGGTTAGGGTTAGCATCAGCCCTAGGATAGTGTTAGGGTTAGGGTTAGGGTTAGCATCAGCCGTAGGATAGTGTTAGGGATAGGGTTAGCCTCAGCCCTAAGATAGTTTTAGAGTTAGGGTTAGGGTTAGCATCAGCCCTAGGATAATGTTAGGGTTAGGGTTAGGGTTAGCATCAGCCCTAGGATAGTGTTAGTGTTAGGGTTAGCATCAGCCCTAGGATAGTGTTAGGGTTAGGGTTAGGGTTAGCATCCGCCCTAGGATAGTGTTAGGGTTAGGGTTAGGGTTAGCATCAACCCTAGGATAGTGTTTGGGTTAGGGTTAGGGTTAGCATCAGCCCTAGGATAGTGTTAGGGTTAGGGTTAGCCTCAACCCTAGGAGAGTGTTAGGGTTAGGGATAGGGTTAGCATCAGGCCTAGGATAGTGTTAGGGTTAGGGTTAGGGTTAGCATCAGCCCTAGTATAGTGTTAGGGTTAGGGTTAGCATCAGCCCTAGGATAGTGTCAGGGTTAGGGTTAGGGTTATCATCAGGCCTAGGATAGTGTTAGGGTTAGGGTTAGCATCAGCTCTAGGATAGTGTTAGGGTTAGGGTTAGGGTTAGCATCAGCCCTAGGATAGTGTTAAAGTTAGGGTTATGGTTATCATCAGGCCTAGTATAGTGTGAGGTCTAGGGTTAGCATCAGACTTATGATAGTGTTAGGGTTAGGGTTAGGGTTAGCATCAGCCCTAGGATAGTGTTAGGGTTAGGGTTAGCATCAGCCCTAGGATAGTGTTAGGGTTAGGGTTAGGGTTAGCATCAGCCCTAGGATAGTGTTAGGGTTAGCGTTAGCATCAGCCCTAGGATAGTGTTAGGGTTAGGGTTAGGGTTAGCATCAGGCCTAGGATAGTGTTAGGGTTAGGGTTAGCATCAGCCCTAGGATAGTGTTAGGGTTAGGGTTAGGGTTAGCATCAGCCCTTGGAGAGTGTTAGGGTTAGGGTTAGGGTTAGCATCAGCCCTAGGATAGTGTTAGTGTTAGGGTTAGCATCAGCCCTAGGATAGTGTTAGGGTTAGGGTTAACATAAACCCTAGGATAGTGTTAGGGTTAGGGTTAGGGTTATCATCAGGCCTAGGATAGTGTTAGGGTTAGGGTTATGGTTACCATCAGTTCAAGGTTAGTGTTAGGGTTAGCGTTAGGGTTAGCATCTGCCCTAGGATAGTGTTAGGGTTAGGGTTAGTGTTAGCATCAGCCCAAGGATAGTGTTAGGGTTAGGGTTAGCATCAGCCCTAGGATAGTGTTAGGGTTAGGGTTAGGGTTAGCATCAGTTCAAGGATAGTGTTAGGGTTAGCGTTAGGGTTAGCATCAGCCCTAGGATAGTGTTAGGGTTAGGGTTAGGGTTATCATCAGGCCTAGGATAGTGTTAGGGTTAGGGTTATTGTTAGCATCAGTTCAAGGATAGTGTTAGGGTTAGCGTTAGGGTAGCATCAGCCCTAGGATAGTGTTAGGGTTAGGGTTAGGGTTAGCATCAGCCCTAGGATAGTGTTAGGGTTAGGGTTAGCATCAGCCCTAGGATAGTGTTAGGGTTAGGGTTAGGGTTAGCATCAGGCCTAGGATAGTGTTAGGGTTAGGGTTAGCATCAGCCCTAGGATAGTGTTAGGGTTAGGGTTAGGGTTAGCATCAGCCCTTGGAGAGTGTTAGGGTTAGGGTTAGGGTTAGCATCAGCCCTAGGATAGTGTTAGTGTTAGGGTTAGCATCAGCCCTAGGATAGTGTTAGGGTTAGGGTTAGCATCAGCCCTAGGATAGTGTTAGGGTTAGGGTTAGGGTTAGCATCAGGCCTAGGATAGTGTTAGTGTTAGGGTTAGCATCAGCCCTAGGATAGTGTTAGGGTTAGGGTTAGGGTTAGCATCCGCCCTAGGATAATGTTAGGGTTAGGGTTAGGGTTAGCATCAGCCCTAGGATAGTGTTAGTGTTAGGGTTAGCATCAGCCCTAGGATAGTGATAGGGTTAGGGTTAACATAAACCCTAGGATAGTGTTAGGGTTAGGGTTAGGGTTATCATCAGGCCTAGGATAGTGTTAGGGTTAGGGTTATGGTTAGCATCAGTTCAAGGATAGTGTTAGGGTTAGCGTTAGGGTTAGCATCTGCCCTAGGATAGTGTTAGGGTTAGGGTTAGTGTTAGCATCAGCCCAAGGATAGTGTTAGGGTTAGGGTTAGCATCAGCCCTAGGATAGTGTTAGGGTTAGGGTTAGGGTTAGCATCAGTTCAAGGATAGTGTTAGGGTTAGCGTTAGGGTTAGCATCAGCCTTAGGATAGTGTTAAGGTTAGGGTTAGGGTTATCATCAGGCCTAGGATAGTGTTAGGGTTAGGGTTATTGTTAGCATCAGTTCAAGGATAGTGTTACGGTTAGCGTTAGGGTAGCATCAGCCCTAGGATAGGGTTAGGGTTAGGGTTAGGGTTAGCATCAGCCGTAGGATAGTGTTAGGGTTAGGGTTAGCCTCAGCCCTAAGATAGTGTTAGGGTTAGGGTTAGGGTTAGCATGAGCCCTTGGAGAGTGTTAGGGTTAGGGTTAGGGTTAGCATCAGCCCTAGGATAGTGTTAGTGTTAGGGTTAGCATCAGCCCTAGGATAGTGTTAGGGTTAGGGTTAGCATCAGCCCTAGGATAGTGTTAGGGTTAGGGTTAGGGTTAGCATCAGGCCTAGGATTGTGTTAGTGTTAGGGTTAGCATCAGCCCTAGGATAGTGTTAGGGTTAGGGTTAGGGTTAGGATCCGCCCTAGGATAATGTTAGGGTTAGGGTTAGGGTTAGCATCAGCCCTAGGATAGTCTTAGTGTTAGGGTTAGCATCAGCCCTAGGATAGTGTTAGGATTAGGGTTAGGGTTAGCATCCGCCCTAGGATAGTGTTAGGGTTAGGGTTAGTGTTAGCATCAGCCCTAGGATAGTGTTAGGGTTAGGGTTAACATAAACCCTAGGATAGTGTTAGGGTTA
Source organism: Lemur catta (assembly GCF_020740605.2). Taxonomy (NCBI): domain Eukaryota; kingdom Metazoa; phylum Chordata; class Mammalia; order Primates; family Lemuridae; genus Lemur; species Lemur catta. Next base: position 262,178 of record NW_025423858.1, on the reverse strand, counting down.
GGGTTAGGGTTATCATAGGCCTAGGATAGTGTTAGGGTTAGGGTTATGGTTAGCATCAGTTCAAGGATAGTGTTAGGGTTAGCGTTAGGGTTAGCATCTTCCCTAGGATAGTGTTAGGGTTAGGGTTAGGGTTAGCATCAGCCCAAGGATAGTGTTAGGGTTAGGGTTAGCATCAGCCCTAGGATAGTGTTAGGGTTAGGGTTAGGGTTAGCATCAGTTCAAGGATAGTGTAAGGGTTAGCGTTAGGGTTAGCATCAGCCCTAGGATAGTGTTAGGGTTAGGGTTAGGGTTATCATCAGGCCTAGGATAGTGTTAGGGTTAGGGTTAGGGTTAGCATCAGTTCAAGGATAGTGTTAGGGTTAGCGTTTGGGTTAGCATCTGCCCTAGGATAGTGTTAGGGTTAGGGTTAGGGTTAGCATCAGCCCAAGGATAGTGTTAGGGTTAGGGTTAGGGTTAGCATCAGCCCTAGGATAGTGTTAGGGTTAGGGTTAGGGTTAGCATCAGGCCCAGGATAGTGTTAGGGTTAGGGTTAGCATCAGCCCAAGGATAGTGTTAGGGTTAGGGTTAGGGTTAGCATCAGCCCTAGGATAGTGTTAGGGTTAGGGTTAGCATCAACCCTAGGATAATGTTTGGGTTAGGGTTAGGGTTAGCATCAGCCCTAGGATAGTGTTAGGGTTAGGGTTAGGGTTAGCATCAGCCCTAGGATAGTGTTAGTGTTAGGGTTGGCATCAGCCCTAGGATAGTGTTAGGGTTAGGGTTAGGGTTAGCATCAGCCCTAGGATAGTGTTAGGGTTAGGGTTAGCATCAGCCCTAGGAGAGTGTTAGGGTTAGGGTTAGCATCAGCCCTAGGATAGTGTTAGGGTTAGGGTTAGCATCAGCCCTATGTTAGTGTTAGTGTTAGGGTTAGGGTTAGCATCAGCCCTAGGACAGTGTTAGGGTTAGGGTTAGGGTTAGCATCAGTTCAAGGATAGTGTTAGGGTTAGCGTTAGGGTAGCATCAGCCCTAGGATAGTGTTAGGGTTAGGGTTAGGGTTAGCATCAGCCCTAGGATAGTGTAAGGGTTAGGGTTAGCATCAGCCCTAGGATAGTGTTAGGGTTAGTGTTAGGGTTATTATCAGGCCTAGGATAGTGTTAGGGTTAGGGTTAGCATCAGCCCTAGGATAGTGTTAGGGTTAGGGTTAGGGTTAGCATCAGCCCTAGGATAGTGTTAGGGTTAGGGTTAACATCAGCCCTAGGATAGTGTTAGGGTTAGGGTTAGGGTTAGCATCAGCCCTAGGATAGTGTTAGGGTTAGGGTTAGCATCAGCCCTAGGATAGTGTTAGGGTTAGGGTTAGGGTTAGCATCAGCCGTAGGATAGTGTTAGGGATAGGGTTAGCCTCAGCCCTAAGATAGTTTTAGAGTTAGGGTTAGGGTTAGCATCAGCCCTAGGATAATGTTAGGGTTAGGGTTAGGGTTAGCATCAGCCCTAGGATAGTGTTAGTGTTAGGGTTAGCATCAGCCCTAGGATAGTGTTAGGGTTAGGGTTAGGGTTAGCATCCGCCCTAGGATAGTGTTAGGGTTAGGGTTAGGGTTAGCATCAACCCTAGGATAGTGTTTGGGTTAGGGTTAGGGTTAGCATCAGCCCTAGGATAGTGTTAGGGTTAGGGTTAGCCTCAACCCTAGGAGAGTGTTAGGGTTAGGGATAGGGTTAGCATCAGGCCTAGGATAGTGTTAGGGTTAGGGTTAGGGTTAGCATCAGCCCTAGTATAGTGTTAGGGTTAGGGTTAGCATCAGCCCTAGGATAGTGTCAGGGTTAGGGTTAGGGTTATCATCAGGCCTAGGATAGTGTTAGGGTTAGGGTTAGCATCAGCTCTAGGATAGTGTTAGGGTTAGGGTTAGGGTTAGCATCAGCCCTAGGATAGTGTTAAAGTTAGGGTTATGGTTATCATCAGGCCTAGTATAGTGTGAGGTCTAGGGTTAGCATCAGACTTATGATAGTGTTAGGGTTAGGGTTAGGGTTAGCATCAGCCCTAGGATAGTGTTAGGGTTAGGGTTAGCATCAGCCCTAGGATAGTGTTAGGGTTAGGGTTAGGGTTAGCATCAGCCCTAGGATAGTGTTAGGGTTAGCGTTAGCATCAGCCCTAGGATAGTGTTAGGGTTAGGGTTAGGGTTAGCATCAGGCCTAGGATAGTGTTAGGGTTAGGGTTAGCATCAGCCCTAGGATAGTGTTAGGGTTAGGGTTAGGGTTAGCATCAGCCCTTGGAGAGTGTTAGGGTTAGGGTTAGGGTTAGCATCAGCCCTAGGATAGTGTTAGTGTTAGGGTTAGCATCAGCCCTAGGATAGTGTTAGGGTTAGGGTTAACATAAACCCTAGGATAGTGTTAGGGTTAGGGTTAGGGTTATCATCAGGCCTAGGATAGTGTTAGGGTTAGGGTTATGGTTACCATCAGTTCAAGGTTAGTGTTAGGGTTAGCGTTAGGGTTAGCATCTGCCCTAGGATAGTGTTAGGGTTAGGGTTAGTGTTAGCATCAGCCCAAGGATAGTGTTAGGGTTAGGGTTAGCATCAGCCCTAGGATAGTGTTAGGGTTAGGGTTAGGGTTAGCATCAGTTCAAGGATAGTGTTAGGGTTAGCGTTAGGGTTAGCATCAGCCCTAGGATAGTGTTAGGGTTAGGGTTAGGGTTATCATCAGGCCTAGGATAGTGTTAGGGTTAGGGTTATTGTTAGCATCAGTTCAAGGATAGTGTTAGGGTTAGCGTTAGGGTAGCATCAGCCCTAGGATAGTGTTAGGGTTAGGGTTAGGGTTAGCATCAGCCCTAGGATAGTGTTAGGGTTAGGGTTAGCATCAGCCCTAGGATAGTGTTAGGGTTAGGTTTAGGGTTATCATCAGGCCTAGGATAGTGTTAGGGTTAGGGTTAGCATCAGCCCTAGGATAGTGTTAGGTTTAGGGTTAGGGTTAGCATCAGCCCTAGGATAGTGTTAGGGTTAGGGTTAGCATCAGCCCTAGGATAGTGTTAGGGTTAGGGTTAGGGTTAGCATCAGCCCTAGGATAGTGTTAGGGTTAGGGTTAGCATCAGCCCTAGGATAGTGTTAGGGTTAGGGTTAGGGTTAGCATCAGCCGTAGGATAGTGTTAGGGTTAGGGTTAGCCTCAGCCCTAAGATAGTGTTAGAGTTAGGGTTAGGGTTAGCATCAGCCCTAGGATAATGTTAGGGTTAGGGTTAGGGTTAGCATCAGCCCTAGGATAGTGTTAGTGTTAGGCTTAGCATCAGCCCTAGGATAGTGTTAGGGTTAGGGTTAGGGTTAGCATCCGCCCTAGGATAGTGTTAGGGTTAGGGTTAGGGCTAGCATCAGCCCTAGGATAGTGTTAGGGTTAGGGTTAACATAAACCCTAGGATAGTGTTAGGGTTAGGGTTAGGGTTATCATCAGGCCTAGGATAGTGTTAGGGTTATGGTTAGGGTTAGCATCAGTTCAAGGATAGTGTTAGGGTTAGGGTTAGCATCAGCCCTAGGATAGTGTTAGGGTTAGGGTTAGGGGTAGCATCAGGCCCCGGATAGTGTTAGGGTTAGGTTTAGCATCAGCCCAAGGATAGTGTTAGGGTTAGGGTTAGGGTTAGCATGTGCCCTAGGATATTGTTAGGGTTAGGGTTAGGGTTAGCATCAGCCCAAGGATAGTGTTAGGGTTAGGGTTAGCATCAGCCTTAGGATAGTGTTAGGGTTAGGGTTAGGGTTAGCATCAGGCCCAGGATAGTGTTAGGGTTAGGGTTAGCATCAGCCCTAGGATAGTGTTAGGGTTAGGGTTAGGGTTAGCATCAGCCCTAGGATAGTGTTAGGGTTAGGGTTAGCATCAGCCCTAGGTTAGTGTTAGTGTTAGGGTTAGGGTTAGCATCAGCCCTAGGATAGTGTTAGGGTTAGGGTTAGGGTTAGCATCAGTTCAAGGATAGTGTTAGGGTTAGCGTTAGGGTTAGCAACAGCCCTAGGATAGTGTTAGGGTTAGGGTTAGGTTTAGCATCAGCCCTAGGATAGTGTTAGGGTTAGGGTTAGCATCAGCACTAGGATAGTGTTAGGGTTAGGGTTAGGGTTATCATCAGGCCTAGGATAGTGTTAGGGTTAGGGTTAGCATCAGCCCTAGGATAGTGTTAGGGTTAGGGTTCGGGTTAGCATCAGCCGTAGGATAGTGTTAGTGTTAGGGTTAGCCTCAGCCATAAGATAGTGTTAGAGTTAGGGTTAGGGTTAGCATCAGCCCTAGGATAGTGTTAGTGTTAGGGTTAGGGTTACCATCAGCCCTAGGATAGTGTTAGGGTTAGGGTTAGCATCAGCCCTAGGATAGTGTTAGGGTTAGGGTTAGGGTTAGCATCAGGCCTAGGATAGTGTTAGGGTTAGGGTTAGCATCAGCCCTAGGATAGTGTTAGGGTTAGGGTTAGGGTTAGCATCAGCCGTAGGATAGTGTTAAGGTTAGGGTTAGCCTCAGCCCTAAGATAGTGTTAGGGTTAGGGTTAGGGTTAGCATGAGCCCTTGGAGAGTGTTAGGGTTAGGGTTAGGGTTAGCATCAGCCCTAGGATAGTGTTAGTGTTAGGGTTAGCATCAGCCCTAGGATAGTGTTAGGGTTAGGGTTAGCATCAGCCCTAGGATAGTGTTAGGGTTAGGGTTAGGGTTAGCATCAGGCCTAGGATTGTGTTAGTGTTAGGGTTAGCATCAGCCCTAGGATAGTGTTAGGGTTAGGGTGAGGGTTAGGATCCGCCCTAGGATAATGTTAGGGTTAGGGTTAGGGTTAGCATCAGCCCTAGGATAGTGTTAGTGTTAGGGTTAGCATCAGCCCTAGGATAGTGTTAGGATTAGGGTTAGGGTTGGCATCCGCCCTAGGATAGTGTTAGGGTTAGGGTTAGTGTTAGCATCAGCCCTAGGATAGTGTTAGGGTTAGGGTTAACATAAACCCTAGGATAGTGTTAGGGTTAGGGTTAGGATTATCATAGGCCTAGGATAGTGTTAGGGTTAGGGTTATGGTTAGCATCAGTTCAAGGATAGTGTTAGGGTTAGCGTTAGGGTTAGCATCTGCCCTAGGATAGTGTTAGGGTTAGGGTTAGGGTTAGCATCAGCCCAAGGATAGTGTTAGGGTTAGGGTTAGCATCAGCCCTAGGATAGTGTTAGGGTTAGGGTTAGGGTTAGCATCAGTTCAAGGATAGTGTAAGGGTTAGCGTTAGGGTTAGCATCAGCCCTAGGATAGTGTTAGGGTTAGGGTTAGGGTTATCATCAGGCCTAGGATAGTGTTAGGGTTAGGGTTAGGGTTAGCATCAGTTCAAGGATAGTGTTAGGGTTAGGGTTACGGTTAGCATCAGCCCTAGGATAGTGTTAGGGTTAGGGTTAGCATCAGCCCTAGGATAGTGTTAGGGTTAGGGTTAGGGTTAGCATCAGCCCTAGGATAGTGTTAGGGTTAGCGTTAGCATCAGCCCTAGGATAGTGTTAGGGTTAGGGTTAGGGTTAGCATCAGGCCTAGGATAGTGTTAGGGTTAGGGTTAGCATCAGCCCTAGGATAGTGTTAGGGTTAGGGTTAGGGTTAGCATCAGCCCTTGGAGAGTGTTAGGGTTAGGGTTAGGGTTAGCATCAGCCCTAGGATAGTGTTAGTGTTAGGGTTAGCATCAGCCCTAGGATAGTGTTAGGGTTAGGGTTAACATAAACCCTAGGATAGTGTTAGGGTTAGGGTTAGGGTTATCATCAGGCCTAGGATAGTGTTAGGGTTAGGGTTATGGTTAGCATCAGTTCAAGGTTAGTGTTAGGGTTAGCGTTAGGGTTAGCATCTGCCCTAGGATAGTGTTAGGGTTAGGGTTAGTGTTAGCATCAGCCCAAGGATAGTGTTAGGGTTAGGGTTAGCATCAGCCCTAGGATAGTGTTAGGGTTAGGGTTAGGGTTAGCATCAGTTCAAGGATAGTGTTAGGGTTAGCGTTAGGGTTAGCATCAGCCCTAGGATAGTGTTAGGGTTAGGGTTAGGGTTATCATCAGGCCTAGGATAGTGTTAGGGTTAGGGTTATTGTTAGCATCAGTTCAAGGATAGTGTTAGGGTTAGCGTTAGGGTAGCATCAGCCCTAGGATAGTGTTAGGGTTAGGGTTAGGGTTAGCATCAGCCCTAGGATAGTGTTAGGGTTAGGGTTAGCATCAGCACTAGGATAGTGTTAGGGTTAGGGTTAGGGTTATCATCAGGCCTAGGATAGTGTTAGGGTTAGGGTTAGCATCAGCCCTAGGATAGTGTTAGGGTTAGGGTTCGGGTTAGCATCAGCCGTAGGATAGTGTTAGTGTTAGGGTTAGCCTCAGCCATAAGATAGTGTTAGAGTTAGGGTTAGGGTTAGCATCAGCCCTAGGATAGTGTTAGTGTTAGGGTTAGGGTTAGCATCAGCCCTAGGATAGTGTTAGGGTTAGGGTTAGCATCAGCCCTAGGATAGTGTTAGGGTTAGGGTTAGGGTTAGCATCAGGCCTAGGATAGTGTTAGAGTTAGGGTTAGCATCAGCCCTAGGATAGTGTTAGGGTTAGGGTTAGGGTTAGCATCAGCCGTAGGATAGTGTTAGGGTTAGGGTTAGCCTCAGCCCTAAGATAGTGTTAGGGTTAGGGTTAGGGTTAGCATGAGCCCTTGGAGAGTGTTAGGGTTAGGGTTAGGGTTAGCATCAGCCCTAGGATAGTGTTAGTGTTAGGGTTAGCATCAGCCCTAGGATAGTGTTAGGGTTAGGGTTAGCATCAGCCCTAGGATAGTGTTAGGGTTAGGGTTAGGGTTAGCATCAGGCCTAGGATTGTGTTAGTGTTAGGGTTAGCATCAGCCCTAGGATAGTGTTAGGGTTAGGGTGAGGGTTAGGATCCGCCCTAGGATAATGTTAGGGTTAGGGTTAGGGTTAGCATCAGCCCTAGGATAGTGTTAGTGTTAGGGTTAGCATCAGCCCTAGGATAGTGTTAGGATTAGGGTTAGGGTTGGCATCCGCCCTAGGATAGTGTTAGGGTTAGGGTTAGTGTTAGCATCAGCCCTAGGATAGTGTTAGGGTTAGGGTTAACATAAACCCTAGGATAGTGTTAGGGTTAGGGTTAGGGTTATCATAGGCCTAGGTTAGTGTTAGGGTTAGGGTTATGGTTAGCATCAGTTCAAGGATAGTGTTAGGGTTAGCGTTAGGGTTAGGATCTGCCCTAGGATAGTGTTAGGGTTAGGGTTAGGGTTAGCATCAGCCCAAGGATAGTGTTAGGGTTAGGGTTAGCATCAGCCCTAGGATAGTGTTAGGGTTAGGGTTAGGGTTAGCATCAGTTCAAGGATAGTGTAAGGGTTAGCGTTAGGGTTAGCATCAGCCCTAGGATAGTGTTAGGGTTAGGGTTAGGGTTATCATCAGGCCTAGGATAGTGTTAGGGTTAGGGTTAGGGTTAGCATCAGTTCAAGGATAGTGTTAGGGTTAGCGTTTGGGTTAGCATCTGCCCTAGGATAGTGTTAGGGTTAGGGTTAGGTTTAGCATCAGCCCAAGGATAGTGTTAGGGTTAGGGTTAGGGTTAGCATCAGCCCTAGGATAGTGTTAGGGTTAGGGTTAGGGTTAGCATCAGGCCCAGGATAGTGTTAGGGTTAGGGTTAGCATCAGCCCAAGGATAGTGTTAGGGTTAGGGTTAGGGTTAGCATCAGCCCTAGGATAGTGTTAGGGTTAGGGTTAGCATCAACCCTAGGATAGTGTTTGGGTTAGGGTTAGAGTTAGCATCAGCCCTAGGATAGTGTTAGGGTTAGGGTTAGGGTTAGCATCAGCCCTAGGATAGTGTTAGTGTTAGGGTTAGCATCAGCCCTAGGATAGTGTTAGGGTTAGGGTTAGGGTTAGCATCAGCCCTAGGATAGTGTTAGGGTTAGGGTTAGCATCAGCCCTAGGATAGTGTTAGGGTTAGGGTTAGCATCAGCCCTAGGATAGTGTTAGGGTTAGGGTTAGCATCAGCCCTATGTTAGTGTTAGTGTTAGGGTTAGGGTTAGCATCAGCCCTAGGATAGTGTTAGGGTTAGGGTTAGGGTTAGCATCAGTTCAAGGATAGTGTTAGGGTTAGCGTTAGGGTAGCATCAGCCCTAGGATAGTGTTAGGGTTAGGGTTAGGGTTAGCATCAGCCCTAGGATAGTGTAAGGGTTAGGGTTAGCATCAGCCCTAGGATAGTGTTAGGGTTAGTGTTAGGGTTATTATCAGGCCTAGGATAGTGTTAGGGTTAGGGTTAGCATCAGCCCTAGGATAGTGTTAGTGTTAGGGTTAGGGTTAGCATCAGCCCTAGGATAGTGTTAGGGTGAGGGTTAACATCAGCCCTAGGATAGTGTTAGGGTTAGGGTTAGGGTTAGCATCAGCCCTAGGATAGTGTTAGGGTTAGGGTTAGCATCAGCCCTAGGATAGTGTTAGGGTTAGGGTTAGGGTTAGCATCAGCCGTAGGATAGTGTTAGGGATAGGGTTAGCCTCAGCCCTAAGATAGTGTTAGAGTTAGGGTTAGGGTTAGCATCAGCCCTAGGATAATGTTAGGGTTAGGGTTAGGGTTAGCATCAGCCCTAGGATAGTGTTAGTGTTAGGGTTAGCATCAGCACTAGGATAGTGTTAGGGTTAGGGTTAGGGTTAGCATCCGCCCTAGGATAGTGTTAGGGTTAGGGTTAGGGTTAGCATCAGCCCTAGGATAGTGTTAGGGTTAGGGTTAACATAAACCCTAGGATAGTGTTAGGGTTAGGGTTAGGGTTATCATCAGGCCTAGGATAGTGTTAGGGTTAGGGTTAGGGTTAGCATCAGTTCAAGGATAGTGTTAGGGTTAGCGTTAGGGTTAGCATCTGCCCTAGGATAGTGTTAGGGTTAGGGTTAGCATCAGCCCTAGGATAGTGTTAGGGTTAGGGTTAGGGTTAGCATCAGGCCCCGGATAGTGTTAGGGTTAGTGTTAGCATCAGCCCAAGGATAGTGTTAGGGTTAGGGTTAGGGTTAGCATCTGCCCTAGGATATTGTTAGGGTTAGGGTTAGGGTTAGCATCAGCCCAAGGATAGTGTTAGGGTTAGGGTTAGCATCAGCCTTAGGATAGTGTTAGGGTTAGGGTTAGGGTTAGCATCAGGCCCAGGATAGTGTTAGGGTTAGGGTTAGCATCAGCCCAAGGATAGTGTTAGGGTTAGGGTTAGGGTTAGCATCAGCCCTAGGATAGTGTTAGGGTTAGGGTTAGCATCAACCCTAGGATAGTGTTTGGGTTAGGGTTAGGGTTAGCATCAGCCCTAGGATAGTGTTAGGGTTAGGGTTAGCCTCAGCCCTAGGAGAGTGTTAGGGTTAGGGATAGGGTTAGCATCAGCCCTAGGATAGTGTTAAAGTTAGGGTTATGGTTATCATCAGGCCTAGTATAGTGTGAGGTCTAGGGTTAGCATCAGACTTAGGATAGTGTTAGGGTTAGGGTTAGGGTTAGCATCAGCCCTAGGATAGTGTTAGGGTTAGGGTTAGCATCAGCCCTAGGATAGTGTTAGGGTTAGGGTTAGGGTTATCATCAGGCCTAGGATAGTGTTAGGGTTAGGGTTAGCATCAGCCCTAGGATAGTGTTAGGGTTAGGGTTAGGGTTAGCATCAGCCCTAGGATAGTGTTAGGGTTAGGGTTAGCATCAGCCCTAGGATAGTGTTAGGGTTAGGGTTAGGGTTAGCATCAGCCCTAGGATAGTGTTAGTGTTAGGGTTAGCATCAGCCCTAGGATAGTGTTAGGGTTAGGGTTAACATAAACCCTAGGATAGTGTTAGGGTTAGGGTTAGGGTTATCATCAGGCCTAGGATAGTGTTAGGGTTAGGGTTATGGTTAGCATCAGTTCAAGGATAGTGTTAGGGTTAGCGTTAGGGTTAGCATCTGCCCTAGGATAGTGTTAGGGTTAGGGTTAGTGTTAGCATCAGCCCAAGGATAGTGTTAGGGTTAGGGTTAGCATCAGCCCTAGGATAGTGTTAGGGTTAGGGTTAGGGTTAGCATCAGTTCAAGGATAGTGTTAGGGTTAGCGTTAGGGTTAGCATCAGCCCTAGGATAGTGTTAGGGTTAGGGTTAGGGTTATCATCAGGCCTAGCATAGTGTTAGGGTTAGGGTTATTGTTAGCATCAGTTCAAGGATAGTGTTAGGGTTAGCGTTAGGGTAGCATCAGCCCTAGGATAGTGTTAGGGTTAGGATCAGGGTTAGCATCAGCCCTAGGATAGTGTTAGGGTTAAGGTTAGCATCAGCCCTAGGATAGTGTTAGGGTTAGGGTTAGGGTTATCATCAGGCCTAGGGTAGTGTTAGGGTTAGGGTTAGCATCAGCCCTAGGATAGTGTTAGGTTTAGGGTTAGGGTTAGCATCAGCCCTAGGATAGTGTTAGGGTTAGGGTTAGCATCAGCCCTAGGATAGTGTTAGGGTTAGGGTTAGGGTTAGCATCAGCCCTGGGATAGTGTTAGTGTTAGGGTTAGCATCAGCCCTAGGATAGTGTTAGGGTTAGGGTTAGGGTTAGCATCAGCCGTAGGATAGTGTTAGGGTTAGGGTTAGCCTCAGCCCTAAGATAGTGTTAGAGTTAGGGTTAGGGTTAGCATCAGCCCTAGGATAATGTAAGGGTAGGGTTAGGGTTAGCATCAGCACTAGGATAGTGTTAGTGTTAGGCTTAGCATCAGCCCTAGGATAGTGTTAGGGTTAGGGTTAGGGTTAGCATCCGCCCTAGGATAGTGTTAGGGTTAGGGTTAGGGTTAGCATCAGCCCTAGGATAGTGTTAGGGTTAGGGTTAACATAAACCCTAGGATATTGTTAGGGTTAGGGTTAGGGTTATCATCAGGCCTAGGATAGTGTTAGGGTTAGGGTTAGGGTTAGCATCAGTTCAAGGATAGTGTTAGGGTTAGCGTTAGGGTTAGCACCTGCCCTAGGATAGTGTTAGGGTTAGGGTTAGCATCAGCCCTAGGATAGTGTTAGGGTTAGGGTTAGGGTTAGCATCAGGCCCCGGATAGTGTTAGGGTTAGGTTTAGCATCAGCCCAAGAATAGTGTTAGGGTTAGGGTTACGGTTAGCATCTGCCCTAGGATATTGTTAGGGTTAGGGTTAGGGTTAGCATCAGCCCAAGGATAGTGTTAGGGTTAGGGTTAGCATCAGCCTTATGATAGTGTTAGGGTTAGGGTTAGGGTTAGCATCAGGCCCAGGATAGTGTTAGGGTTAGGGTTAGCATCAGCCCTAGGATAGTGTTAGGGTTAGGGTTAGTGTTAGCATCAGCCCTAGGATAGTGTTAGGGTTAGGGTTAGCATCAGCCCTAGGTTAGTGTTAGTGTTAGGGTTAGGGTTAGCATCAGCCCTAGGATAGTGTTAGGGTTAGGGTTAGGGTTAGCATCAGTTCAAGGATAGTGTTAGGGTTAGCGTTAGGGTTAGCAACAGCCCTAGGATAGTGTTAGGGTTAGGGTTAGGTTTAGCATCAGCACTAGGATAGTGTTAGGGTTAGGGTTAGGGTTATCATCAGGCCTAGGATAGTGTTAGGGTTAGGGTTAGCATCAGCCCTAGGATAGTGTTAGGGTTAGGGTTCGGGTTAGCATCAGCCGTAGGATAGTGTTAGGGTTAGGGTTAGCCTCAGCCATAAGATAGTGTTAGAGTTAGGGTTAGGGTTAGCATCAGCCCTAGGATAGTGTTAGTGTTAGGGTTAGTGTTAGCATCAGCCCTAGGATAGTGTTAGGGTTAGGGTTAGGGTTAGCATCAGGCCTAGGATAGTGTTAGGGTTAGGGTTAGCATCAGCCCTAGGATAGTGTTAGGGTTAGGGTTAGGGTTAGCATCAGCCGTAGGATAGTGTTAGGGTTAGGGTTAGCCTCAGCCCTAAGATAGTGTTAGGGTTAGGGTTAGGGTTAGCATGAGCCCTTGGAGAGTGTTAGGGTTAGGGTTAGGGTTAGCATCAGCCCTAGGATAGTGTTAGTGTTAGGGTTAGCATCAGCCCTAGGATAGTGTTAGGGTTAGGGTTAGCATCAGCCCTAGGATAGTGTTAGGGTTAGGGTTAGGGTTAGCATCAGGCCTAGGATTGTGTTAGTGTTAGGGTTAGCATCAGCCCTAGGATAGTGTTAGGGTTAGGGTTAGGGTTAGGATCCGCCCTAGGATAATGTTAGGGTTAGGGTTAGGGTTAGCATCAGCCCTAGGATAGTGTTAGTGTTAGGGTTAGCATCAGCACTAGGATAGTGTTAGGATTAGGGTTAGGGTTAGCATCCGCCCTAGGATAGTGTTAGGGTTAGGGTTAGTGTTAGCATCAGCCCTAGGATAGTGTTAGGGTTAGGGTTAACATAAACCCTAGGATAGTGTTAGGGTTAGGGTTAGGGTTATCATAGGCCTAGGATAGTGTTAGGGTTCGGGTTATGGTTAGCATCAGTTCAAGGATAGTGTTAGGGTTAGCGTTAGGGTTAGCATCTGCCCTAGGATAGTGTTAGGGTTAGGGTTAGGGTTAGCATCAGCCCAAGGATAGTGTTAGGGTTAGGGTTAGGGTTAGCATCAGTTCAAGGATAGTGTAAGGGTTAGCGTTAGGGTTAGCATCAGCCCTAGGATAGTGTTAGGGTTAGGGTTAGGGTTATCATCAGGCCTAGGATAGTGTTAGGGTTAGGGTTAGGGTTAGCATCAGTTCAAGGATAGTGTTAGGGTTAGCGTTTGGGTTAGCATCTGCCCTAGGATAGTGTTAGGGTTAGGGTTAGGGTTAGCATCAGCCCAAGGATAGTGTTAGGGTTAGGGTTAGGGTTAGCATCAGCCCTAGGATAGTGTTAGGGTTAGGGTTAGGGTTAGCATCAGGCCCAGGATAGTGTTAGGGTTAGGGTTAGCATCAGCCCAAGGATAGTGTTAGGGTTAGGGTTAGGGTTAGCATCAGCCCTAGGATAGTGTTAGGGTTAGGGTTAGCATCAACCCTAGGATAGTGTTTGGGTTAGGGTTAGGGTTAGCATCAGCCCTAGGATAGTGTTAGGGTTAGGGTTAGGGTTAGCATCAGCCCTAGGATAGTGTCAGTGTTAGGGTTAGCATCAGCCCTAGGATAGTGTTAGGGTTAGGGTTAGGGTTAGCATCAGCCCTAGGATAGTGTTAGGGTTAGGGTTAGCATCAGCCCTAGGATAGTGTTAGGGTTAGGGTTAGCATCAGCCCTAGGATAGTGTTAGGGTTAGGGTTAGCATCAGCCCTATGTTAGTGTTAGTGTTAGGGTTAGGGTTAGCATCAGCCCTAGGACAGTGTTAGGGTTAGGGTTAGGGTTAGCATCAGTTCAAGGATACTGTTAGGGTTAGCGTTAGGGTAGCATCAGCCCTAGGATAGTGTTAGGGTTAGGGTTAGGGTTAGCATCAGCCCTAGGATAGTGTAAGGGTTAGGGTTAGCATCAGCCCTAGGATAGTGTTAGGGTTAGTGTTAGGGTTATTATCAGGCCTAGGATAGTGTTAGGGTTAGGGTTAGCATCAGCCCTAGGATAGTGTTAGGGTTAGGGTTAGGGTTAGCATCAGCCCTAGGATAGTGTTAGGGTTAGGGTTAACATCAGCCCTAGGATAGTGTTAGGGTTAGGGTTAGGGTTAGCATCAGCCCTAGGATAGTGTTAGGGTTAGGGTTAGCATCAGCCCTAGGATAGTGTTAGGGTTAGGGTTAGGGTTAGCATCAGCCGTAGGATAGTGTTAGGGATAGGGTTAGCCTCAGCCCTAAGATAGTGTTAGAGTTAGGGTTAGGGTTAGCATCAGCCCTAGGATAATGTTAGGGTTAGGGTTAGGGTTAGCATCAGCCCTAGGATAGTGTTAGTGTTAGGGTTAGCATCAGCCCTAGGATAGTGTTAGGGTTAGGGTTAGGGTTAGCATCCGCCCTAGGATAGTGTTAGGGTTAGGGTTAGGGTTAGCATCAGCCCTAGGATAGTGTTAGGGTTAGGGTTAACATAAACCCTAGGATAGTGTTAGGGTTAGGGTTAGGGTTATCATCAGGCCTAGGATAGTGTTAGGGTTAGGGTTAGGGTTAGCATCAGTTCAAGGATAGTGTTAGGGTTAGCGTTAGGGTTAGCATCTGCCCTAGGATAGTGTTAGGGTTAGGGTTAGCATCAGCCCTAGGATAGTGTTAGGGTTAGGGTTAGGGTTAGCATCAGGCCCCGGATAGTGTTAGGGTTAGGGTTAGCATCAGCCCAAGGATAGTGTTAGGGTTAGGGTTAGGGTTAGCATCTGCCCTAGGATATTGTTAGGGTTAGGGTTAGGGTTAGCATCAGCCCAAGGATAGTGTTAGGGTTAGGGTTAGCATCAGCCTTAGGATAGTGTTAAGGTTAGGGTTAGGGTTAGCATCAGGCCCAGGATAGTGTTAGGGTTAGGGTTAGCATCAGCCCAAGGATAGTGTTAGGGTTAGGGTTAGGGTTAGCATCAGCCCTAGGATAGTGTTAGGGTTAGGGTTAGCATCAACCCTAGGATAGTGTTTGGGTTAGGGTTAGGGTTAGCATCAGCCCTAGGATAGTGTTAGGGTTAGGGTTAGCCTCAGCCCTAGGAGAGTGTTAGGGTTAGGGATAGGGTTAGCATCAGCCCTAGGATAGTGTTAAAGTTAGGGTTATGGTTATCATCAGGCCTAGTATAGTGTGAGGTCTAGGGTTAGCATCAGACTTAGGATAGTGTTAGGGTTAGTGTTAGGGTTAGCATCAGCCCTAGGATAGTGTTAGGGTTAGGGTTAGCATCAGCCCTAGGATAGTGTTAGGGTTAGGGTTAGGGTTATCATCAGGCCTAGGATAGTGTTAGGGTTAGGGTTAGCATCAGCCCTAGGATAGTGTTAGGGTTAGGGTTAGGGTTAGCATCAGCCCTAGGATAGTGTTAGGGTTAGGGTTAGCATCAGCCCTAGGATAGTGTTAGGGTTAGGGTTAGGGTTAGCATCAGCCCTAGGATAGTGTTAGGGTTAGGGTTAGCATCAGCCCTAGGATAGTGTTAGGGTTAGGGTTAGGGTTAGCATCAGGCCTAGGATAGTGTTAGGGTTAGGGTTAGCATCAGCCCTAGGATAGTGTTAGGGTTAGGGTTAGGGTTAGCATCAGCACTTGGAGAGTGTTAGGGTTAGGGTTAGGGTTAGCATCAGCCCTAGGATAGTGTTAGTGTTAGGGTTAGCATCAGCCCTAGGATAGTGTTAGGGTTAGGGTTAACATAAACCCTAGGATAGTGTTAGTGTTAGGGTTAGGGTTATCATCAGGCCTAGGATAGTGTTAGGGTTAGGGTTATGGTTAGCATCAGTTCAAGGATAGTGTTAGGGTTAGCGTTAGGGTTAGCATCTGCCCTAGGATAGTGTTAGGGTTAGGGTTAGTGTTAGCATCAGCCCAAGGATAGTGTTAGGGTTAGGGTTAGCATCAGCCCTAGGATAGTGTTAGGGTTAGGGTTAGGGTTAGCATCAGTTCAAGGATAGTGTTAGGGTTAGCGTTAGGGTTAGCATCAGCCCTAGGATAGTGTTAGGGTTAGGGTTAGGGTTATCATCAGGCCTAGCATAGTGTTAGGGTTAGGGTTATTGTTAGCATCAGTTCAAGGATAGTGTTAGGGTTAGCGTTAGGGTAGCATCAGCCCTAGGATAGTGTTAGGGTTAGGATCAGGGTTAGCATCAGCCCTAGGATAGTGTTAGGGTTAAGGTTAGCATCAGCCCTAGGATAGTGTTAGGGTTAGGGTTAGGGTTATCATCAGGCCTAGGGTAGTGTTAGGGTTAGGGTTAGCATCAGCCCTAGGATAGTGTTAGGTTTAGGGTTAGGGTTAGCATCAGCCCTAGGATAGTGTTAGGGTTAGGGTTAGCATCAGCCCTAGGATAGTGTTAGGGTTAGGGTTAGGGTTAGCATCAGCAGTAGGATAGTGTTAGGGTTAGGGTTAGCCTCAGCCCTAAGATAGTGTTAGAGTTAGGGTTAGGGTTAGCATCAGCCCTAGGATAATGTAAGGGTAGGGTTAGGGTTAGCATCAGCACTAGGATAGTGTTAGTGTTAGGCTTAGCATCAGCCCTAGGATAGTGTTAGGGTTAGGGTTAGGGTTAGCATCCGCCCTAGGATAGTGTTAGGGTTAGGGTTAGGGTTAGCATCAGCCCTAGGATAGTGTTAGGGTTAGGGTTAACATAAACCCTAGGATATTGTTAGGGTTAGGGTTAGGGTTATCATCAGGCCTAGGATAGTGTTAGGGTTAGGGTTAGGGTTAGCATCAGTTCAAGGATAGTGTTAGGGTTAGCGTTAGGGTTAGCACCTGCCCTAGGATAGTGTTAGGGTTAGGGTTAGCATCAGCCCTAGGATAGTGTTAGGGTTAGGGTTAGGGTTAGCATCAGGCCCCGGATAGTGTTAGGGTTAGGTTTAGCATCAGCCCAAGAATAGTGTTAGGGTTAGGGTTACGGTTAGCATCTGCCCTAGGATATTGTTAGGGTTAGGGTTAGGGTTAGCATCAGCCCAAGGATAGTGTTAGGGTTAGGGTTAGCATCAGCCTTAGGATAGTGTTAGGGTTAGGGTTAGGGTTAGCATCAGGCCCAGGATAGTGTTAGGGTTAGGGTTAGCATCAGCCCTAGGATAGTGTTAGGGTTAGGGTTAGTGTTAGCATCAGCCCTAGGATAGTGTTAGGGTTAGGGTTAGCATCAGCCCTAGGTTAGTGTTAGTGTTAGGGTTAGGGTTAGCATCAGCCCTAGGATAGTGTTAGGGTTAGGGTTAGGGTTAGCATCAGTTCAAGGATAGTGTTAGGGTTAGCGTTAGGGTTAGCAACAGCCCTAGGATAGTGTTAGGGTTAGGGTTAGGTTTAGCATCAGCACTAGGATAGTGTTAGGGTTAGGGTTAGGGTTATCATCAGGCCTAGGATAGTGTTAGGGTTAGGGTTAGCATCAGCCCTAGGATAGTGTTAGGGTTAGGGTTCGGGTTAGCATCAGCCGTAGGATAGTGTTAGGGTTAGGGTTAGCCTCAGCCATAAGATAGTGTTAGAGTTAGGGTTAGGGTTAGCATCAGCCCTAGGATAGTGTTAGTGTTAGGGTTAGTGTTAGCATCAGCCCTAGGATAGTGTTAGGGTTAGGGTTAGGGTTAGCATCAGGCCTAGGATAGTGTTAGGGTTAGGGTTAGCATCAGCCCTAGGATAGTGTTAGGGTTAGGGTTAGGGTTAGCATCAGCCGTAGGATAGTGTTAGGGTTAGGGTTAGCCTCAGCCCTAAGATAGTGTTAGGGTTAGGGTTAGGGTTAGCATGAGCCCTTGGAGAGTGTTAGGGTTAGGGTTAGGGTTAGCATCAGCCCTAGGATAGTGTTAGTGTTAGGGTTAGCATCAGCCCTAGGATAGTGTTAGGGTTAGGGTTAGCATCAGCCCTAGGATAGTGTTAGGGTTAGGGTTAGGGTTAGCATCAGGCCTAGGATTGTGTTAGTGTTAGGGTTAGCATCAGCCCTAGGATAGTGTTAGGGTTAGGGTTAGGGTTAGGATCCGCCCTAGGATAATGTTAGGGTTAGGGTTAGGGTTAGCATCAGCCCTAGGATAGTGTTAGTGTTAGGGTTAGCATCAGCACTAGGATAGTGTTAGGATTAGGGTTAGGGTTAGCATCCGCCCTAGGATAGTGTTAGGGTTAGGGTTAGTGTTAGCATCAGCCCTAGGATAGTGTTAGGGTTAGGGTTAACATAAACCCTAGGATAGTGTTAGGGTTAGGGTTAGGGTTATCATAGGCCTAGGATAGTGTTAGGGTTCGGGTTATGGTTAGCATCAGTTCAAGGATAGTGTTAGGGTTAGCGTTAGGGTTAGCATCTGCCCTAGGATAGTGTTAGGGTTAGGGTTAGGGTTAGCATCAGCCCAAGGATAGTGTTAGGGTTAGGGTTAGGGTTAGCATCAGTTCAAGGATAGTGTAAGGGTTAGCGTTAGGGTTAGCATCAGCCCTAGGATAGTGTTAGGGTTAGGGTTAGGGTTATCATCAGGCCTAGGATAGTGTTAGGGTTAGGGTTAGGGTTAGCATCAGTTCAAGGATAGTGTTAGGGTTAGCGTTTGGGTTAGCATCTGCCCTAGGATAGTGTTAGGGTTAGGGTTAGGGTTAGCATCAGCCCAAGGATAGTGTTAGGGTTAGGGTTAGGGTTAGCATCAGCCCTAGGATAGTGTTAGGGTTAGGGTTAGGGTTAGCATCAGGCCCAGGATAGTGTTAGGGTTAGGGTTAGCATCAGCCCAAGGATAGTGTTAGGGTTAGGGTTAGGGTTAGCATCAGCCCTAGGATAGTGTTAGGGTTAGGGTTAGCATCAACCCTAGGATAGTGTTTGGGTTAGGGTTAGGGTTAGCATCAGCCCTAGGATAGTGTTAGGGTTAGGGTTAGGGTTAGCATCAGCCCTAGGATAGTGTCAGTGTTAGGGTTAGCATCAGCCCTAGGATAGTGTTAGGGTTAGGGTTAGGGTTAGCATCAGCCCTAGGATAGTGTTAGGGTTAGGGTTAGCATCAGCCCTAGGATAGTGTTAGGGTTAGGGTTAGCATCAGCCCTAGGATAGTGTTAGGGTTAGGGTTAGCATCAGCCCTATGTTAGTGTTAGTGTTAGGGTTAGGGTTAGCATCAGCCCTAGGACAGTGTTAGGGTTAGGGTTAGGGTTAGCATCAGTTCAAGGATACTGTTAGGGTTAGCGTTAGGGTAGCATCAGCCCTAGGATAGTGTTAGGGTTAGGGTTAGGGTTAGCATCAGCCCTAGGATAGTGTAAGGGTTAGGGTTAGCATCAGCCCTAGGATAGTGTTAGGGTTAGTGTTAGGGTTATTATCAGGCCTAGGATAGTGTTAGGGTTAGGGTTAGCATCAGCCCTAGGATAGTGTTAGGGTTAGGGTTAGGGTTAGCATCAGCCCTAGGATAGTGTTAGGGTTAGGGTTAACATCAGCCCTAGGATAGTGTTAGGGTTAGGGTTAGGGTTAGCATCAGCCCTAGGATAGTGTTAGGGTTAGGGTTAGCATCAGCCCTAGGATAGTGTTAGGGTTAGGGTTAGGGTTAGCATCAGCCGTAGGATAGTGTTAGGGATAGGGTTAGCCTCAGCCCTAAGATAGTGTTAGAGTTAGGGTTAGGGTTAGCATCAGCCCTAGGATAATGTTAGGGTTAGGGTTAGGGTTAGCATCAGCCCAAGGATAGTGTTAGGGTTAGGGTTAGCATCAGCCTTAGGATAGTGTTAGGGTTAGGGTTAGGGTTAGCATCAGGCCCAGGATAGTGTTAGGGTTAGGGTTAGCATCAGCCCTAGGATAGTGTTAGGGTTAGGGTTAGTGTTAGCATCAGCCCTAGGATAGTGTTAGGGTTAGGGTTAGCATCAGCACTAGGTTAGTGTTAGTGTTAGGGTTAGGGTTAGCATCAGCCCTAGGATAGTGTTAGGGTTAGGGTTAGGGTTAGCATCAGTTCAAGGATAGTGTTAGGGTTAGCGTTAGGGTTAGCAACAGCCCTAGGATAGTGTTAGGGTTAAGGTTAGGTTTAGCATCAGCACTAGGATAGTGTTAGGGTTAGGGTTAGGGTTATCATCAGGCCTAGGATAGTGTTAGGGTTAGGGTTAGCATCAGCCCTAGGATAGTGTTAGGGTTAGGGTTCGGGTTAGCATCAGCCGTAGGATAGTGTTAGGGTTAGGGTTAGCCTCAGCCATAAGATAGTGTTAGAGTTAGGGTTAGGGTTAGCATCAGCCCTAGGATAGTGTTAGTGTTAGGGTTAGTGTTAGCATCAGCCCTAGGATAGTGTTAGGGTTAGGGTTAGGGTTAGCATCAGGCCTAGGATAGTGTTAGGGTTAGGGTTAGCATCAGCCCTATGATAGTGTTAGGGTTAGGGTTAGGGTTAGCATCAGCCGTAGGATAGTGTTAGGGTTAGGGTTAGCCTCAGCCCTAAGATAGTGTTAGGGTTAGGGTTAGGGTTAGCATGAGCCCTTGGAGAGTGTTAGGGTTAGGGTTAGGGTTAGCATCAGCCCTAGGATAGTGTTAGTGTTAGGGTTAGCATCAGCCCTAGGATAGTGTTAGGGTTAGGGTTAGCATCAGCCCTAGGATAGTGTTAGGGTTAGGGTTAGGGTTAGCATCAGGCCTAGGATTGTGTTAGTGTTAGGGTTAGCATCAGCCCTAGGATAGTGTTAGGGTTAGGGTTAGGGTTAGGATCCGCCCTAGGATAATGTTAGGGTTAGGGTTAGGGTTAGCATCAGCCCTAGGATAGTGTTAGTGTTAGGGTTAGCATCAGCACTAGGATAGTGTTAGGATTAGGGTTAGGGTTAGCATCCGCCCTAGGATAGTGTTAGGGTTAGGGTTAGTGTTAGCATCAGCCCTAGGATAGTGTTAGGGTTAGGGTTAACATAAACCCTAGGATAGTGTTAGGGTTAGGGTTAGGGTTATCATAGGCCTAGGATAGTGTTAGGGTTCGGGTTATGGTTAGCATCAGTTCAAGGATAGTGTTAGGGTTAGCGTTAGGGTTAGCATCTGCCCTAGGATAGTGTTAGGGTTAGGGTTAGGGTTAGCATCAGCCCAAGGATAGTGTTAGGGTTAGGGTTAGGGTTAGCATCAGTTCAAGGATAGTGTAAGGGTTAGCGTTAGGGTTAGCATCAGCCCTAGGATAGTGTTAGGGTTAGGGTTAGGGTTATCATCAGGCCTAGGATAGTGTTAGGGTTAGGGTTAGGGTTAGCATCAGTTCAAGGATAGTGTTAGGGTTAGCGTTTGGGTTAGCATCTGCCCTAGGATAGTGTTAGGGTTAGGGTTAGGGTTAGCATCAGCCCAAGGATAGTGTTAGGGTTAGGGTTAGGGTTAGCATCAGCCCTAGGATAGTGTTAGGGTTAGGGTTAGGGTTAGCATCAGGCCCAGGATAGTGTTAGGGTTAGGGTTAGCATCAGCCCAAGGATAGTGTTAGGGTTAGGGTTAGGGTTAGCATCAGCCCTAGGATAGTGTTAGGGTTAGGGTTAGCATCAACCCTAGGATAGTGTTTGGGTTAGGGTTAGGGTTAGCATCAGCCCTAGGATAGTGTTAGGGTTAGGGTTAGGGTTAGCATCAGCCCTAGGATAGTGTCAGTGTTAGGGTTAGCATCAGCCCTAGGATAGTGTTAGGGTTAGGGTTAGGGTTAGCATCAGCCCTAGGATAGTGTTAGGGTTAGGGTTAGCATCAGCCCTAGGATAGTGTTAGGGTTAGGGTTAGCATCAGCCCTAGGATAGTGTTAGGGTTAGGGTTAGCATCAGCCCTATGTTAGTGTTAGTGTTAGGGTTAGGGTTAGCATCAGCCCTAGGACAGTGTTAGGGTTAGGGTTAGGGTTAGCATCAGTTCAAGGATACTGTTAGGGTTAGCGTTAGGGTAGCATCAGCCCTAGGATAGTGTTAGGGTTAGGGTTAGGGTTAGCATCAGCCCTAGGATAGTGTAAGGGTTAGGGTTAGCATCAGCCCTAGGATAGTGTTAGGGTTAGTGTTAGGGTTATTATCAGGCCTAGGATAGTGTTAGGGTTAGGGTTAGCATCAGCCCTAGGATAGTGTTAGGGTTAGGGTTAGGGTTAGCATCAGCCCTAGGATAGTGTTAGGGTTAGGGTTAACATCAGCCCTAGGATAGTGTTAGGGTTAGGGTTAGGGTTAGCATCAGCCCTAGGATAGTGTTAGGGTTAGGGTTAGCATCAGCCCTAGGATAGTGTTAGGGTTAGGGTTAGGGTTAGCATCAGCCGTAGGATAGTGTTAGGGATAGGGTTAGCCTCAGCCCTAAGATAGTGTTAGAGTTAGGGTTAGGGTTAGCATCAGCCCTAGGATAATGTTAGGGTTAGGGTTAGGGTTAGCATCAGCCCTAGGATAGTGTTAGTGTTAGGGTTAGCATCAGCCCTAGGATAGTGTTAGGGTTAGGGTTAGGGTTAGCATCCGCCCTAGGATAGTGTTAGGGTTAGGGTTAGGGTTAGCATCAGCCCTAGGATAGTGTTAGGGTTAGGGTTAACATAAACCCTAGGATAGTGTTAGGGTTAGGGTTAGGGTTATCATCAGGCCTAGGATAGTGTTAGGGTTAGGGTTAGGGTTAGCATCAGTTCAAGGATAGTGTTAGGGTTAGCGTTAGGGTTAGCATCTGCCCTAGGATAGTGTTAGGGTTAGGGTTAGCATCAGCCCTAGGATAGTGTTAGGGTTAGGGTTAGGGTTAGCATCAGGCCCCGGATAGTGTTAGGGTTAGGGTTAGCATCAGCCCAAGGATAGTGTTAGGGTTAGGGTTAGGGTTAGCATCTGCCCTAGGATATTGTTAGGGTTAGGGTTAGGGTTAGCATCAGCCCAAGGATAGTGTTAGGGTTAGGGTTAGCATCAGCCTTAGGATAGTGTTAAGGTTAGGGTTAGGGTTAGCATCAGGCCCAGGATAGTGTTAGGGTTAGGGTTAGCATCAGCCCAAGGATAGTGTTAGGGTTAGGGTTAGGGTTAGCATCAGCCCTAGGATAGTGTTAGGGTTAGGGTTAGCATCAACCCTAGGATAGTGTTTGGGTTAGGGTTAGGGTTAGCATCAGCCCTAGGATAGTGTTAGGGTTAGGGTTAGCCTCAGCCCTAGGAGAGTGTTAGGGTTAGGGATAGGGTTAGCATCAGCCCTAGGATAGTGTTAAAGTTAGGGTTATGGTTATCATCAGGCCTAGTATAGTGTGAGGTCTAGGGTTAGCATCAGACTTAGGATAGTGTTAGGGTTAGTGTTAGGGTTAGCATCAGCCCTAGGATAGTGTTAGGGTTAGGGTTAGCATCAGCCCTAGGATAGTGTTAGGGTTAGGGTTAGGGTTATCATCAGGCCTAGGATAGTGTTAGGGTTAGGGTTAGCATCAGCCCTAGGATAGTGTTAGGGTTAGGGTTAGGGTTAGCATCAGCCCTAGGATAGTGTTAGGGTTAGGGTTAGCATCAGCCCTAGGATAGTGTTAGGGTTAGGGTTAAGGTTAGCATCAGGCCTAGGATAGTGTTAGGGTTAGGGTTAGCATCAGCCCTAGGATAGTGTTAGGGTTAGGGTTAGGGTTAGCATCAGCCCTTGGAGAGTGTTAGGGTTAGGGTTAGGGTTAGCATCAGCCCTAGGATCGTGTTAGTGTTAGGGTTAGCATCAGCCCTAGGATAGTGTTAGGGTTAGGGTTAGCATCAGCCCTAGGATAGTGTTAGGGTTAGGGTTAGGGTTAGCATCAGGCCTAGGATAGTGTTAGTGTTAGGGTTAGCATCAGCCCTAGGATAGTGTTAGGGTTAGGGTTAGGGTTAGCATCCGCCCTAGGATAATGTTAGGGTTAGGGTTAGGGTTAGCATCAGCCCTAGGATAGTGTTAGTGTTAGGGTTAGCATCAGCCCTAGGATAGTGTTAGGGTTAGGGTTAACATAAACCCTAGGATAGTGTTAGGGTTAGGGTTAGGGTTATCATCAGGCCTAGGATAGTGTTAGGGTTAGGGTTATGGTTAGCATCAGTTCAAGGATAGTGTTAGGGTTAGCGTTAGGGTTAGCATCTGCCCTAGGATAGTGTTAGGGTTAGGGTTAGGGTTAGCATCAGCCCAAGGATAGTGTTAGGGTTAGGGTTAGCATCAGCCCTAGGATAGTGTTAGGGTTAGGGTTAGGGTTAGCATCAGTTCAAGGATAGTGTTAGGGTTAGCGTTAAGGTTAGCATCAGCCCTAGGATAGTGTTAGGGTTAGGGTTAGGGTTATCATCAGGCCTAGGATAGTGTTAGGGTTAGGGTTATTGTTAGCATCAGTTCAAGGATAGTGTTAGGGTTAGCGTTAGGGTTAGCATCAGCCCAAGGATAGTGTTAGGGTTAGGGTTAGGGTTAGCATCAGCCCTAGGATAGTGTTAGGGTTAGGGTTAGGGTTAGCATCAGGCCCAGGATAGTGTTAGGGTTAGAGTTAGCATCAGCCCAAGGATAGTGTTAGGGTTAGGGTTAGGGTTAGCATCAGCCCTAGGATAGTGTTAGGGTTAGGGTTAGCATCAACCCTAGGATAGTGTTTGGGTTAGGGTTAGGGTTAGCATCAGCCGTAGGATAGTGTTATGGTTAGGGTTAGGGTTAGCATCAGCCCTAGGATAGTGTTAGTGTTAGGGTTAGCATCAGCCCTAGGATAGTGTTAGGGTTAGGGTTAGGGTTAGCATCAGCCCTAGGATAGTGTAAGGGTTAGGGTTAGCATCAGCCCTAGGATAGTGTAAGGGTTAGGGTTAGCATCAGCCCTAGGATAGTGTTAGGGTTAAGGTTAGGGTTAGCATCAGCCCTAGGATAGTGTTAGGGTTAGGGTTAACATCAGCCCTAGGATAGTGTTAGGGTTAGGGTTAGGGTTAGCATCAGCCCTAGGATAGTGTTAGGGTTAGGGTTAGCATCAGCCCTAGGATAGTGTTAGGGTTAGGGTTAGGGTTAGCATCAGCCGTAGGATAGTGTTAGGGTTAGGGATAGCCTCAGCCCTAAGATAGTGTTAGAGTTAGGGTTAGGGTTAGCATCAGCCCTAGGATAATGTTAGGGTTAGGGTTAGGGTTAGCATCAGCCCTAGGATAGTGTTAGTGTTAGGGTTAGCATCAGCCCTAGGATAGTGTTAGGGTTAGGGTTAGGGTTAGCATCCGCCCTAGGATAGTGTTAGGGTTAGGGTTAGGGTTAGCATCAGCCCTAGGATAGTGTTAGGGTTAGGGTTAACATAAACCCTAGGATAGTGTTAGGGTTAGGGTTAGGGTTATCATCAGGCCTAGGATAGTGTTAGGGTTAGGGTTAGGGTTAGCATCAGTTCAAGGATAGTGTTAGGGTTAGCGTTAGGGTTAGCATCTGCCCTAGGATAGTGTTAGGGTTAGGGTTAGCATCAGCCCTAGGATAGTGTTAGGGTTAGGGTTAGGGTTAGCATCAGGCCCCGGATAGTGTTAGGGTTAGGGTTAGCATCAGCCCAAGGATAGTGTTAGGGTTAGGGTTAGGGTTAGC
Source organism: Lemur catta (assembly GCF_020740605.2). Classification (NCBI taxonomy): domain Eukaryota; kingdom Metazoa; phylum Chordata; class Mammalia; order Primates; family Lemuridae; genus Lemur; species Lemur catta. Next base: position 237,496 of record NW_025423858.1, on the reverse strand, counting down.
ATCTGCCCTAGGATATTGTTAGGGTTAGGGTTAGGGTTAGCATCAGCCCAAGGATAGTGTTAGGGTTAGGGTTAGCATCAGCCTTAGGATAGTGTTAGGGTTAGGGTTAGGGTTAGCATCAGGCCCAGGATAGTGTTAGGGTTAGGGTTAGCATCAGCCCAAGGATAGTGTTAGGGTTAGGGTTAGGGTTAGCATCAGCCCTAGGATAGTGTTAGGGTTAGGGTTAGCATCAACCCTAGGATAGTGTTTGGGTTAGGGTTAGGGTTAGCATCAGCCCTAGGATAGTGTTAGGGTTAGGGTTAGCCTCAGCCCTAGGAGAGTGTTAGGGTTAGGGATAGGGTTAGCATCAGGCCTAGGATAGTGTTAGGGTTAGGGTTAGGGTTAGCATCAGCCCTAGGATAGTGTTAGGGTTAGGGTTAGCATCAGCCCTAGGATAGTGTCAGGGTTAGGGTTAGGGTTATCATCAGGCCTAGGATAGTGTTAGGGTTAGGGTTAGCATCAGCTCTAGGATACTGTTAGGGTTAGGGTTAGGGTTAGCATCAGCCCTAGGATAGTGTTAAAGTTAGGGTTATGGTTATCATCAGGCCTAGTATAGTGTGAGGTCTAGCGTTAGCATCAGACTTAGGATAGTGTTAGGGTTAGGGTTAGGGTTAGCATCAGCCCTAGGATAGTGTTAGGGTTAGGGTTACCATCAGCCCTAGGATAGTGTTAGGGTTAGGGTTAGGGTTATCATCAGGCCTAGGATAGTGTTAGGGTTAGGGTTAGCATCAGCCCTAGGATAGTGTTAGGGTTAGGGTTAGGGTTAGCATCAGCCCTAGGATAGTGTTAGGGTTAGGGTTAGCATCAGCCCTAGGATAGTGTTAGGGTTAGGGTTAGGGTTAGCATCAGGCCTAGGATAGTGTTAGGGTTAGGGTTAGCATCAGCCCTAGGATAGTGTTAGGGTTAGGGTTAGGGTTAGCATCAGCCCTTGGAGAGTGTTAGGGTTAGGGTTAGGGTTAGCATCAGCCCTAGGATAGTGTTAGTGTTAGGGTTAGCATCAGCCCTAGGATAGTGTTAGGGTTAGGGTTAGCATCAGCCCTAGGATAGTGTTAGGGTTAGGGTTAGGGTTAGCATCAGGCCTAGGATAGTGTTAGTGTTAGGGTTAGCATCAGCCCTAGGATAGTGTTAGGGTTAGGGTTAGGGTTAGCATCCGCCCTAGGATAATGTTAGGGTTAGGGTTAGGGTTAGCATCAGCCCTAGGATAGTGTTAGTGTTAGGGTTAGCATCAGCCCTAGGATAGTGTTAGGGTTAGGGTTAATATAAACCCTAGGATAGTGTTAGGGTTAGGGTTAGGGTTATCATCAGGCCTAGGATAGTGTTAGGTTTAGGGTTATGGTTAGCATCAGTTCAAGGATAGTGTTAGGGTTAGCGTTAGGGTTAGCATCTGCCCTAGGATAGTGTTAGGGTTAGGGTTAGGGTTAGCATCAGCCCAAGGATAGTGTTAGGGTTAGGGTTAGCATCAGCCCTAGGATAGTGTTAGGGTTAGGGTTAGGGTTAGCATCAGTTCAAGGATAGTGTTAGGGTTAGCGTTAGGGTTAGCATCAGCCCTAGGATAGTGTTAGGGTTAGGGTTAGCGTTATCATCAGGCCTAGGATAGTGTTAGGGTTAGGGTTATTGTTAGCATCAGTTCAAGGATAGTGTTAGGGTTAGCGTTAGGGTTAGCATCTGCCCTAGGATAGTGTTAGGGTTAGGGTTAGGGTTAGCATAAGCCCAAGGATAGTGTTAGGGTTAGGGTTAGCATCAGCCCTAGGATAGTGTTAGGGTTAGGGTTAGGGTTAGCATCAACCCTAGGATAGTGTTTGGGTTAGGGTTAGGGTTAGCATCAGCCCTAGGATAGTGTTAGGGTTAGGGTTAGGGTTAGCATCAGCCCTAGGATAGTGTTAGTGTTAGGGTTAGCATCAGCCCTAGGATAGTGTTAGGGTTAGGGTTAGGGTTAGCATCAGCCCTAGGATAGTGTTAGGGTTAGGGTTAGGGTTAGCACCAGCCCTAGGATAGTGTTAGCTTAGGGTTAGCATCAGCCCTATGTTAGTGTTAGTGTTATGGTTAGGGTTAGCATCAGCCCTAGGATAGTGTTAGGGTTAGGGTTAGGGTTAGCATCAGTTCAAGGATAGTGTTAGGGTTAGCGTTAGGGTAGCATCAGCCCTAGGATAGTGTTAGGGTTAGGGTTAGGGTTAGCATCAGCCCTAGGATAGTGTTAGGGTTAGGGTTAGCATCAGCCCTAGGATAGTGTTAGGGTTAGGGTTAGGGTTATTATCAGGCCTAGGATAGTGTTAGGGTTAGGGTTAGCATCAGCCCTAGGATAGTGTTAGGGTTAGGGTTAGGGTTAGCATCAGCCCTAGGATAGTGTTAGGGTTAGGGTTAGCATCAGCCCTAGGATAGTGTTAGGGTTAGGGTTAGGGTTAGCATCAGCCCTAGGATAGTGTTAGTGTTAGGGTTAGCATCAGCCCTAGGATAGTGTTAGGGTTAGGTTAAGGGTTAGCATCAGCCGTAGGACAGTGTTAGGGTTAGGGTTAGCCTCAGCCCTAAGATAGTGTTAGAGTTAGGGTTAGGGTTAGCATCAGCCCTAGGATAATGTTAGGGTTAGGGTTAGGGTTAGCATCAGCCCCAGGATAGTGTTAGTGTTAGGGTTAGCATCAGCCCTAGGATAGTGTTAGGGTTAGGGTTAGGGTTAGCATCCGCCCTAGGATAGTGTTAGGGTTAGGGTTAGGGTTAGCATCAGCCCTAGGATAGTGTTAGGGTTAGGGTTAACATAAACCCTAGGATAGTGTTAGGGTTAGGGTTAGGGTTATCATCAGGCCTAGGATAATGTTAGGGTTAGGGTTAGGGTTAGCGTCAGTTCAAGGATAGTGTTAGGGTTAGCGTTAGGGTTAGCATCTGCCCTAGGATAGTGTTAGGGTTAGGGTTAGCATCAGCCCTAGGATAGTGTTAGGGTTAGGGTTAGGGTTAGCATTAGGCCCCGGATAGTGTTAGGGTTAGGGTTAGCATCAGCCCAAGGATAGTGTTAGGGTTAGGGTTAGGGTTAGCATCTGCCCTAGGATATTGTTAGGGTTAGGGTTAGGGTTAGCATCAGCCCAAGGATAGTGTTAGGGTTAGGGTTAGCATCAGCCTTAGGATAGTGTTAGGGTTAGGGTTAGGGTTAGCATCAGGCCCAGGATAGTGTTAGGGTTAGGGTTAGCATCAGCCCAAGGATAGTGTTAGGGTTAGGGTTAGGGTTAGCATCAGCCCTAGGATAGTGTTAGGGTTAGGGTTAGCATCAACCCTAGGATAGTGTTTGGGTTAGGGTTAGGGTTAGCATCAGCCCTAGGATAGTGTTAGGGTTAGGGTTAGCCTCAGCCCTAGGAGAGTGTTAGGGTTAGGGATAGGGTTAGCATCAGGCCTAGGATAGTGTTATGGTTAGGGTTAGGGTTAGCATCAGCCCTAGGATAGTGTTAGGGTTAGGGTTAGCATCAGCCCTAGGATAGTGTCAGGGTTAGGGTTAGGGTTATCATCAGGCCTAGGATAGTGTTAGGGTTAGGGTTAGCATCAGCTCTAGGATAGTGTTAGGGTTAGGGTTAGGGTTAGCATCAGCCCTAGGATAGTGTTAAGGTTAGGGTTATGGTTATCATCAGGCCTAGTATAGTGTGAGGTCTAGGGTTAGCATCAGACTTAGGATAGTGTTAGGGTTAGGGTTAGGGTTAGCATCAGCCCTAGGATAGTGTTAGGGTTAGGGTTAGCATCAGCCCTAGGATAGTGTTAGGGTTAGGGTTAGGGTTAGCATCAGCCCTAGGATAGTGTTAGGGTTAGGGTTAGCATCAGCCCTAGGATAGTGTTAGGGTTAGGGTTAGGGTTAGCATTAGGCCTAGGATAGTGTTAGGGTTAGGGTTAGCATCAGCCCTAGGATAGTGTTAGGGTTAGGGTTAGGGTTAGCATCAGCCCTTGGAGAGTGTTAGGGTTAGGGTTAGGGTTAGCATCAGCCCTAGGATAGTGTTAGTGTTAGGGTTAGCATCAGCCCTAGGATAGTGTTAGGGTTAGGGTTAGCATCAGCCCTAGGATAGTGTTAGGGTTAGGGTTAGGGTTAGCATCAGGCCTAGGATAGTGTTAGTGTTAGGGTTAGCATCAGCCCTAGGATAGTGTTAGGGTTAGGGTTAGGGTTAGCATCCGCCCTAGGATAATGTTAGGGTTAGGGTTAGGGTTAGCATCAGCCCTAGGATAGTGTTAGTGTTAGGGTTAGCATCAGCCCTAGGATAGTGTTAGGGTTAGGGTTATGGTTAGCATCCGCCCTAGGATAGTGTTAGGGTTAGGGTTAGGGTTAGCATCAGCCCTAGGATAGTGTTAGGGTTAGGGTTAACATAAATCCTAGGATAGTGTTAGGGTTAGGGTTAGGGTTAGCATCAGCCCTAGGATAGTGTTAGGGTTAGGGTTAGGGTTAGCATCAGGCCCCGGATAGTGTTAGGGTTAGGGTTAGCATCAGCCCAAGGATAGTGTTAGGGTTAGGGTTAGGGTTAGCATCTGCCCTAGGATATTGTTAGGGTTAGGGTTAGGGTTAGCATCAGCCCAAGGATAGTGTTAGGGTTAGGGTTAGCATCAGCCTTAGGATAGTGTTAGGGTTAGGGTTAGGGTTAGCATCAGGCCCAGGATAGTGTTAGGGTTAGGGTTAGCATCAGCCCTTTGAGATTGTTAGGGTTAGGGTTAGGGTTAGCATCAGCCCTAGGATAGTGTTAGTGTTAGGGTTAGCATCAGCCCTAGGATAGTGTTAGGGTTAGGGTTAACATAAACCCTAGGATAGTGTTAGGGTTAGGGTTAGGGTTATCATCAGGCCTAGGATAGTGTTAGGGTTAGGGTTATGGTTAGCATCAGTTCAAGGATAGTGTTAGGGTTAGCGTTAGGGTTAGCATCTGCCCTAGGATAGTGTTAGGATTAGGGTTAGGGTTAGCATCAGCCCAAGGATAGTGTTAGGGTTAGGGTTAGCATCAGCCCTAGGATAGTGTTAGGGTTAGGGTTAGGGTTAGCATCAGTTCAAGGATAGTGTTAGGGTTAGCGTTAGGGTTAGCATCAGCCCTAGGATAGTGTTAGGGTTAGGGTTAGGGTTATCATCAGGCCTAGGATAGTGTTAGGGTTAGGGTTATTGTTAGCATCAGTTCAAGGATAGTGTTAGGTTTAGCGTTAGGGTTAGCATCAGCCCAAGGATAGTGTTAGGGTTAGGGTTAGGGTTAGCATCAGCCCTAGGATAGTGTTAAGGTTAGGGTTAGGGTTAGCATCAGGCCCAGGATAGTGTTAGGGTTAGGGTTAGCATCAGCCCAAGGATAGTGTTAGGGTTAGGGTTAGGGTTAGCATCAGCCCTAGGATAGTGTTAGGGTTAGGGTTAGCATCAACCCTAGGATAGTGTTTGGGTTAGGGTTAGGGTTAGCATCAGCCCTAGGATAGTGTTAGGGTTAGGGTTAGGGTTAGCATCAGCCCTAGGATAGTGTTAGTGTTAGGGTTAGCATCAGCCCTAGGATAGTGTTAGGGTTATGGTTAGGGTTAGCATCAGCCCTAGGATAGTGTTAGGGTTAGGGTTAGCATCAGCCCTAGGATAGTGTTAGTGTTAGGGTTAGGGTTAGCATCAGCCCTAGGATAGTGTTAGGGTTAGGGTTAGCATCAGCCCTATGTTAGTGTTAGTGTTAGGGTTAGGGTTAGCATCAGCCCTAGGACAGTGTTAGGGTTAGGGTTAGGGTTAGCATCAGTTCAAGGATAGTGTTAGGGTTAGCGTTAGGGTAGCATCAGCCCTAGGATAGTGTTAGGGTTAGGGTTAGGGTTAGCATCAGCCCTAGGATAGTGTAAGGGTTAGGGTTAGCATCAGCCCTAGGATAGTGTTAGGGTTAGGGTCAGGGTTATTATCAGGCCTAGGATAGTGTTAGGGTTAGGGTTAGCATCAGCCCTAGGATAGTGTTAGGGTTAGGGTTAGGGTTAGCATCAGCCCTAGGATAGTGTTAGGGATAGGGTTAACATCAGCCCTAGGATACTGTTAGTGTTAGGGTTAGGGTTAGCATCAGCCCTAGGATAGTGTTAGGGTTAGGGTTAGCATCAGCCCTAGGATAGTGTTAGGGTTAGGGTTAGGGTTAGCATCCGCCGTAGGATAGTGTTAGGGTTAGGGTTAGCCTCAGCCCTAAGATAGTGTTAGAGTTAGGGTTAGGGTTAGCATCAGCCCTAGGATAATGTTAGGGTTAGGGTTAGGGTTAGCATCAGCCCTAGGATAGAGTTAGTGTTAGGGTTAGCATCAGCCCTAGGATAGTGTTAGGGTTAGGGTTAGGGTTAGCATCCGCCCTAGGATAGTGTTAGGGTTAGGGTTAGGGTTAGCATCAGCCCTAGGATAGTGTTAGGTTTAGGGTTAACATAAACCCTAGGATAGTGTTAGGGTTAGGGTTAGGGTTATCATCAGGCCTAGGATAGTGTTAGGGTTAGGGTTAGGGTTAGCATCAGTTCAAGGATAGTGTTAGGGTTAGCGTTAGGGTTAGCATCAGCCCTAGGATAGTGTTAGGGTTAGGGTTAGCATCAACCCTAGGATAGTGTTTGGGTTAGGGTTAGGGTTAGCATCAGCCCTAGGATAGTGTTAGGGTTAGGGTTAGCCTCAGCCCTAGGAGAGTGTTAGGGTTAGGGATAGGGTTAGCATCAGGCCTAGGATAGTGTTAGGGTTAGGGTTAGGGTTAGCATCAGCCCTAGGATAGTGTTAGGGTTAGGGTTAGCATCAGCCCTAGGATAGTGTCAGGGTTAGGGTTAGGGTTATCATCAGGCCTAGGATAGTGTTAGGGTTAGGGTTAGCATCAGCTCTAGGATAGTGTTAGGGTTAGGTTTAGGGTTAGCATCAGGCCTAGGATAGTGTTACAGTTAGGGTTATGGTTATCATCAGGCCTAGTATAGTGTGAGGTCTAGGGTTAGCATCAGACTTAGGATAGTGTTAGGGTTAGGGTTAGGGTTAGCATCAGCCCTATGATAGTGTTAGGGTTAGGGTTAGCATCAGCCCTAGGATATTGTTAGGGTTAGGGTTAGGGTTATCATCAGGCCTAGGATAGTGTTAGGGTTAGGGTTAGCATCAGCCCTAGGATAGTGTTAGGGTTAGGGTTAGGGTTAGCATCAGCCCTAGGATAGTGTTAGGGTTAGGGTTAGCATCAGCCCTAGGATAGTGTTAGGGTTAGGGTTAGGGTTAGCATCAGGCCTAGGATAGTGTTAGGGTTAGGGTTAGCATCAGCCCTAGGATAGTGTTAGGGTTAGGGATAGGGTTAGCATCAGTTCAAGGATAGTGTTAGGGTTAGCGTTAGGGTTAGCATCAGCCCTAGGATAGTGTTAGGGTTAGGGTTAGGGTTATCATCAGGCCTAGGATAGTGTTAGGGTTAGGGTTAGGGTTAGCATCAGTTCAAGGATAGTGTTAGGGTTAGCGTTAGGGTTAGCATCTGCCCTAGGATAGTGTTAGGGTTAGGGTTAGCATCAGCCCTAGGATAGTGTTAGGGTTAGGGTTAGGGTTAGCATCAGGCCCCGGATAGTGTTAGGGTTAGGGTTAGCATCAGCCCAAGGATAGTGTTAGGGTTAGGGTTAGGGTTAGCATCTGCCCTAGGATATTGTTAGGGTTAGGGTTAGGGTTAGCATCAGCCCAAGGATAGTGTTAGGGTTAGGGTTAGCATCAGCCTTAGGATAGTGTTAGGGTTAGGGTTAGGGTTAGCATCAGGCCCAGGATAGTGTTAGGGTTAGGGTTAGCATCAGCCCAAGGATAGTGTTAGGGTTAGGGTTAGGGTTAGCATCAGCCCTAGGATAGTGTTAGGGTTAGGGTTAGCATCAACCCTAGGATAGTGTTTGGGTTAGGGTTAGGGTTAGCATCAGCCCTAGGATAGTGTTAGGGTTAGGGTTAGCCTCAGCCCTAGGAGAGTGTTAGGGTTAGGGATAGGGTTAGCATCAGGCCTAGGATAGTGTTAGGGTTAGGGTTAGGGTTAGCATCAGCCCTAGGATAGTGTTAGGGTTAGGGTTAGCATCAGCCCTAGGATAGTGTCAGGGTTAGGGTTAGGGTTATCATCAGGCCTAGGATAGTGTTAGGGTTAGGGTTAGCATCAGCTCTAGGATACTGTTAGGGTTAGGGTTAGGGTTAGCATCAGCCCTAGGATAGTGTTAAAGTTAGGGTTATGGTTATCATCAGGCCTAGTATAGTGTGAGGTCTAGCGTTAGCATCAGACTTAGGATAGTGTTAGGGTTAGGGTTAGGGTTAGCATCAGCCCTAGGATAGTGTTAGGGTTAGGGTTACCATCAGCCCTAGGATAGTGTTAGGGTTAGGGTTAGGGTTATCATCAGGCCTAGGATAGTGTTAGGGTTAGGGTTAGCATCAGCCCTAGGATAGTGTTAGGGTTAGGGTTAGGGTTAGCATCAGCCCTAGGATAGTGTTAGGGTTAGGGTTAGCATCAGCCCTAGGATAGTGTTAGGGTTAGGGTTAGGGTTAGCATCAGGCCTAGGATAGTGTTAGGGTTAGGGTTAGCATCAGCCCTAGGATAGTGTTAGGGTTAGGGTTAGGGTTAGCATCAGCCCTTGGAGAGTGTTAAGGTTAGGGTTAGGGTTAGCATCAGCCCTAGGATAGTGTTAGTGTTAGGGTTAGCATCAGCCCTAGGATAGTGTTAGGGTTAGGGTAAGCATCAGCCCTAGGATAGTGTTAGGGTTAGGGTTAGGGTTAGCATCAGGCCTAGGATAGTGTTAGTGTTAGGGTTAGCATCAGCCCTAGGATAGTGTTAGGGTTAGGGTTAGGGTTAGCATCCGCCCTAGGATAATGTTAGGGTTAGGGTTAGGGTTAGCATCAGCCCTAGGATAGTGTTAGTGTTAGGGTTAGCATCAGCCCTAGGATAGTGTTAGGGTTAGGGTTAACATAAACCCTAGGATAGTGTTAGGGTTAGGGTTAGGGTTATCATCAGGCCTAGGATAGTGTTAGGTTTAGGGTTATGGTTAGCATCAGTTCAAGGATAGTGTTAGGGTTAGCGTTAGGGTTAGCATCTGCCCTAGGATAGTGTTAGGGTTAGGGTTAGGGTTAGCATCAGCCCAAGGATAGTGTTAGGGTTAGGGTTAGCATCAGCCCTAGGATAGTGTTAGGGTTAGGGTTAGGGTTAGCATCAGTTCAAGGATAGTGTTAGGGTTAGCGTTAGGGTTAGCATCAGCCCTAGGATAGTGTTAGGGTTAGGGTTAGCGTTATCATCAGGCCTAGGATAGTGTTAGGGTTAGGGTTATTGTTAGCATCAGTTCAAGGATAGTGTTAGGGTTAGCGTTAGGGTTAGCATCTGCCCTAGGATAGTGTTAGGGTTAGGGTTAGGGTTAGCATAAGCCCAAGGATAGTGTTAGGGTTAGGGTTAGCATCAGCCCTAGGATAGTGTTAGGGTTAGGGTTAGGGTTAGCATCAACCCTAGGATAGTGTTTGGGTTAGGGTTAGGGTTAGCATCAGCCCTAGGATAGTGTTAGGGTTAGGGTTAGGGTTAGCATCAGCCCTAGGATAGTGTTGGTGTTAGGGTTAGCATCAGCCCTAGGATAGTGTTAGGGTTAGGGTTAGGGTTAGCATCAGCCCTAGGATAGTGTTAGGGTTAGGGTTAGGGTTAGCACCAGCCCTAGGATAGTGTTAGGGTTAGGGTTAGCATCAGCCCTATGTTAGTGTTAGTGTTATGGTTAGGGTTAGCATCAGCCCTAGGATAGTGTTAGGGTTAGGGTTAGGGTTAGCATCAGTTCAAGGATAGTGTTAGGGTTAGCGTTAGGGTAGCATCAGCCCTAGGATAGTGTTAGGGTTAGGGTTAGGGTTAGCATCAGCCCTAGGATAGTGTTAGGGTTAGGGTTAGCATCAGCCCTAGGATAGTGTTAGGGTTAGGGTTAGGGTTATTATCAGGCCTAGGATAGTGTTAGGGTTAGGGTTAGCATCAGCCCTAGGATAGTGTTAGGGTTATGGTTAGGGTTAGCATCAGCCCTAGGATAGTGTTAGGGTTAGGGTTAGCATCAGCCCTAGGATAGTGTTAGGGTTAGGGTTAGGGTTAGCATCAGCCCTAGGATAGTGTTAGTGTTAGGGTTAGCATCAGCCCTAGGATAGTGTTAGGGTTAGGTTAAGGGTTAGCATCAGCCGTAGGACAGTGTTAGGGTTAGGGTTAGCCTCAGCCCTAAGATAGTGTTAGAGTTAGGGTTAGGGTTAGCATCAGCCCCAGGATAGTGTTAGTGTTAGGGTTAGCATCAGCCCTAGGATAGTGTTAGGGTTAGGGTTAGGGTTAGCATCCGCCCTAGGATAGTGTTAGGGTTAGGGTTAGGGTTAGCATCAGCCCTAGGATAGTGTTAGGGTTAGGGTTAACATAAACCCTAGGATAGTGTTAGGGTTAGGGTTAGGGTTATCATCAGGCCTAGGATAATGTTAGGGTTAGGGTTAGGGTTAGCATCAGTTCAAGGATAGTGTTAGGGTTAGCGTTAGGGTTAGCATCTGCCCTAGGATAGTGTTAGGGTTAGGGTTAGCATCAGCCCTAGGATAGTGTTAGGGTTAGGGTTAGGGTTAGCATCAGGCCCCGGATAGTGTTAGGGTTAGGGTTAGCATCAGCCCAAGGATAGTGTTAGGGTTAGGGTTAGGGTTAGCATCTGCCCTAGGATATTGTTAGGGTTAGGGTTAGGGTTAGCATCAGCCCAAGGATAGTGTTAGGGTTAGGGTTAGCATCAGCCTTAGGATAGTGTTAGGGTTAGGGTTAGGGTTAGCATCAGGCCCAGGATAGTGTTAGGGTTAGGGTTAGCATCAGCCCAAGGATAGTGTTAGGGTTAGGGTTAGGGTTAGCATCAGCCCTAGGATAGTGTTAGGGTTAGGGTTAGCATCAACCCTAGGATAGTGTTTGGGTTAGGGTTAGGGTTAGCATCAGCCCTAGGATAGTGTTAGGGTTAGGGTTAGCCTCAGCCCTAGGAGAGTGTTAGGGTTAGGGATAGGGTTAGCATCAGGCCTAGGATAGTGTTAGGGTTAGGGTTAGGGTTAGCATCAGCCCTAGGATAGTGTTAGGGTTAGGGTTAGCATCAGCCCTAGGATAGTGTCAGGGTTAGGGTTAGGGTTATCATCAGGCCTAGGATAGTGTTAGGGTTAGGGTTAGCATCAGCTCTAGGATAGTGTTAGGGTTAGGGTTAGGGTTAGCATCAGCCCTAGGATAGTGTTAAGGTTAGGGTTATGGTTATCATCAGGCCTAGTATAGTGTGAGGTCTAGGGTTAGCATCAGACTTAGGATAGTGTTAGGGTTAGGGTTAGGGTTAGCATCAGCCCTAGGATAGTGTTAGGGTTAGGGTTAGCATCAGCCCTAGGATAGTGTTAGGGTTAGGGTTAGGGTTAGCATCAGCCCTAGGATAGTGTTAGGGTTAGGGTTAGCATCAGCCCTAGGATAGTGTTAGGGTTAGGGTTAGGGTTAGCATTAGGCCTAGGATAGTGTTAGGGTTAGGGTTAGCATCAGCCCTAGGATAGTGTTAGGGTTAGGGTTAGGGTTAGCATCAGCCCTTGGAGAGTGTTAGGGTTAGGGTTAGGGTTAGCATCAGCCCTAGGATAGTGTTAGTGTTAGGGTTAGCATCAGCCCTAGGATAGTGTTAGGGTTAGGGTTAGCATCAGCCCTAGGATAGTGTTAGGGTTAGGGTTAGGGTTAGCATCAGGCCTAGGATAGTGTTAGTGTTAGGGTTAGCATCAGCCCTAGGATAGTGTTAGGGTTAGGGTTAGGGTTAGCATCCGCCCTAGGATAATGTTAGGGTTAGGGTTAGGGTTAGCATCAGCCCTAGGATAGTGTTAGTGCTAGGGTTAGCATCAGCCCTAGGATAGTGTTAGGGTTAGGGTTATGGTTAGCATCCGCCCTAGGATAGTGTTAGGGTTAGGGTTAGGGTTAGCATCAGCCCTAGGATAGTGTTAGGGTTAGGGTTAACATAAATCCTAGGATAGTGTTAGGGTTAGGGTTAGGGTTAGCATCAGCCCTAGGATAGTGTTAGGGTTAGGGTTAGGGTTAGCATCAGGCCCCGGATAGTGTTAGGGTTAGGGTTAGCATCAGCCCAAGGATAGTGTTAGGGTTAGGGTTAGGGTTAGCATCTGCCCTAGGATATTGTTAGGGTTAGGGTTAGGGTTAGCATCAGCCCAAGGATAGTGTTAGGGTTAGGGTTAGCATCAGCCTTAGGATAGTGTTAGGGTTAGGGTTAGGGTTAGCATCAGGCCCAGGATAGTGTTAGGGTTAGGGTTAGCATCAGCCCTTGGAGATTGTTAGGGTTAGGGTTAGGGTTAGCATCAGCCCTAGGATAGTGTTAGTGTTAGGGTTAGCATCAGCCCTAGGATAGTGTTAGGGTTAGGGTTAACATAAACCCTAGGATAGTGTTAGGGTTAGGGTTAGGGTTATCATCAGGCCTAGGATAGTGTTAGGGTTAGGGTTATGGTTAGCATCAGTTCAAGGATAGTGTTAGGGTTAGCGTTAGGGTTAGCATCTGCCCTAGGATAGTGTTAGGATTAGGGTTAGGGTTAGCATCAGCCCAAGGATAGTGTTAGGGTTAGGGTTAGCATCAGCCCTAGGATAGTGTTAGGGTTAGGGTTAGGGTTAGCATCAGTTCAAGGATAGTGTTAGGGTTAGCGTTAGGGTTAGCATCAGCCCTAGGATAGTGTTAGGGTTAGGGTTAGGGTTATCATCAGGCCTAGGATAGTGTTAGGGTTAGGGTTATTGTTAGCATCAGTTCAAGGATAGTGTTAGGTTTAGCGTTAGGGTTAGCATCAGCCCAAGGATAGTGTTAGGGTTAGGGTTAGGGTTAGCATCAGCCCTAGGATAGTGTTAAGGTTAGGGTTAGGGTTAGCATCAGGCCCAGGATAGTGTTAGGGTTAGGGTTAGCATCAGCCCAAGGATAGTGTTAGGGTTAGGGTTAGGGTTAGCATCAGCCCTAGGATAGTGTTAGGGTTAGGGTTAGCATCAACCCTAGGATAGTGTTTGGGTTAGGGTTAGGGTTAGCATCAGCCCTAGGATAGTGTTAGGGTTAGGGTTAGGGTTAGCATCAGCCCTAGGATAGTGTTAGTGTTAGGGTTAGCATCAGCCCTAGGATAGTGTTAGGGTTAGGGTTAGGGTTAGCATCAGCCCTAGGATAGTGTTAGGGTTAGGGTTACCATCAGCCCTAGGATAGTGTTAGTGTTAGGGTTAGGGTTAGCATCAGCCCTAGGATAGTGTTAGGGTTAGGGTTAGCATCAGCCCTATGTTAGTGTTAGTGTTAGGGTTAGGGTTAGCATCAGCCCTAGGACAGTGTTAGGGTTAGGGTTAGGGTTAGCATCAGTTCAAGGATAGTGTTAGGGTTAGCGTTAGGGTAGCATCAGCCCTAGGATAGTGTTAGGGTTAGGGTTAGGGTTAGCATCAGCCCTAGGATAGTGTAAGGGTTAGGGTTAGCATCAGCCCTAAGATAGTGTTAGGGTTAGGGTTAGGGTTATTTTCAGGCCTAGGATAGTGTTAGGGTTAGGGTTAGCATCAGCCCTAGGATAGTGTTAGGGTTAGGGTTAGGGTTAGCATCAGCCCTAGGATAGTGTTAGGGATAGGGTTAACATCAGCCCTAGGATACTGTTAGTGTTAGGGTTAGGGTTAGCATCAGCCCTAGGATAGTGTTAGGGTTAGGGTTAGCATCAGCCCTAGGATAGTGTTAGGGTTAGGGTTAGGGTTAGCATCCGCCGTAGGATAGTGTTAGGGTTAGGGTTAGCCTCAGCCCTAAGATAGTGTTAGAGTTAGGGTTAGGGTTAGCATCAGCCCTAGGATAATGTTAGGGTTAGGGTTAGGGTTAGCATCAGCCCTAGGATAGAGTTAGTGTTAGGGTTAGCATCAGCCCTAGGATAGTGTTAGGGTTAGGGTTAGGGTTAGCATCCGCCCTAGGATAGTGTTAGGGTTAGGGTTAGGGTTAGCATCAGCCCTAGGATAGTGTTAGGTTTAGGGTTAACATAAACCCTAGGATAGTGTTAGGGTTAGGGTTAGGGTTATCATCAGGCCTAGGATAGTGTTAGGGTTAGGGTTAGGGTTAGCATCAGTTCAAGGATAGTGTTAGGGTTAGCGTTAGGGTTAGCATCAGCCCTAGGATAGTGTTAGGGTTAGGGTTAGCATCAACCCTAGGATAGTGTTTGGGTTAGGGTTAGGGTTAGCATCAGCCCTAGGATAGTGTTAGGGTTAGGGTTAGCCTCAGCCCTAGGAGAGTGTTAGGGTTAGGGATAGGGTTAGCATCAGGCCTAGGATAGTGTTAGGGTTAGGGTTAGGGTTAGCATCAGCCCTAGGATAGTGTTAGGGTTAGGGTTAGCATCAGCCCTAGGATAGTGTCAGGGTTAGGGTTAGGGTTATCATCAGGCCTAGGATAGTGTTAGGGTTAGGGTTAGCATCAGCTCTAGGATACTGTTAGGGTTAGGGTTAGGGTTAGCATCAGCCCTAGGATAGTGTTAAAGTTAGGGTTATGGTTATCATCAGGCCTAGTATAGTGTGAGGTCTAGCGTTAGCATCAGACTTAGGATAGTGTTAGGGTTAGGGTTAGGGTTAGCATCAGCCCTAGGATAGTGTTAGGGTTAGGGTTACCATCAGCCCTAGGATAGTGTTAGGGTTAGGGTTAGGGTTATCATCAGGCCTAGGATAGTGTTAGGGTTAGGGTTAGCATCAGCCCTAGGATAGTGTTAGGGTTAGGGTTAGGGTTAGCATCAGCCCTAGGATAGTGTTAGGGTTAGGGTTAGCATCAGCCCTAGGATAGTGTTAGGGTTAGGGTTAGGGTTAGCATCAGGCCTAGGATAGTGTTAGGGTTAGGGTTAGCATCAGCCCTAGGATAGTGTTAGGGTTAGGGTTAGGGTTAGCATCAGCCCTTGGAGAGTGTTAGGGTTAGGGTTAGGGTTAGCATCAGCCCTAGGATAGTGTTAGTGTTAGGGTTAGCATCAGCCCTAGGATAGTGTTAGGGTTAGGGTTAGCATCAGCCCTAGGATAGTGTTAGGGTTAGGGTTAGGGTTAGCATCAGGCCTAGGATAGTGTTAGTGTTAGGGTTAGCATCAGCCCTAGGATAGTGTTAGGGTTAGGGTTAGGGTTAGCATCCGCCCTAGGATAATGTTAGGGTTAGGGTTAGGGTTAGCATCAGCCCTAGGATAGTGTTAGTGTTAGGGTTAGCATCAGCCCTAGGATAGTGTTAGGGTTAGGGTTAACATAAACCCTAGGATAGTGTTAGGGTTAGGGTTAGGGTTATCATCAGGCCTAGGATAGTGTTAGGTTTAGGGTTATGGTTAGCATCAGTTCAAGGATAGTGTTAGGGTTAGCGTTAGGGTTAGCATCTGCCCTAGGATAGTGTTAGGGTTAGGGTTAGGGTTAGCATCAGCCCAAGGATAGTGTTAGGGTTAGGGTTAGCATCAGCCCTAGGATAGTGTTAGGGTTAGGGTTAGGGTTAGCATCAGTTCAAGGATAGTGTTAGGGTTAGCGTTAGGGTTAGCATCAGCCCTAGGATAGTGTTAGGGTTAGGGTTAGCGTTATCATCAGGCCTAGGATAGTGTTAGGGTTAGGGTTATTGTTAGCATCAGTTCAAGGATAGTGTTAGGGTTAGCGTTAGGGTTAGCATCTGCCCTAGGATAGTGTTAGGGTTAGGGTTAGGGTTAGCATAAGCCCAAGGATAGTGTTAGGGTTAGGGTTAGCATCAGCCCTAGGATATTGTTAGGGTTAGGGTTAGGGTTATCATCAGGCCTAGGATAGTGTTAGGGTTAGGGTTAGCATCAGCCCTAGGATAGTGTTAGGGTTAGGGTTAGGGTTAGCATCAGCCCTAGGATAGTGTTAGGGTTAGGGTTAGCATCAGCCCTAGGATAGTGTTAGGGTTAGGGTTAGGGTTAGCATCAGGCCTAGGATAGTGTTAGGGTTAGGGTTAGCATCAGCCCTAGGATAGTGTTAGGGTTAGGGTTAGGGTTAGCATCAGTTCAAGGATAGTGTTAGGGTTAGCGTTAGGGTTAGCATCAGCCCTAGGATAGTGTTAGGGTTAGGGTTAGGGTTATCATCAGGCCTAGGATAGTGTTAGGGTTAGGGTTATTGTTAGCATCAGTTCAAGGATAGTGTTAGGATTAGCGTTAGGGTTAGCACCTGCCCTAGGATAGTGTTAGGGTTAGGGTTAGGGTTAGCATCAGCCCTAGGATAGTGTTAGGGTTAGGGTTAGGGTTAGCATCAGGCCCAGGATAGTGTTAGGGTTATGGTTAGCATCAGCCCAAGGATAGTGTTAGGGTTAGGGTTAGGGTTAGCATCAGCCCTAGGATAGTGTTAGGGTTAGGGTTAGCATCAACCCTAGGATAGGGTTTGGGTTAGGGTTAGGGTTAGCATCAGCCCTAGGATAGTGTTAGGGTTAGGGTTAGGGTTAGCATCAGCCCTAGGATAGTGTTAGGGTTAGGGTTAGCATCAGCCCTAGGATAGTGTTAGGGTAAGGGTTAGGGTTAGCATCAGCCCTAGGATAGTGTTAGGGTTAGGGTTAGCATCAGCCCTAGGATAGTGTTAGGGTTAGGGTTAGGGTTAGCATCAGCCCTAGGATAGTGTTAGGGTTAGGGTTAGCATCAGCCCTATGTTAGTGTTAGTGTTATGGTTAGGGTTAGCATCAGCCCTAGGATAGTGTTAGGGTTAGGGTTAGGGTTAGCATCAGTTCAAGGATAGTGTTAGGGTTAGCGTTAGGGTAGCATCAGCCCTAGGATAGTGTTTGGGTTAGGGTTAGGGTTAGCATCAGCCCTAGGATAGTGTTAGTGTTAGGGTTAGCATCAGCCCTAGGATAGTGTTAGGGTTAGGGTTAGGGTTATCATCAGCCCTAGGATAGTGTTAGGGTTAGGGTTAGCATCAGCCCTAGGATAGTGTTAGGGTTAGGGTTAGGGTTAGCCTCAGCCCTAGGATAGTGTTAGGGTTAGGGTTAGCATCAGCCCTAGGATAGTGTTAGGGTTAGGGTTAGGGTTAGCATCAGCCCTAGGATAGTGTTAGTGTTAGGGTTAGCATCAGCCCTAGGATAGTGTTAGTGTTAGGGTTAGGGTTAGCATCAGCCGTAGGATAGTGTTAGGGTTAGGGTTAGCCTCAGCCCTAAGATAGTGTTAGAGTTAGGGTTAGGGTTAGCATCAGCCCTAGGATAATGTTAGGGTTAGGGTTAGGGTTAGCATCAGCCCTAGGATATTGTTACTGTTAGGGTAGCATCAGCCCTAGGATAGTGTTAGGGTTAGGGTTAGGGTTAGCATCAGCCCTAGGATAGTGTTAGGGTTAGGGTTAGCATCAGCCCTAGGATAGTGTTAGGGTTAGGGTTAGGGTTAGCATCAGCCCTAGGATAGTGTTAGGGTTAGGGTTAGCATCAGCCCTAGGATAGTGTTAGGGTTAGGGTTAGGGTTAGCCTCAGCCCTAGGATAGTGTTAGGGTTAGGGTTAGCATCAGCCCTAGGATAGTGTTAGGGTTAGGGTTAGGGTTAGCATCAGCCCTAGGATAGTGTTAGTGTTAGGGTTAGCATCAGCCCTAGGATAGTGTTAGGGTTAGGGTTAGGGTTAGCATCAGCCGTAGGATAGTGTTAGGGTTAGGGTTAGCCTCAGCCCTAAGATAGTGTTAGAGTTAGGGTTAGGGTTAGCATCAGCCCTAGGATAATGTTAGGGTTAGGGTTAGGGTTAGCATCAGCCCTAGGATAGTGTTAGTGTTAGGGTTAGCATCAGCCCTAGGATAGTGTTAGGGTTAGGGTTAGGGTTAGCATCCGCCCTAGGATAGTGTTAGGGTTAGGGTTAGGGTTAGCATCAGCCCTAGGATAGTGTTAGGGTTAGGGTTAACATAAACCCTAGGATAGTGTTAGGGTTAGGGTTAGGGTTATCATCAGGCCTAGGATAGTGTTAGGGTTAGGGTTACGGTTAGCATCAGTTCAAGGATAGTGTTAGGGTTAGCGTTAGGGTTAGCATCAGCCCTAGGATAGTGTTAGGGTTAGGGTTAGGGTTATCATCAGGCCTAGGATAGTGTTAGGGTTAGGGTTATTGTTAGCATCAGTTCAAGGATAGTGTTAGGTTTAGCGTTAGGGTTAGCATCAGCCCAAGGATAGTGTTAGGGTTAGGGGTAGGGTTAGCATCAGCCCTAGGATAGTGTTAGGGTTAGGGTTAGGGTTAGCATCAGGCCCAGGATAGTGTTAGGGTTAGGGTTAGCATCAGCCCAAGGATAGTGTTAGGGTTAGGGTTAGGGTTAGCATCAGCCCTAGGATAGTGTTAGGGTTAGGGTTAGCATCAACCCTAGGATAGTGTTTGGGTTAGGGTTAGGGTTAGCATCAGCCCTAGGATAGTGTTAGGGTTAGGGTTAGGGTTAGCATCAGCCCTAGGATAGTGTTAGTGTTAGGGTTAGCATCAGCCCTAGGATAGTGTTAGGGTTAGGGTTAGGGTTAGCATCAGCCCTAGGATAGTGTTAGGGTTAGGGTTAGCATCAGCCCTAGGATAGTGTTAGGGTTAGGGTTAGGGTTAGCATCAGCCCTAGGATAGTGTTAGGGTTAGGGTTAGCATCAGCCCTATGTTAGTGTTAGTGTTAGGGTTAGGGTTAGCATCAGCCCTAGGACAGTGTTAGGGTTAGGGTTAGGGTTAGCATCAGTTCAAGGATAGTGTTAGGGTTAGCGTTAGGGTAGCATCAGCCCTAGGATAGTGTTAGGGTTAGGGTTAGGGTTAGCATCAGCCCTAGGATAGTGTAAGGGTTATTGTTAGCATCAGCCCTAGGATAGTGTTAGGGTTAGGGTTAGGGTTATTATCAGGCCTAGGATAGTGTTAGGGTTAGGGTTAGCATCAGCCCTAGGATAGTGTTAGGGTTAGGGTAAGGGTTAGCATCAGCCCTATGATAGTGTTAGGGTTAGCGTTAACATCAGCCCTAGGATAGTGTTAGGGTTAGGGTTAGGGTTAGCATCAGCCCTAGGATAGTGTTAGGGTTAGGGTTAGCATCAGCCCTAGGATAGTGTTAGGGTTAGGGTTAGGGTTAGCATCAGCCGTAGGATAGTGTTAGGGTTAGGGTTAGCCTCAGCCCTAAGATAGTGTTAGAGTTAGGGTTAGGGTTAGCATCAGCCCTAGGATAATGTTAGGGTTAGGGTTAGGGTTAGCATCAGCCCTAGGATAGTGGTAGTGTTAGGGTTAGCATCAGCCCTAGGATAGTGTTAGGGTTAGGGTTAGGGTTAGCATCCGCCCTAGGATAGTGTTAGGGTTAGGGTTAGGGTTAGCATCAGCCCTAGGATAGTGTTAGGGTTAGGGTTAACATAAACCCTAGGATAGTGTTAGGGTTAGGGTTAGGGTTATCATCAGGCCTAGGATATTGTTAGGGTTAGGGTTAGGGTTAGCCTCAGTTCAAGGATAGTGTTAGGGTTAGCGTTAGGGTTAGCATCTGCCCTAGGATATTGTTAGGGTTAGGGTTAGGGTTAGCATCCGCCCTAGGATAGTGTTAGGGTTAGGGTTAGGGTTATCATCAGCCCTAGGATAGTGTTAGGGTTAGGGTTAACATAAACCCTAGGATAGTGTTAGGGTTAGGGTTAGGGTAATCATCAGGCCTAGGATAGTGTTAGGGTTAGGATTAGGGTTAGCATCAGTTCAAGGGTAGTGTTAGGGTTAGCGTTAGGGTTAGCATCTGCCCTAGGATAGTGTTAGGGTTAGGGTTAGCATCAGCCCTAGGATAGTGTTAGGGTTAGGGTAAGGGTTAGGATCAGGCCCCGGACAGTGTTAGGGTTAGGGTTAGCATCAGCCCTAGGATAGTGTTAGGGTTAGGGTTAGGGTTAGCATCTGCCCTAGGATATTGTTAGGGTTAGGGTTAGGGTTAGCATCAGCCCAAGGATAGTGTTAGGGTTAGGGTTAGCATCAGCCTTAGGATAGTGTTAGGGTTAGGGTTAGGGTTAGCATCAGGCCCAGGATAGTGTTAGGGTTAGGGTTAGCATCAGCCCAAGGATAGTGTTAGGGTTAGGGTTAGGGTTAGCATCAGCCCTAGGATAGTGTTAGGGTTAGGGTTAGCATCAACCCTAGGATAGTGTTTGGGTTAGGGTTAGGGTTAGCATCAGCCCTAGGATAGTGTTAGGGTTAGGGTTAGCCTCAGCCCTAGGAGAGTGTTAGGGTTAGGGATAGGGTTAGCATCAGGCCTAGGATAGTGTTAGGGTTAGGGTTAGGGTTAGCATCAGCCCTAGGATAGTGTTAGGGTTAGGGTTAGCATCAGCCCTAGGATAGTGCCAGGGTTAGGGTTAGGGTTATCATCAGGCCTAGGATAGTGTTAGGGTTAGGGTTACCATCAGCTCTAGGATAGTGTTAGGGTTAGGTTTAGGGTTAGCATCAGCCCTAGGATAGTGTTAAAGTTAGGGTTATGGTTATCATCAGGCCTAGTATAGTGTGAGGTCTAGGGTTAGCATCAGACTTAGGATAGTGTTAGGGTTAGTGTTAGGGTTAGCATCAGCCCTAGGATAGTATTAGGGTTAGGGTTAGCATCAGCCCTAGGATAGTGTTAGGGTTAGGGTTAGGGTTATCATCAGGCCTAGGATAGTGTTAGGGTTAGGGTTAGCATCAGCCCTAGGATAGTGTTAGGGTTAGGGTTAGGGTTAGCATCAGCCCTAGGATAGTGTTAGGGTTAGGGTTAGCATCAGCCCTAGGATAGTGTTAGGGTTAGGGTTAGGGTTAGCATCAGGCCTAGGATAGTGTTAGGGTTAGGGTTAGCATCAGCCCTAGGATAGTGTTAGGGTCAGGGTTAGGGTTAGCATCAGGCCTAGGATAGTGTTAGTGTTAGGGTTAGCATCAGCCCTAGGATAGTGTTAGGGTTAGGGTTAGGCTTAGCATCCGCCCTAGGATAATGTTAGGGTTAGGGTTAGGGTTAGCATCAGCCCTAGGATAGTGTTAGTGTTAGGGTTAGCATCAGCCCTAGGATAGTGTTAGGGTTAGGGTTAACATAAACCCTAGGATAGTGTTAGGGTTAGGGTTACGGTTATCATCAGGCCTAGGATACTGTTAGGGTTAGGGTTATGGTTAGCATCAGTTCAAGGATAGTGTTAGGGTTAGCGTTAGGGTTAGCGTCAGCCCAAGGATAGTGTTAGGGTTAGGGTTAGGGTTAGCATCAGCCCTAGGATAGTGTTAGGGTTAGGGTTAGGGTTAGCATCAGGCCCAGGATAGTGTTAGGGTTAGGGTTAGCATCAGCCCAAGGATAGTGTTAGGGTTAGGGTTAGGGTTAGCATCAGCCCTAGGATAGTGTTAGGGTTAGGGTTAGGGTTAGCATCAGCCCTAGGATAGTGTTAGGGTTAGGGTTAGGGTTATCATCAGGCCTAGGATAGTGTTAGGGTTAGGGTTACGGTTAGCATCAGTTCAAGGATAGTGTTAGGGTTAGCGTTAGGGTTAGCATCAGCCCTAGGATAGTGTTAGGGTTAGGGTTAGGGTTATCATCAGGCCTAGGATAGTGTTAGGGTTAGGGTTATTGTTAGCATCAGTTCAAGGATAGTGTTAGGTTTAGCGTTAGGGTTAGCATCAGCCCAAGGATAGTGTTAGGGTTAGGGGTAGGGTTAGCATCAGCCCTAGGATAGTGTTAGGGTTAGGGTTAGGGTTAGCATCAGGCCCAGGATAGTGTTAGGGTTAGGGTTAGCATCAGCCCAAGGATAGTGTTAGGGTTAGGGTTAGGGTTAGCATCAGCCCTAGGATAGTGTTAGGGTTAGGGTTAGCATCAACCCTAGGATAGTGTTTGGGTTAGGGTTAGGGTTAGCATCAGCCCTAGGATAGTGTTAGGGTTAGGGTTAGGGTTAGCATCAGCCCTAGGATAGTGTTAGTGTTAGGGTTAGCATCAGCCCTAGGATAGTGTTAGGGTTAGGGTTAGGGTTAGCATCAGCCCTAGGATAGTGTTAGGGTTAGGGTTAGCATCAGCCCTAGGATAGTGTTAGGGTTAGGGTTAGGGTTAGCATCAGCCCTAGGATAGTGTTAGGGTTAGGGTTAGCATCAGCCCTATGTTAGTGTTAGTGTTAGGGTTAGGGTTAGCATCAGCCCTAGGACAGTGTTAGGGTTAGGGTTAGGGTTAGCATCAGTTCAAGGATAGTGTTAGGGTTAGCGTTAGGGTAGCATCAGCCCTAGGATAGTGTTAGGGTTAGGGTTAGGGTTAGCATCAGCCCTAGGATAGTGTAAGGGTTATTGTTAGCATCAGCCCTAGGATAGTGTTAGGGTTAGGGTTAGGGTTATTATCAGGCCTAGGATAGTGTTAGGGTTAGGGTTAGCATCAGCCCTAGGATAGTGTTAGGGTTAGGGTAAGGGTTAGCATCAGCCCTATGATAGTGTTAGGGTTAGCGTTAACATCAGCCCTAGGATAGTGTTAGGGTTAGGGTTAGGGTTAGCATCAGCCCTAGGATAGTGTTAGGGTTAGGGTTAGCATCAGCCCTAGGATAGTGTTAGGGTTAGGGTTAGGGTTAGCATCAGCCGTAGGATAGTGTTAGGGTTAGGGTTAGCCTCAGCCCTAAGATAGTGTTAGAGTTAGGGTTAGGGTTAGCATCAGCCCTAGGATAATGTTAGGGTTAGGGTTAGGGTTAGCATCAGCCCTAGGATAGTGGTAGTGTTAGGGTTAGCATCAGCCCTAGGATAGTGTTAGGGTTAGGGTTAGGGTTAGCATCCGCCCTAGGATAGTGTTAGGGTTAGGGTTAGGGTTAGCATCAGCCCTAGGATAGTGTTAGGGTTAGGGTTAACATAAACCCTAGGATAGTGTTAGGGTTAGGGTTAGGGTTATCATCAGGCCTAGGATATTGTTAGGGTTAGGGTTAGGGTTAGCCTCAGTTCAAGGATAGTGTTAGGGTTAGCGTTAGGGTTAGCATCTGCCCTAGGATATTGTTAGGGTTAGGGTTAGGGTTAGCATCCGCCCTAGGATAGTGTTAGGGTTAGGGTTAGGGTTACCATCAGCCCTAGGATAGTGTTAGGGTTAGGGTTAACATAAACCCTAGGATAGTGTTAGGGTTAGGGTTAGGGTAATCATCAGGCCTAGGATAGTGTTAGGGTTAGGATTAGGGTTAGCATCAGTTCAAGGGTAGTGTTAGGGTTAGCGTTAGGGTTAGCATCTGCCCTAGGATAGTGTTAGGGTTAGGGTTAGCATCAGCCCTAGGATAGTGTTAGGGTTAGGGTAAGGGTTAGGATCAGGCCCCGGACAGTGTTAGGGTTAGGGTTAGCATCAGCCCTAGGATAGTGTTAGGGTTAGGGTTAGGGTTAGCATCTGCCCTAGGATATTGTTAGGGTTACGGTTAGGGTTAGCATCAGCCCAAGGATAGTGTTAGGGTTAGGGTTAGCATCAGCCTTAGGATAGTGTTAGGGTTAGGGTTAGGGTTAGCATCAGGCCCAGGATAGTGTTAGGGTTAGGGTTAGCATCAGCCCAAGGATAGTGTTAGGGTTAGGGTTAGGGTTAGCATCAGCCCTAGGATAGTGTTAGGGTTAGGGTTAGCATCAACCCTAGGATAGTGTTTGGGTTAGGGTTAGGGTTAGCATCAGCCCTAGGATAGTGTTAGGGTTAGGGTTAGCCTCAGCCCTAGGAGAGTGTTAGGGTTAGGGATAGGGTTAGCATCAGGCCTAGGATAGTGTTAGGGTTAGGGTTAGGGTTAGCATCAGCCCTAGGATAGTGTTAGGGTTAGGGTTAGCATCAGCCCTAGGATAGTGCCAGGGTTAGGGTTAGGGTTATCATCAGGCCTAGGATAGTGTTAGGGTTAGGGTTACCATCAGCTCTAGGATAGTGTTAGGGTTAGGTTTAGGGTTAGCATCAGCCCTAGGATAGTGTTAAAGTTAGGGTTATGGTTATCATCAGGCCTAGTATAGTGTGAGGTCTAGGGTTAGCATCAGACTTAGGATAGTGTTAGGGTTAGTGTTAGGGTTAGCATCAGCCCTAGGATAGTATTAGGGTTAGGGTTAGCATCAGCCCTAGGATAGTGTTAGGGTTAGGGTTAGGGTTATCATCAGGCCTAGGATAGTGTTAGGGTTAGGGTTAGCATCAGCCCTAGGATAGTGTTAGGGTTAGGGTTAGGGTTAGCATCAGCCCTAGGATAGTGTTAGGGTTAGGGTTAGCATCAGCCCTAGGATAGTGTTAGGGTTAGGGTTAGGGTTAGCATCAGGCCTAGGATAGTGTTAGGGTTAGGGTTAGCATCAGCCCTAGGATAGTGTTAGGGTCAGGGTTAGGGTTAGCATCAGGCCTAGGATAGTGTTAGTGTTAGGGTTAGCATCAGCCCTAGGATAGTGTTAGGGTTAGGGTTAGGCTTAGCATCCGCCCTAGGATAATGTTAGGGTTAGGGTTAGGGTTAGCATCAGCCCTAGGATAGTGTTAGTGTTAGGGTTAGCATCAGCCCTAGGATAGTGTTAGGGTTAGGGTTAACATAAACCCTAGGATAGTGTTAGGGTTAGGGTTACGGTTATCATCAGGCCTAGGATACTGTTAGGGTTAGGGTTATGGTTAGCATCAGTTCAAGGATAGTGTTAGGGTTAGCGTTAGGGTTAGCATCAGCCCAAGGATAGTGTTAGGGTTAGGGTTAGGGTTAGCATCAGCCCTAGGATAGTGTTAGGGTTAGGGTTAGGGTTAGCATCAGGCCCAGGACAGTGTTAGGGTTAGGGTTAGCATCAGCCCAAGGATAGTGTTAGGGTTAGGGTTAGGGTTAGCATCAGCCCTAGGATAGTGTTAGGGTTAGGGTTAGCATCAACCCTAGGATAGTGTTTGGGTTAGGGTTAGGGTTAGCATCAGCCCTAGGATAGTGTTAGGGTTAGGGTTAGGGTTAGCATCAGCCCTAGGATAGTGTTAGTGTTAGGGTTAGCATCAGCCCTAGGATAGTGTTAGGGTTAGGGTTAGGGTTAGCATCAGCCCTAGGATAGTGTTAGGGTTAGGGTTAGCATCAGCCCTAGGATAGTGTTAGAGTTAGGGTTAGGGTTAGCATCAGCCCTAGGATAGTGTTAGGGTTAGGGTTAGCATCAGCCCTATGTTAGTGTTAGTGTTAGGGTTAGGGTTAGCATCAGCCCTAGGACAGTGTTAGGGTTAGGGTTAGGGTTAGCATCAGTTCAAGGATAGTGTTAGGGTTAGCGTTAGGGTAGCATCAGCCCTAGGATAGTGTTAGGGTTAGGGTTAGGGTTAGCATCAGCCCTAGGATAGTGTAAGGGTTAGGGTTAGCATCAGCCCTAGGATAGTGTTAGGGTTAGGGTTAGGGTTATTATCAGGCCTAGGATAGTGTTAGGGTTAGGGTTAGCATCAGCCCTAGGATAGTGTTAGGGTTAGGGTTAGGGTTAGCATCAGCCCTAGGATAGTGTTAGGGTTAGGGTTAACATCAGCCCTAGGATACTGTTAGTGTTAGGGTTAGGGTTAGCATCAGCACTAGGATAGTGTTAGGGTTAGGGTTAGCATCAGCCCTAGGATAGTGTTAGGGTTAGGGTTAGGGTTAGCATCCGCCGTAGGATAGTGTTAGGGTTAGGGTTAGCCTCAGCCCTAAGATAGTGTTAGAGTTAGGGTTAGGGTTAGCATCAGCCATAGGATAATGTTAGGGTTAGGGTTAGGGTTAGCATCAGCCCTAGGATAGAGTTAGTGTTAGGGTTAGCATCAGCCCTAGGATAGTGTTAGGGTTAGGGTTAGGGTTAGCATCCGCCCTAGGATAGTGTTAGGGTTAGGGTTAGGGTTAGCATCAGCCCTAGGATAGTGTTAGGTTTAGGGTTAACATAAACCCTAGGATAGTGTTAGGGTTAGGGTTAGGGTTATCATCAGGCCTAGGATAGTGTTAGGGTTAGGGTTAGGGTTAGCATCAGTTCAAGGATAGTGTTAGGGTTAGCGTTAGGGTTAGCATCAGCCCTAGGATAGTGTTAGGGTTAGGGTTAGCATCAACCCTAGGATAGTGTTTGGGTTAGGGTTAGGGTTAGCATCAGCCCTAGGATAGTGTTAGGGTTAGGGTTAGCCTCAGCCCTAGGAGAGTGTTAGGGTTAGGGATAGGGTTAGCATCAGGCCTAGGATAGTGTTAGGGTTAGGGTTAGGGTTAGCATCAGCCCTAGGATAGTGTTAGGGTTAGGGTTAGCATCAGCCCGAGGATAGTGTCAGGGTTAGGGTTAGGGTTATCATCAGGCCTAGGATAGTGTTAGGGTTAGGGTTAGCATCAGCTCTAGGATAGTGTTAGGGTTAGGTTTAGGGTTAGCATCAGGCCTAGGATAGTGTTACAGTTAGGGTTATGGTTATCATCAGGCCTAGTATAGTGTGAGGTCTAGGGTTAGCATCAGACTTAGGATAGTGTTAGGGTTAGGGTTAGGGTTAGCATCAGCCCTATGATAGTGTTAGGGTTAGGGTTAGCATCAGCCCTAGGATATTGTTAGGGTTAGGGTTAGGGTTATCATCAGGCCTAGGATAGTGTTAGGGTTAGGGTTAGCATCAGCCCTAGGATAGTGTTAGGGTTAGGGTTAGGGTTAGCATCAGCCCTAGGATAGTGTTAGGGTTAGGGTTAGCATCAGCCCTAGGATAGTGTTAGGGTTAGGGTTAGGGTTAGCATCAGGCCTAGGATATTGTTAGGGTTAGGGTTAGCATCAGCCCTAGGATAGTGTTAGGGTTAGGGTTAGGGTTAGCATCAGCCCTTGGAGAGTGTTAGGGTTAGGGTTAGGGTTAGCATCAGCCCTAGGATAGTGTTAGTGTTAGGGTTAGCATCAGCCCTAGGATAGTGTTAGGGTTAGGGTTAGCATCAGCCCTAGGATAGTGTTAGGGTTAGGGTTAGGGTTAGCATCAGGCCTAGGATAGTGTTAGTGTTAGGGTTAGCATCAGCCCTAGGATAGTGTTAGGGTTAGGGTTAGGGTTAGCATCCGCCCTAGGATAGTGTTAGTGTTAGGGTTAGCATCAGCCCTAGGATAGTGTTAGGGTTAGGGTTAACATAAACCCTAGGATAGTGTTAGGGTTAGGGTTAGGGTTATCATCAGGCCTAGGATAGTGTTAGGGTTAGGGTTATGGTTAGCATCAGTTCAAGGATAGTGTTAGGGTTAGCGTTAGGGTTAGCATCTGCCCTAGGATAGTGTTAGGGTTAGGGTTAGGGTTAGAATCAGCCCAAGGATAGTGTTAGGGTTAGGGTTAGCATCAGCCCTAGGATAGTGTTAGGTTTAGGGTTAGGGTTAGCATCAGTTCAAGGATAGTGTTAGGGTTAGCGTTAGGGTTAGCATCAGCCCTAGGATAGTGTTAGGGTTAGGGTTAGGGTTATCATCAGGCCTAGGATAGTGTTAGGGTTAGGGTTATTGTTAGCATCAGTTCAAGGATAGTGTTAGGATTAGCGTTAGGGTTAGCACCTGCCCTAGGATAGTGTTAGGGTTAGGGTTAGGGTTAGCATCAGCCCTAGGATAGTGTTAGGGTTAGGGTTAGGGTTAGCATCAGGCCCAGGATAGTGTTAGGGTTATGGTTAGCATCAGCCCAAGGATAGTGTTAGGGTTAGGGTTAGGGTTAGCATCAGCCCTAGGATAGTGTTAGGGTTAGGGTTAGCATCAACCCTAGGATAGGGTTTGGGTTAGGGTTAGGGTTAGCATCAGCCCTAGGATAGTGTTAGGGTTAGGGTTAGGGTTAGCATCAGCCCTAGGATAGTGTTAGTGTTAGGGTTAGCATCAGCCCTAGGATAGTGTTAGGGTAAGGGTTAGGGTTAGCATCAGCCCTAGGATAGTGTTAGGGTTAGGGTTAGCATCAGCCCTAGGATAGTGTTAGGGTTAGGGTTAGGGTTAGCATCAGCCCTAGGATAGTGTTAGGGTTAGGGTTAGCATCAGCCCTATGTTAGTGTTAGTGTTAGGGTTAGGGTTAGCATCAGCCCTAGGATAGTGTTAGGGTTAGGGTTAGGGTTAGCATCAGTTCAAGGATAGTGTTAGGGTTAGCGTTAGGGTAGCATCAGCCCTAGGATAGTGTTTGGGTTAGGGTTAGGGTTAGCATCAGCCCTAGGAAAGTGTTAGGGTTAGGGTTAGCATCAGCCCTAGGATAGTGTTAGGGTTAGGGTTAGGGTTACCATCAGCCCTAGGATAGTGTTAGGGTTAGGGTTAGCATCAGCCCTAGGATAGTGTTAGGGTTAGGGTTAGGGTTAGCCTCAGCCCTAGGATAGTGTTAGGGTTAGGGTTAGCATCAGCCCTAGGATAGTGTTAGGGTTAGGGTTAGGGTTAGCATCAGCCCTAGGATAGTGTTAGTGTTAGGGTTAGCATCAGCCCTAGGATAGTGTTAGTGTTAGGGTTAGGGTTAGCATCAGCCGTAGGATAGTGTTAGGGTTAGGGTTAGCCTCAGCCCTAAGATAGTGTTAGAGTTAGGGTTAGGGTTAGCATCAGCCCTAGGATAATGTTAGGGTTAGGGTTAGGGTTAGCATCAGCCCTAGGATAGTGTTAGTGTTAGGGTAGCATCAGCCCTAGGATAGTGTTAGGGTTAGGGTTAGGGTTAGCATCAGCCCTAGGATAGTGTTAGGGTTAGGGTTAGCATCAGCCCTAGGATAGTGTTAGGGTTAGGGTTAGGGTTAGCATGAGCCCTAGGATAGTGTTAGGGTTAGGGTTAGCATCAGCCCTAGGATAGTGTTAGGGTTAGGTTTAGGGTTAGCCTCAGCCGTAGAATAGTGTTAGGGTTAGGGTTAGCATCAGCCCTAGGATAGTGTTAGGGTTAGGGTTAGGGTTAGCATCAGCCCTAGGATAGTGTTAGTGTTAGGGTTAGCATCAGCCCTAGGATAGTGTTAGGGTTAGGGTTAGGGTTAGCATCAGCCGTAGGATAGTGTTAGGGTTAGGGTTAGCCTCAGCCCTAAGATAGTGTTAGAGTTAGGGTTAGGGTTAGCATCAGCCCTAGGATAATGTTAGGGTTAGGGTTAGGGTTAGCATCAGCCCTAGGATAGTGTTAGTGTTAGGGTTAGCATCAGCCCTAGGATAGTGTTAGGGTTAGGGTTAGGGTTAGCATCCGCCCTAGGATAGTGTTAGGGTTAGGGTTAGGGTTAGCATCAGCCCTAGGATAGTGTTAGGGTTAGGGTTAACATAAACCCTAGGATAGTGTTAGGGTTAGGGTTAGGGTTATCATCAGGCCTAGGATAGTGTTAGGGTTAGGGTTACGGTTAGCATCAGTTCAAGGATAGTGTTAGGGTTAGCGTTAGGGTTAGCATCAGCCCTAGGATAGTGTTAGGGTTAGGGTTAGGGTTATCATCAGGCCTAGGATAGTGTTAGGGTTAGGGTTATTGTTAGCATCAGTTCAAGGATAGTGTTAGGTTTAGCGTTAGGGTTAGCATCAGCCCAAGGATAGTGTTAGGGTTAGGGTTAGGGTTAGCATCAGCCCTAGGATAGTGTTAGGGTTAGGGTTAGGGTTAGCATCAGGCCCAGGATAGTGTTAGGGTTAGGGTTAGCATCAGCCCAAGGATAGTGTTAGGGTTAGGGTTAGGGTTAGCATCAGCCCTAGGATAGTGTTAGGGTTAGGGTTAGCATCAACCCTAGGATAGTGTTTGGGTTAGGGTTAGGGTTAGCATCAGCCCTAGGATAGTGTTAGGGTTAGGGTTAGGGTTAGCATCAGCCCTAGGATAGTGTTAGTGTTAGGGTTAGCATCAGCCCTAGGATAGTGTTAGGGTTAGGGTTAGGGTTAGCATCAGCCCTAGGATAGTGTTAGGGTTAGGGTTAGCATCAGCCCTAGGATAGTGTTAGGGTTAGGGTTAGGGTTAGCATCAGCCCTAGGATAGTGTTAGGGTTAGGGTTAGCATCAGCCCTATGTTAGTGTTAGTGTTAGGGTTAGGGTTAGCATCAGCCCTAGGACAGTGTTAGGGTTAGGGTTAGGGTTAGCATCAGTTCAAGGATAGTGTTAGGGTTAGCGTTAGGGTAGCATCAGCCCTAGGATAGTGTTAGGGTTAGGGTTAGGGTTAGCATCAGCCCTAGGATAGTGTAAGGGTTAGGGTTAGCATCAGCCCTAGGATAGTGTTAGGGTTAGGGTTAGGGTTATTATCAGGCCTAGGATAGTGTTAGGGTTAGGGTTAGCATCAGCCCTAGGATAGTGTTAGGGTTAGGGTAAGGGTTAGCATCAGCCCTATGATAGTGTTAGGGTTAGCGTTAACATCAGCCCTAGGATAGTGTTAGGGTTAGGGTTAGGGTTAGCATCAGCCCTAGGATAGTGTTAGGGTTAGGGTTAGCATCAGCCCTAGGATAGTGTTAGGGTTAGGGTTAGGGTTAGCATCAGCCGTAGGATAGTGTTAGGGTTAGGGTTAGCCTCAGCCCTAAGATAGTGTTAGAGTTAGGGTTAGGGTTAGCATCAGCCCTAGGATAATGTTAGGGTTAGGGTTAGGGTTAGCATCAGCCCTAGGATAGTGGTAGTGTTAGGGTTAGCATCAGCCCTAGGATAGTGTTAGGGTTAGGGTTAGGGTTAGCATCCGCCCTAGGATAGTGTTAGGGTTAGGGTTAGGGTTAGCATCAGCCCTAGGATAGTGTTAGGGTTAGGGTTAACATAAACCCTAGGATAGTGTTAGGGTTAGGGTTAGGGTTAGGATCAGGCCCCGGATAGTGTTAGGGTTAGGGTTAGCATCAGCCCTAGGATAGTGTTAGGGTTAGGGTTAGGGTTAGCATCTGCCCTAGGATATTGTTAGGGTTAGGGTTAGGGTTAGCATCAGCCCAAGGATAGTGTTAGGGTTAGGGTTAGCATCAGCCTTAGGATAGTGTTAGGGTTAGGGTTAGGGTTAGCATCAGGCCCAGGATAGTGTTAGGGTTAGGGTTAGCATCATCCCAAGGATAGTGTTAGGGTTAGGGTTAGGGTTAGCATCAGCCCTAGGATAGTGTTAGGGTTAGGGTTAGCATCAACCCTAGTATAGTGTTTGGGTTAGGGTTCTGGTTAGCATCAGCCCTAGGATAGTGTTAGGGTTAGGGTTAGCCTCAGCCCTAGGAGAGTGTTAGGGTTAGGGATAGGGTTAGCATCAGGCCTAGGATAGTGTTAGGGTTAGGGTTAGGGTTAGCATCAGCCCTAGGATAGTGTTAGGGTTAGGGTTAGCATCAGCCCTAGGATAGTGCCAGGGTTAGTGTTAGGGTTATCATCAGGCCTAGGATAGTGTTAGGGTTAGGGTTACCATCAGCTCTAGGATAGTGTTAGGGTTAGGTTTAGGGTTAGCATCAGCCCTAGGATAGTGTTAAAGTTAGGGTTATGGTTATCATCAGGCCTAGTATAGTGTGAGGTCTAGGGTTAGCATCAGACTTAGGATAGTGTTAGGGTTAGGGTTAGGGTTAGCATCAGCCCTAGGATAGTGTTAGGGTTAGGGTTAGCATCAGCCCTAGGATAGTGTTAGGGTTAGGGTTAGGGTTATCATCAGGCCTAGGATAGTGTTAGGGTTAGGGTTAGCATCAGCCCTAGGATAGTGTTAGGGTTAGGGTTAGGGTTAGCATCAGCCCTAGGATAGTGTTAGGGTTAGGGTTAGCATCAGCCCTAGGATAGTGTTAGGGTTAGGGTTAGGGTTAGCATCAGGCCTAGGATAGTGTTAGGGTTAGGGTTAGCATCAGCCCTAGGATAGTGTTAGGGTTAGGGTTAGGGTTAGCATCAGGCCTAGGATAGTGTTAGTGTTAGGGTTAGCATCAGCCCTAGGATAGTGTTAGGGTTAGGGTTAGGCTTAGCATCCGCCCTAGGATAATGTTAGGGTTAGGGTTAGGGTTAGCATCAGCCCTAGGATAGTGTTAGTGTTAGGGTTAGCATCAGCCCTAGGATAGTGTTAGGGTTAGGGTTAACATAAACCCTAGGATAGTGTTAGGGTTAGGGTTACGGTTATCATCAGGCCTAGGATACTGTTAGGGTTAGGGTTATGGTTAGCATCAGTTCAAGGATAGTGTTAGGGTTAGCGTTAGGGTTAGCATCTGCCCTAGGATAGTGTTAGTTTAAGGGTTAGGGTTAGCATCAGCCCAAGGATAGTGTTAGGGTTAGGGTTAGCATCAGCCCTAGGATAGTGTTAGGGTTAGGGTTAGGGTTAGCATCAGTTCAAGGATAGTGTTAGGGTTAGCGTTAGGGTTAGAATCAGCCCTAGGATAGTGTTAGGGTTAGGGTTAGGGTTATCATCAGGCCTAGGATAGTGTTAGGGGTAGGGTTACTGTTAGCATCAGTTCAAGGATAGTGTTAGGGTTAGCGTTAGGGTTAGCATCTGCCCTAGGATAATGTTAGGGTTAGGGTTAGGGTTAGCATCAGCCCAAGGATAGTGTTAGTGTTAGGGTTAGCATCAGCCCTAGGATAGTGTTAGGGTTAGGGTTAGGGTTAGCATCAGGCCCAGGATAGTGTTAGGGTTATGGTTAGCATCAGCCCAAGGATAGTGTTAGGGTTAGGGTTAGGGTTAGCATCAGCCCTAGGATAGTGTTAGGGTTAGGGTTAGCATCAACCCTAGGATAGTGTTTGGGTTAGGGTTAGGGTTAGCATCAGCCCTAGGATAGTGTTAGGGTTAGGGTTAGGGCTAGCATCAGCCCTGGGATAGTGTTAGTGTTAGGGTTAGCATCAGCCCTAGGATAGTGTTAGGGTTAGGGTTCGGGTTAGCCTCAGCCCTAGGATAGTGTTAGGGTTAGGATTAGCATCAGCCCTAGGATAGTGTTAGGGTTAGGGTTAGGGTTAGCATCAGCCCTAGGATAGTGTTAGGGTTAGGGTTAACATCAGCCCTATGTTAGTGTTAGTGTTATGGTTAGGGTTAGCATCAGCCCTAGGATAGTGTTAGGGTTAGGGTTAGGGTTAGCATCAGTTCAAGGATAGTGTTACGGTTAGCGTTAGGGTAGCATCAGCCCTAGGATAGTGTTAGGGTTAGGGTTAGGGTTAGCATCAGCCCTAGGATAGTGTTAGGGTTAGGGTTAGCATCAGCCCTAGGATAGTGTTAGGGTTAGGGTTAGGGTTATTATCAGGCCTAGGATAGTGTTAGGGTTAGGGTTAGCATCAGCCCTAGGATAGTGTTAGGGTTAGGGTTAGGGTTAGCCTCAGCCCTAGGATAGTGTTAGGGTTACGGTTATCATCAGCCCTAGGATAGTGTTAGGGTTAGGGTTAGGGTTAGCATCAGCCCTAGGATAGTGTTAGTGTTAGGGTTAGCATCAGCCCTAGGATAGTGTTAGGGTTAGGGTTAGGGTTAGCATCAGCCGTAGGATAGTGTTAGGGTTAGGGTTAGCCTCAGCCCTAAGATACTGTTAGAGTTAGGGTTAGGGTTAGCATCAGCCCTAGGATAATGTTAGGGTTAGGGTTAGGGTTAGCATCAGCCCTAGGATAGTGTTAGTGTTAGGGTTAGCATCAGCCCTAGGATAGTGTTAGGGTTAGGGTTAGGGTTAGCATCCGCCCTAGGATAGTGTTAGGGTTAGGGTTAGGGTTAGCATCAGCCCTAGGATAGTGTTAGGGTTAGGGTTAACATAAACCCTAGGATAGTGTTAGGGTTAGGGTTAGGGTTATCATCAGGCCTAGGATAGTGTTAGGGTTAGGGTTAGGGTTAGCATCAGTTCAAGGATAGTGTTAGGGTTAGCGTTAGGGTTAGCATCTGCCCTAGGATAGTGTTAGGGTTAGGGTTAGCATCAGCCCTAGGATAGTGTTAGGGTTAGGGTTAGGGTTAGCATCAGGCCCCGGATAGTGTTAGGGTTAGGGTTAGCATCAGCCCAAGGATAGTGTTAGGGTTAGGGTTAGGGTTAGCATCTGCCCTAGGATATTGTTGGGGTTAGGGTTAGGGTTAGCATGAGCCCAAGGATAGTGTTAGGGTTAGGGTTAGCATCAGCCTTAGGATAGTGTTAGGGTTAGGGTTAGGGTTAGCATCAGGCCCAGGATAGTGTTAGGGTTAGAGTTAGCATGAGCCCAAGGATAGTGTTAGGGTTAGGGTTAGGGTTAGCATCAGCCCTAGGATAGTGTTAGGGTTAGGGTTAGCATCAACCCTAGGATAGTGTTTGGGTTAGGGTTAGGGTTAGCATCAGCCCTAGGATAGTGTTAGGGTTAGGGTTAGCCTCAGCCTTAGGAGAGTGTTAGGGTTAGGGATAGGGTTAGCATCAGGCCTAGGATAGTGTTAGGGTTAGGGTTAGGGTTAGCATCAGCCCTAGGATAGTGTTAGGGTTAGGGTTAGCATCAGCCCTAGGATAGTGTCAGGGTTAGAGTTAGGGTTATCATGAGGCCTAGGATAGTGTTAGGGTTAGGGTTAGCATCAGCTCTAGGATAGTGTTAGGGTTAGGGTTAGGGTTAGCATCAGCCCTAGGATAGTGTTAAGGTTAGGGTTATGGTTATCATCAGGCCTAGTATAGTGTGAGGTCTAGGGTTAGCATCAGACTTAGGATAGTGTTAGGGTTAGGGTTAGGGTTAGCATCAGCCCTAGGATAGTGTTAGGGTTAGGGTTAGCATCAGCCCTAGGATAGTGTTAGGGTTAGGGTTAGGGTTATCATCAGGCCTAGGATAGTGTTAGGGTTAGGGTTAGCATCAGCCCTAGGATAGTGTTAGGGTTAGGGTTAGGGTTAGCATCAGCCCTAGGATAGTGTTAGGGTTAGGGTTAGCATCAGCCCTAGGATAGTGTTAGGGTTAGGGTTAGGGTTAGCATCCGGCCTAGGATAGTGTTAGGGTTAGGGTTAGCATCAGCCCTAGGATAGTGTTAGGGTTAGGGTTAGGGTTAGCATCAGCCCTTGGAGAGTGTTAGGGTTAGGGTTAGGGTTAGCATCAGCCCTAGGATAGTGTTAGTGTTAGGGTTAGCATCAGCCCTAGGATAGTGTTAGGGTTAGGGTTAGCATCAGCCCTAGGATAGTGTTAGGGTTAGGGTTAGGGTTAGGGTTAGCATCAGGCCTAGGATAGTGTTAGTGTTAGGGTTAGCATCAGCCCTAGGATAGTGTTAGGGTTAGGGTTAGGGTTAGCATCCGCCCTAGGATAATGTTAGGGTTAGGGTTAGGGTTAGCATCAGGCCTAGGATAGTGTTAGTGTTAGGGTTAGCATCAGCCCTAGGATAGTGTTAGGGTTAGGGTTAGGGTTAGCATCCGCCCTAGGATAGTGTTAGGGTTAGGGTTAGGGTTAGCATCAGCCCTAGGATAGTGTTAGGGTTAGGGTAAACATAAATCCTAGGATAGTGTTAGGGTTATGGTTAGGGTTATCATCAGGCCTAGGATAGTGTTAGGGTAAGGGTTAGGGTTAGCATCAGTTCAAGGATAGTGTTAGCGGTAGCGTTAGTGTTAGCATCTGCCCTAGGATAGTGTTAGGGTTAGGGTTAGGGTTAGCATCAGCCCAAGAATAGTGTTAGGGTTAGGGTTAGCATCAGCCCTAGGATAGTGTCAGGGTTAGTGTTAGGGTTATCATCAGGCCTAGGATAGTGTTAGGGTTAGGGTTAGCATCAGCTCTAGGATAGTGTTAGGGTTAGGGTTAGGGTTAGCATCAGCCCTAGGATAGTGTTAAGGTTAGGGTTATGGTTATCATCAGGCCTAGGATAGTGTTAGGGTTAGGGTTAGCATCAGCCCTAGGATAGTGTTAGGGTTAGGGTTAGGGTTATCATCAGCCTTAGGATAGTGTTAGGGTTAGGGTTAGCATCAGCCCTAGGATAGTGTTAGGGTTAGGGTTAGGGTTATCATCAGGCCTAGGATAGTGTTAGGGTTAGGGTTAGCATCAGCCCTAGGATAGTGTTAGGGTTAGGGTTAGGGTTAGCATCAGCCTTAGGATAGTGTTAGGGTTAGGGTTAGCATCAGCCCTAGGATAGTGTTAGGGTTAGGGTTAGGGTTAGCATCAGGCCTAGGATAGTGTTAGGTTTAGGGTTAGCATCAGCCCTAGGATAGTGTTAGGGTTAGGGTTAGGGTTCGCATCAGCCGTAGGATAGTGTTAGGGTTAGGGTTAGCCTCAGCCCTAAGATAGTGTTAGAGTTAGGGTT
The DNA here is from genome assembly GCF_020740605.2 of Lemur catta. Lineage (NCBI taxonomy): Eukaryota > Metazoa > Chordata > Mammalia > Primates > Lemuridae > Lemur > Lemur catta. The sequence goes on along the minus strand of NW_025423858.1, from coordinate 201,769 downwards.
AGGGTTAGCATCAGCCCTAGGATAGTGTTAGAGTTAGGGTTAGGGTTAGCATCAGCCCTAGGATAGTGTTAGGGTTAGGGTTAGGGTTAGCATCAGGCCCCGGATAGTGTTAGGGTTAGAGTTAGCATCAGCCCAAGGATAGTGTTAGGGTTAGGGTTAGGGTTAGCATCTGCCCTAGGATATTGTTAGGGTTAGGGTTAGGGTTAGCATCAGCCCTTGGAGAGTGTTAGGGTTAGGGTTAGGGTTAGCATCAGCCCTAGGATAGTGTTAGTGTTAGGGTTAGCATCAGCCCTAGGATAGTGTTAGGGTTAGGGTTAGCATCAGCCCAAGGATAGTGTTAGTGTTAGGGTTAGCATCAGCCCTAGGATAGTGTTAGGGTTAGGGTTAGGGTTAGCATCAGGCCCAGGATAGTGTTAGGGTTATGGTTAGCATCAGCCCAAGGATAGTGTTAGGGTTAGGGTTAGGGTTAGCATCAGCCCTAGGATAGTGTTAGGGTTAGGGTTAGCATCAACCCTAGGATAGTGTTTGGGTTAGGGTTAGGGTTAGCATCAGCCCTAGGATAGTGTTAGGGTTAGGGTTTGGGCTAGCATCAGCCCTGGGATAGTGTTAGTGTTAGGGTTAGCATCAGCCCTAGGATAGTGTTAGGGTTAGGGTTCGGGTTAGCCTCAGCCCTAGGATAGTGTTAGGGTTAGGGTTAGCATCAGCCCTAGGATAGTGTTAGGGTTAGGGTTAGGGTTAGCATCAGCCCTAGGATAGTGTTAGGGTTAGGGTTAACATCAGCCCCATGTTAGTGTTAGTGTTATGGTTAGGGTTAGCATCAGCCCTAGGATAGTGTTAGGGTTAGGGTTAGGGTTAGCATCAGTTCAAGGATAGTGTTACGGTTAGCGTTAGGGTAGCATCAGCCCTAGGATAGTGTTAGGGTTAGGGTTAGGGTTAGCATCAGCCCTAGGATAGTGTTAGGGTTAGGGTTAGCATCAGCCCTAGGATAGTGTTAGGGTTAGGGTTAGGGTTATTATCAGGCCTAGGATAGTGTTAGGGTTAGGGTTAGCATCAGCCCTAGGATAGTGTTAGGGTTAGGGTTAGGGTTAGCCTCAGCCCTAGGATAGTGTTAGGGTTACGGTTATCATCAGCCCTAGGATAGTGTTAGGGTTAGGGTTAACATAAACCCTAGGATAGTGTTAGGGTTATGGTTAGGGTTATCATCAGGCCTAGGATAGTGTTAGGGTAAGGGTTAGGGTTAGCATCAGTTCAAGGATAGTGTTAGTGGTAGCGTTAGTGTTAGCATCTGCCCTAGGATAGTGTTAGGGTTAGGGTTAGGGTTAGCATCAGCCCAAGGATAGTGTTAGGGTTAGGGTTAGCATCAGCCCTAGGATAGTGTCAGGGTTAGTGTTAGGGTTATCATCAGGCCTAGGATAGTGTTAGGGTTAGGGTTAGCATCAGCTCTAGGATAGTGTTAGGGTTAGGGTTAGGGTTAGCATCAGCCCTAGGATAGTGTTAAGGTTAGGGTTATGGTTATCATCAGGCCTAGTATAGTGTGAGGTCTAGGGTTAGCATCAGACTTAGGATAGTGTTAGGGTTAGGGTTAGGGTTAGCATCAGCCCTAGGATAGTGTTAGGGTTAGGGTTAGCATCAGCCCTAGGATAGTGTTAGGGTTAGGGTTAGGGTTATCATCAGGCCTAGGATAGTGTTAGGGTTAGGGATAGCATCAGCCCTAGGATAGTGTTAGGGTTAGGGTTAGGGTTAGCATCAGCCCTAGGATAGTGTTAGGGTTAGGGTTAGCATCAGCCCTAGGATAGTGTTAGGGTTAGGGTTAGGGTTAGCATCAGGCCTAGGATAGTGTTAGGTTTAGGGTTAGCATCAGCCCTAGGATAGTGTTAGGGTTAGGGTTAGCCTCAGCCCTAAGATAGTGTCAGAGTTAGGGTTAGGGTTAGCATCAGCCCTAGGATAGTGTTAGAGTTAGGGTTAGGGTTAGCATCAGCCCTAGGATAGTGTTAGGGTTAGGGTTAGGGTTAGCATCAGGCCCCGGATAGTGTTAGGGTTAGGGTTAGCATCAGCCCAAGGATAGTGTTAGGGTTAGGGTTAGGGTTAGCATCTGCCCTAGGATATTGTTAGGGTTAGGGTTAGGGTTAGCATCAGCCCCTGGAGAGTGTTAGGGTTAGGGTTAGGGTTAGCATCAGCCCTAGGATAGTGTTAGTGTTAGGGTTAGCATCAGCCCTAGGATAGTGTTAGGGTTAGGGTTAGCATCAGCCCAAGGATAGTGTTAGTGTTAGGGTTAGCATCAGCCCTAGGATAGTGTTAGGGTTAGGGTTAGGGTTAGCATCAGGCCCAGGATAGTGTTAGGGTTATAGTTAGCATCAGCCCAAGGATAGTGTTAGGGTTAGGGTTAGGGTTAGCATCAGCCCTAGGATAGTGTTAGGGTTAGGGTTAGCATCAACCCTAGGATAGTGTTTGGGTTAGGGTTAGGGTTAGCATCAGCCCTAGGATAGTGTTAGGGTTAGGGTTAGGGCTAGCATCAGCCCTGGGATAGTGTTAGTGTTAGGGTTAGCATCAGCCCTAGGATAGTGTTAGGGTTAGGGTTCGGGTTAGCCTCAGCCCTAGGATAGTGTTAGGGTTAGGGTTAGCATCAGCCCTAGGATAGTGTTAGGGTTAGGGTTAGGGTTAGCATCAGCCCTAGGATAGTGTTAGGGTTAGGGTTAACATCAGCCCTATGTTAGTGTTAGTGTTATGGTTAGGGTTAGCATCAGCCCTAGGATAGTGTTAGGGTTAGGGTTAGGGTTAGCATCAGTTCAAGGATAGTGTTACGGTTAGCGTTAGGGTAGCATCAGCCCTAGGATAGTGTTAGGGTTAGGGTTAGGGTTAGCATCAGCCCTAGGATAGTGTTAGGGTTAGGGTTAGCATCAGCCCTAGGATAGTGTTAGGGTTAGGGTTAGGGTTATTATCAGGCCTAGGATAGTGTTAGGGTTAGGGTTAGCATCAGCCCTAGGATAGTGTTAGGGTTAGGGTTAGGGTTAGCCTCAGCCCTAGGATAGTGTTAGGGTTACGGTTATCATCAGCCCTAGGATAGTGTTAGGGTTAGGGTTAGGGTTAGCATCAGCCCTAGGATAGTGTTAGTGTTAGGGTTAGCATCAGCCCTAGGATAGTGTTAGGGTTAGGGTTAGGGTTAGCATCAGCCGTAGGATAGTGTTAGGGTTAGGGTTAGCCTCAGCCCTAAGATACTGTTAGAGTTAGGGTTAGGGTTAGCATCAGCCCTAGGATAATGTTAGGGTTAGGGTTAGGGTTAGCATCAGCCCTAGGATAGTGTTAGTGTTAGGGTTAGCATCAGCCCTAGGATAGTGTTAGGGTTAGGGTTAGGGTTAGCATCAGCCCTAGGATAGTGTTAGGGTTAGGGTTAACATAAACCCTAGGATAGTGTTAGGGTTAGGGTTAGGGTTATCATCAGGCCTAGGATAGTGTTAGGGTTAGGGTTAGGGTTAGCATCAGTTCAAGGATAGTGTTAGGGTTAGCGTTAGGGTTAGCATCTGCCCTAGGATAGTGTTAGGGTTAGGGTTAGCATCAGCCCTAGGATAGTGTTAGGGTTAGGGTTAGGGTTAGCATCAGGCCCCGGATAGTGTTAGGGTTAGGGTTAGCATCAGCCCAAGGATAGTGTTAGGGTTAGGGTTAGGGTTAGCATCTGCCCTAGGATATTGTTGGGGTTAGGGTTAGGGTTAGCATGAGCCCAAGGATAGTGTTAGGGTTAGGGTTAGCATCAGCCTTAGGATAGTGTTAGGGTTAGGGTTAGGGTTAGCATCAGGCCCAGGATAGTGTTAGGGTTAGGGTTAGCATCAGCCCAAGGATAGTGTTAGGGTTAGGGTTAGGGTTAGCATCAGCCCTAGGATAGTGTTAGGGTTAGGGTTAGCATCAACCCTAGGATAGTGTTTGGGTTAGGGTTAGGGTTAGCATCAGCCCTAGGATAGTGTTAGGGTTAGGGTTAGCCTCAGCCCTAGGAGAGTGTCAGGGTTAGAGTTAGGGTTATCATGAGGCCTAGGATAGTGTTAGGGTTAGGGTTAGCATCAGCCCTAGGATAGTGTTAGGGTTAGGGTTAGCATCAGCCCTAGGATAGTGTTAAGGTTAGGGTTATGGTTATCATCAGGCCTAGTATAGTGTGAGGTCTAGGGTTAGCATCAGACTTAGGATAGTGTTAGGGTTAGGGTTAGGGTTAGCATCAGCCCTAGGATAGTGTTAGGGTTAGGGTTAGCATCAGCCCTAGGATAGTGTTAGGGTTAGGGTTAGGGTAATCATCAGGCCTAGGATAGTGTTAGGGTTAGGGTTAGCATCAGCCCTAGGATAGTGTTAGGGTTAGGGTTAGGGTTAGCATCAGCCCTAGGATAGTGTTAGGGTTAGGGTTAGCATCAGCCCTAGGATAGTGTTAGGGTTAGGGTTAGGGTTAGCATCAGGCCTAGGATAGTGTTAGGGTTAGGGTTAGCATCAGCCCTAGGATAGTGTTAGGGTTAGGGTTAGGGTTAGCATCAGCCCTTGGAGAGTGTTAGGGTTAGGGTTAGGGTTAGCATCAGCCCTAGGATAGTGTTAGTGTTAGGGTTAGCATCAGCCCTAGGATAGTGTTAGGGTTAGGGTTAGCATCAGCCCTAGGATAGTGTTAGGGTTAGGGTTAGGGTTAGGGTTAGCATCAGGCCTAGGATAGTGTTAGTGTTAGGGTTAGCATCAGCCCTAGGATAGTGTTAGGGTTAGGGTTAAGGTTAGCATCCGCCCTAGGATAATGTTAGGGTTAGGGTTAGGGTTAGCATCAGGCCTAGGATAGTGTTAGTGTTAGGGTTAGCATCAGCCCTAGGATAGTGTTAGGGTTAGGGTTAGGGTTAGCATCCGCCCTAGGATAGTGTTAGGGTTAGGGTTAGGGTTAGCATCAGCCCTAGGATAGTGTTAGGGTTCGGGTAAACATAAATCCTAGGATAGTGTTAGGGTTATGGTTAGGGTTATCATCAGGCCTAGGATAGTGTTAGGGTAAGGGTTAGGGTTAGCATCTGTTCTAGGATAGTGTTAGCGGTAGCGTTAGTGTTAGCATCTGCCCTAGGATAGTGTTAGGGTTAGGGTTAGGGTTAGCATCAGCCCAAGGATAGTGTTAGGGTTAGGGTTAACATCAGCCCTATGTTAATGTTAGTGTTATGGTTAGGGTTAGCATCAGCCCTAGGATAGTGTTAGGGTTAGGGTTAGGGTTAGCATCAGTTCAAGGATAGTGTTACGGTTAGTGTTAGGGTAGCATCAGCCCTAGGATAGTGTTAGGGTTAGGGTTAGGGTTAGCATCAACCCTAGGATAGTGTTAGGGTTAGGGTTAGCATCAGCCCTAGGATAGTGTTAGGGTTAGGGTTAGGGTTATTATCAGGCCTAGGATAGTGTTAGGGTTAGGGTTAGCATCAGCCCTAGGATAGTGTTAGGGTTAGGGTTAGGGTTAGCCTCAGCCCTAGGATAGTGTTAGGGTTACGGTTATCATCAGCCCTAGGATAGTGTTAGGGTTAGGGTTAACATAAACCCTAGGATAGTGTTAGGGTTATGGTTAGGGTTATCATCAGGCCTAGGATAGTGTTAGGGTAAGGGTTAGGGTTAGCATCAGTTCAAGGATAGTGTTAGCGGTAGCGTTAGTGTTAGCATCTGCCCTTGGATAGTGTTAGGGTTAGGGTTAGGGTTAGCATCAGCCCAAGGATAGTGTTAGGGTTAGGGTTAGCATCAGCCCTAGGATAGTGTCAGGGTTAGTGTTAGGGTTATCATCAGGCCTAGGATAGTGTTAGGGTTAGGGTTAGCATCAGCTCTAGGATAGTGTTAGGGTTAGGGTTAGGGTTAGCATCAGCCCTAGGATATTGTTAAGGTTAGGGTTATGGTTATCATCAGGCCTAGTATAGTGTGAGGTCTAGGGTTAGCATCAGACTTAGGATAGTGTTAGGGTTAGGGTTAGGGTTAGCATCAGCCCTAGGATAGTGTTAGGGTTAGGGTTAGCATCAGCCCTAGGATAGTGTTAGGGTTAGGGTTAGGGTTATCATCAGGCCTAGGATAGTGTTAGGGTTAGGGTTAGCATCAGCCCTAGGATAGTGTTAGGGTTAGGGTTAGGGTTAGCATCAGCCCTAGGATAGTGTTAGGGTTAGGGTTAGCATCAGCCCTAGGTTAGTGTTAGGGTTAGGGTTAGGGTTAGCATCAGGCCTAGGATAGTGTTAGGTTTAGGGTTAGCATCAGCCCTAGGATAGTGTTAGGGTTAGGGTTAGGGTTCGCATCAGCCGTAGGATAGTGTTAGGGTTAGGGTTAGCCTCAGCCCTAAGATAGTGTTAGAGTTAGGGTTAGGGTTAGCATCAGCCCTAGGATAGTGTTAGAGTTAGGGTTAGGGTTAGCATCAGCCCAAGGATAGTGTTAGGGTTAGGGTTAGGGTTAGCATCAGGCCCCGGATAGTGTTAGGGTTAGGGTTAGCATCAGCCCAAGGATAGTGTTAGGGTTAGGGTTAGGGTTAGCATCTGCCCTAGGATATTGTTAGGGTTAGGGTTAGGGTTAGCATCAGCCCTTGGAGAGTGTTAGGGTTAGGGTTAGGGTTAGCATCAGCCCTAGGATAGTGTTAGTGTTAGGGTTAGCATCAGCCCTAGGATAGTGTTAGGGTTAGGGTTAGCATCAGCCCAAGGATAGTGTTAGTGTTAGGGTTAGCATCAGCCCTAGGATAGTGTTAGGGTTAGGGTTAGGGTTAGCATCAGGCCCAGGATAGTGATAGGGTTATGGTTAGCATCAGCCCAAGGATAGTGTTAGGGTTAGGGTTAGGGTTAGCATCAGCCCTAGGATAGTGTTAGGGTTAGGGTTAGCATCAACCCTAGGATAGTGTTTGGGTTAGGGTTAGGTTTAGCATCAGCCCTAGGATAGTGTTAGGGTTAGGGTTAGGGCTAGCATCAGCCCTGGGATAGTGTTAGTGTTAGGGTTAGCATCAGCCCTAGGATAGTGTTAGGGTTAGGGTTCGGGTTAGCCTCAGCCCTAGGATAGTGTTAGGGTTAGGGTTAGCATCAGCCCTAGGATAGTGTTAGGGTTAGGGTTAGGGTTAGCATCAGCCCTAGGATAGTGTTAGGGTTAGGGTTAACATCAGCCCTATGTTAGTGTTAGTGTTATGGTTAGGGTTAGCATCAGCCCTAGGATAGTGTTAGGGTTAGGGTTAGGGTTAGCATCAGTTCAAGGATAGTGTTACGGTTAGCGTTAGGGTAGCATCAGCCCTAGGATAGTGTTAGGGTTAGGGTTAGGGTTAGCATCAGCCCTAGGATAGTGTTAGGGTTAGGGTTAGCATCAGCCCTAGGATAGTGTTAGGGTTAGGGTTAGGGTTATTATCAGGCCTAGGATAGTGTTAGGGTTAGGGTTAGCATCAGCCCTAGGATAGTGTTAGGGTTAGGGTTAGGGTTAGCCTCAGCCCTAGGATAGTGTTAGGGTTACGGTTATCATCAGCCCTAGGATAGTGTTAGGGTTAGGGTTAGGGTTAGCATCAGCCCTAGGATAGTGTTAGTGTTAGGGTTAGCATCAGCCCTAGGATAGTGTTAGGGTTAGGGTTAGGGTTAGCATCAGCCGTAGGATAGTGTTAGGGTTAGGGTTAGCCTCAGCCCTAAGATACTGTTAGAGTTAGGGTTAGGGTTAGCATCAGCCCTAGGATAATGTTAGGGTTAGGGTTAGGGTTAGCATCAGCCCTAGGATAGTGTTAGTGTTAGGGTTAGCATCAGCCCTAGGATAGTGTTAGGGTTAGGGTTAGGGTTAGCATCCGCCCTAGGATAGTGTTAGGGTTAGGGTTAGGGTTAGCATCAGCCCTAGGATAGTGTTAGGGTTAGGGTTAACATAAACCCTAGGATAGTGTTAGGGTTAGGGTTAGGGTTATCATCAGGCCTAGGATAGTGTTAGGGTTAGGGTTAGGGTTAGCATCAGTTCAAGGATAGTGTTAGGGTTAGCGTTAGGGTTAGCATCTGCCCTAGGATAGTGTTAGGGTTAGGGTTAGCATCAGCCCTAGGATAGTGTTAGGGTTAGGGTTAGGGTTAGCATCAGGCCCCGGATAGTGTTAGGGTTAGGGTTAGCATCAGCCCAAGGATAGTGTTAGGGTTAGGGTTAGGGTTAGCATCTGCCCTAGGATATTGTTGGGGTTAGGGTTAGGGTTAGCATGAGCCCAAGGATAGTGTTAGGGTTAGGGTTAGCATCAGCCTTAGGATAGTGTTAGGGTTAGGGTTAGGGTTAGCATCAGGCCCAGGATAGTGTTAGGGTTAGGGTTAGCATCAGCCCAAGGATAGTGTTAGGGTTAGGGTTAGGGTTAGCATCAGCCCTACGATAGTGTTAGGGTTAGGGTTAGCATCAACCCTAGGATAGTGTTTGGGTTAGGGTTAGGGTTAGCATCAGCCCTAGGATAGTGTTAGGGTTAGGGTTAGCCTCAGCCCTAGGAGAGTGTCAGGGTTAGAGTTAGGTTTATCATGAGGCCTAGGATAGTGTTAGGGTTAGGGTTAGCATCAGCCCTAGGATAGTGTTAGGGTTAGGGTTAGCATCAGCCCTAGGATAGTGTTAAGGTTAGGGTTATGGTTATCATCAGGCCTAGTATAGTGTGAGGTCTAGGGTTAGCATCAGACTTAGGATAGTGTTAGGGTTAGGGTTAGGGTTAGCATCAGCCCTAGGATAGTGTTAGGGTTAGGGTTAGCATCAGCCCTAGGATAGTGTTAGGGTTAGGGTTAGGGTTATCATCAGGCCTAGGATAGTGTTAGGGTTAGGGTTAGCATCAGCCTTAGGATAGTGTTAGGGTTAGGGTTAGGGTTAGCATCAGCCCTAGGATAGTGTTAGGGTTAGGGTTAGCATCAGCCCTAGGATAGTGTTAGGGTTAGGGTTAGGGTTAGCATCAGGCCTAGGATAGTGTTAGGGTTAGGGTTAGCATCAGCCCTAGGATAGTGTTAGGGTTAGGGTTAGGGTTAGCATCAGCCCTTGGAGAGTGTTAGGGTTAGGGTTAGGGTTAGCATCAGCCCTAGGATAGTGTTAGTGTTAGGGTTAGCATCAGCCCTAGGATAGTGTTAGGGTTAGGGTTAGCATCAGCCCTAGGATAGTGTTAGGGTTAGGGTTAGGGTTAGGGTTAGCATCAGGCCTAGGATAGTGTTAGTGTTAGGGTTAGCATCAGCCCTAGGATAGTGTTAGGGTTAGGGTTAGGGTTAGCATCCGCCCTAGGATAATGTTAGGGTTAGGGTTAGGGTTAGCATCAGGCCTAGGATAGTGTTAGTGTTAGGGTTAGCATCAGCCCTAGGATAGTGTTAGGGTTAGGGTTAGGGTTAGCATCCGCCCTAGGATAGTGTTAGGGTTAGGGTTAGGGTTAGCATCAGCCCTAGGATAGTGTTAGGGTTCGGGTAAACATAAATCCTAGGATAGTGTTAGGGTTATGGTTAGGGTTATCATCAGGCCTAGGATAGTGTTAGGGTAAGGGTTAGGGTTAGCATCTGTTCAAGGATAGTGTTAGCGGTAGCGTTAGTGTTAGCATCTGCCCTAGGATAGTGTTAGGGTTAGGGTTAGGGTTAGCATCAGCCCAAGGATAGTGTTAGGGTTAGGGTTAGCATCAGCCCTAGGATAGTGTCAGGGTTAGTGTTAGGGTTATCATCAGGCCTAGGATAGTGTTAGGGTTAGGGTTAGCATCAGCTCTAGGATAGTGTTAGGGTTAGGGTTAGGGTTAGCATCAGCCCTAGGATAGTGTTAAGGTTAGGGTTATGGTTATCATCAGGCCTAGTATAGTGTGAGGTCTAGGGTTAGCATCAGACTTAGGATAGTGTTAGGGTTAGGGTTAGGGTTAGCATCAGCCCTAGGATAGTGTTAGGGTTAGGGTTAGCATCAGCCCTAGGATAGTGTTAGGGTTAGGGTTAGGGTTATCATCAGGCCTAGGATAGTGTTAGGGTTAGGGTTAGCATCAGCCCTAGGATAGTGTTAGGGTTAGGGTTAGGGTTAGCATCAGCCCTAGGATAGTGTTAGGGTTAGGGTTAGCATCAGCCCTAGGATAGTGTTAGGGTTAGGGTTAGGGTTAGCATCAGGCCTAGGATAGTGTTAGGTTTAGGGTTAGCATCAGCCCTAGGATAGTGTTAGGGTTAGGGTTAGGGTTCGCATCAGCCGTAGGATAGTGTTAGGGTTAGGGTTAGCCTCAGCCCTAAGATAGTGTTAGAGTTAGGGTTAGGGTTAGCATCAGCCCTAGGATAGTGTTAGAGTTAGGGTTAGGGTTAGCATCAGCCCTAGGATAGTGTTAGGGTTAGGGTTAGGGTTAGCATCAGGCCCCGGATAGTGTTAGGGTTAGGGTTAGCATCAGCCCAAGGATAGTGTTAGGGTTAGGGTTAGGGTTAGCATCTGCCCTAGGATATTGTTAGGGTTAGGGTTAGGGTTAGCATCAGCCCTTGGAGAGTGTTAGGGTTAGGGTTAGGGTTAGCATCAGCCCTAGGATAGTGTTAGTGTTAGGGTTAGCATCAGCCCTAGGATAGTGTTAGGGTTAGGGTTAGCATCAGCCCTAGGATAGTGTTAGGGTTAGGGTTAGGGTTAGCATCAGGCCTAGGATAGTGTTAGTGTTAGGGTTAGCATCAGCCCTAGGATAGTGTTAGGGTTAGGGTTAGGGTTAGCATCCGCCCTAGGATAATGTTAGGGTAGGGTTAGGGTTAGCATCAGCCCTAGGATGGTGTTAGTGTTAGGGTTAGCATCAGCCCTAGGATAGTGTTAGGGTTAGGGTTAACATAAACCCTAGGATAGTGTTAGGGTTAGGGTTAGGGTTATCATCAGGCCTAGGATAGTGTTAGGGTTAGGGTTATGGTTAGCATCAGTTCAAGGATAGTGTTAGGGTTAGCGTTAGGGTTAGCATCTGCCCTAGGATAGTGTTAGGGTTAGGGTTAGGGTTAGCATCAGCCCAAGGATAGTGTTAGGGTTAGGGTTAGCATCAGCCCTAGGATAGTGTTAGGGTTAGGGTTAGGGTTAGCATCAGTTCAAGGATAGTGTTAGGGTTAGCGTTAGGGTTAGCATCAGCCCTAGGATAGTGTTAGGGTTAGGGTTAGGGTTATCATCAGGCCTAGGATAGTGTTAGGGTTAGGGTTATTGTTAGCATCAGTTCAAGGATAGTGTTAGGGTTAGCGTTAGGGTTAGAATCTGCCCTAGGATAGTGTTAGGGTTAGGGTTAGGGTTAGCATCAGCCCAAGGAGAGTGTTAGGGTTAGGGTTAGCATCAGCCCTAGGATAGTGTTAGGGTTAGGGTTAGGGTTAGCATCAGGCCCAGGATAGTGTTAGGGTTATGGTTAGCATCAGCCCAAGGATAGTGTTAGGGTTAGGGTTAGGGTTAGCATCAGCCCTAGGATAGTGTTAGGGTTAGGGTTAGCATCAACCCTAGGATAGTGTTTGGGTTAGGGTTAGGGTTAGCATCAGCCCTAGGATAGTGTTAGGGTTAGGGTTAGGGTTAGCATCTGCCCTAGGATATTGTTAGGGTTAGGGTTAGGGTTAGCATCAGCCCAAGGATAGTGTTAGGGTTAGGGTTAGCATCAGCCTTAGGATAGTGTTAGGGTTAGGGTTAGGGTTAGCATCAGGCCCAGGATAGTGTTAGGGTTAGGGTTAGCATCAGCCCAAGGATAGTGTTAGGGTTAGGGTTAGGGTTAGCATCAGCCCTAGGATAGTGTTAGGGTTAGGGTTAGCATCAACCCTAGGATAGTGTTTGGGTTAGGGTTAGGGTTAGCATCAGCCCTAGGATAGTGTTAGGGTTAGGGTTAGCCTCAGCCCTAGGAGAGTGTTAGGGTTAGGGATAGGGTTAGCATCAGGCCTAGGATAGTGTTAGGGTTAGGGTTAGGGATAGCATCAGCCCTAGGATAGTGTTAGGGTTAGGGTTAGCATCAGCCCTAGGATAGTGCCAGGGTTAGGGTTAGGGTTATCATCAGGCCTAGGATAGTGTTAGGGTTAGGGTTACCATCAGCTCTAGGATAGTGTTAGGGTTAGGTTTAGGGTTAGCATCAGCCCTAGGATAGTGTTAAAGTTAGGGTTATGGTTATCATCAGGCCTAGTATAGTGTGAGGTCTAGGGTTAGCATCAGACTTAGGATAGTGTTAGGGTTAGGGTTAGGGTTAGCATCAGCCCTAGGATAGTGTTAGGGTTAGGGTTAGCATCAGCCCTAGGATAGTGTTAGGGTTAGGGTTAGGGTTATCATCAGGCCTAGGATAGTGTTAGGGTTAGGGTTAGCATCAGCCCTAGGATAGTGTTAGGGTTAGGGTTAGGGTTAGCATCAGCCCTAGGATAGTGTTAGGGTTAGGGTTAGCATCAGCCCTAGGATAGTGTTAGGGTTAGGGTTAGGGTTAGCATCAGGCCTAGGATAGTGTTAGGGTTAGGGTTAGCATCAGCCCTAGGATAGTGTTAGGGTTAGGGTTAGGGTTAGCATCAGGCCTAGGATAGTGTTAGTGTTAGGGTTAGCATCAGCCCTAGGATAGTGTTAGGGTTAGGGTTAGGCTTAGCATCCGCCCTAGGATAATGTTAGGGTTAGGGTTAGGGTTAGCATCAGCCCTAGGATAGTGTTAGTGTTAGGGTTAGCATCAGCCCTAGGATAGTGTTAGGGTTAGGGTTAACATAAACCCTAGGATAGTGTTAGGGTTAGGGTTACGGTTATCATCAGGCCTAGGATACTGTTAGGGTTAGGGTTATGGTTAGCATCAGTTCAAGGATAGTGTTAGGGTTAGCGTTAGGGTTAGCATCTGCCCTAGGATAGTGTTAGGGTTAGGGTTAGGGTTAGCATCAGCCCAAGGATAGTGTTAGGGTTAGGGTTAGCATCAGCCCTAAGATAGTGTTAGGGTTAGGGTTAGGGTTAGCATCAGGCCCAGGATAGTGTTAGGGTTATGGTTAGCATCAGCCCAAGGATAGTGTTCGGGTTAGGGTTAGGGTTAGCATCAGCCCTAGGATAGTGTTAGGGTTAGGGTTAGCATCAGCCCTAGGATAGTGTTAGGGTTAGGGTTAGGGTTAGCATCAGCCCTAGGATAGTGTTAGGGTTAGGGTTAGCATCAGCCCTAGGATAGTGTTAGGGTTAGGGTTAGGGTTAGCATCAGGCCTAGGATAGTGTTAGGTTTAGGGTTAGCATCAGCCCTAGGATAGTGTTAGGGTTAGGGTTAGGGTTCGCATCAGCCGTAGGATAGTGTTAGGGTTAGGGTTAGCCTCAGCCCTAAGATAGTGTTAGAGTTAGGGTTAGGGTTAGCATCAGCCCTAGGATAGTGTTAGAGTTAGGGTTAGGGTTAGCATCAGCCCTAGGATAGTGTTAGGGTTAGGGTTAGGGTTAGCATCAGGCCCCGGATAGTGTTAGGGTTAGGGTTAGCATCAGCCCAAGGATAGTGTTAGGGTTAGGGTTAGGGTTAGCATCTGCCCTAGGATATTGTTAGGGTTAGGGTTAGGGTTAGCATCAGCCCTTGGAGAGTGTTAGGGTTAGGGTTAGGGTTAGCATCAGCCCTAGGATAGTGTTAGTGTTAGGGTTAGCATCCTCCCTAGGATAGTGTTAGGGTTAGGGTTAGCATCAGCCCTAGGATAGTGTTAGGGTTAGGGTTAGGGTTAGCATCAGGCCTAGGATAGTGTTAGTGTTAGGGTTAGCATCAGCCCTAGGATAGTGTTAGGGTTAGGGTTAGGGTTAGCATCCGCCCTAGGATAATGTTAGGGTAGGGTTAGGGTTAGCATCAGCCCTAGGATAGTGTTAGTGTTAGGGTTAGCATCAGCCCTAGGATAGTGTTAGGGTTAGGGTTAACATAAACCCTAGGATAGTGTTAGGGTTAGGGTTAGGGTTATCATCAGGCCTAGGATAGTGTTAGGGTTAGGGTTATGGTTAGCATCAGTTCAAGGATAGTGTTATGGTTAGCGTTAGGGTTAGCATCTGCCCTAGGATAGTGTTAGGGTTAGGGTTAGGGTTAGCATCAGCCCAAGAATAGTGTTAGGGTTAGGGTTAGCATCAGCCCTAGGATAGTGTTAGGGTTAGGGTTAGGGTTAGCATCAGTTCAAGGATAGTGTTAGGGTTAGCGTTAGGGTTAGCATCAGCCCTAGGATAGTGTTAGGGTTAGGGTTAGGGTTATCATCAGGCCTAGGATAGTGTTAGGGTTAGGGTTATTGTTAGCATCAGTTCAAGGATAGTGTTAGGGTTAGCGTTAGGGTTAGCATCTGCCCTAGGATAGTGTTAGGGTTAGGGTTAGGGTTAGCATCAGCCCAAGGATAGTGTTAGGGTTAGGGTTAGCATCAGCCCTAGGATAGTGTTAGGGTTAGGGTTAGGGTTAGCATCAGGCCCAGGATAGTGTTAGGGTTATGGTTAGCATCAGCCCAAGGATAGTGTTAGGGTTATGGTTAGGGTTAGCATCAGCCCTAGGATAGTGTTAGGGTTAGGGTTAGCATCAACCCTAGGATAGTGTTTGGGTTAGGGTTAGGGTTAGCATCAGCCCTAGGATAGTGTTAGGGTTAGGGTTAGGGTTAGCATCTGCCCTAGGATATTGTTAGGGTTAGGGTTAGGGTTAGCATCAGCCCAAGGATAGTGTTAGGGTTAGGGTTAGCATCAGCCTTAGGATAGTGTTAGGGTTAGGGTTAGGGTTAGCATCAGGCCTAGGATAGTGTTAGGGTTAGGGTTAGCATCAGCCCAAGGATAGTGTTAGGGTTAGGGTTAGAGTTAGCATCAGCCCTAGGATAGTGTTAGGGTTAGGGTTAGCATCAACCCTAGGATAGTGTTTGGGTTAGGGTTAGGGTTAGCATCCGCCCTAGGATAGTGTTAGGGTTAGGGTTAGCCTCAGCCCTAGGAGAGTGTTAGGGTTAGGGATAGGGTTAGCATCAGGCCTAGGATAGTGTTAGGGTTAGGGTTAGCATCAGCCCTAGGATAGTGCCAGGGTTAGGGTTAGGGTTATCATCAGGCCTAGGATAGTGTTAGGGTTAGGGTTACCATCAGCTCTAGGATAGTGTTAGGGTTAGGTTTAGGGTTAGCATCAGCCCTAGGATAGTGTTAAAGTTAGGGTTATGGTTATCATCAGGCCTAGTATAGTGTGAGGTCTAGGGTTAGCATCAGACTTACGATAGTGTTAGGGTTAGGGTTACGGTTAGCGTCAGCCCTAGGATTGTGTTAGGGTTAGGGTTAGCATCAGCCCTAGGATAGTGTTAGGGTTAGGGTTAGGGTTATCATCAGGCCTAGGATAGTGTTAGGGTTAGGGTTAGCATCAGCCCTAGGATAGTGTTAGGGTTAGGGTTAGGGTTAGCATCAGCCCTAGGATAGTGTTAGGGTTAGGGTTAGCATCAGCCCTAGGATAGTGTTAGGGTTAGGGTTAGGGTTAGCATCAGGCCTAGGATAGTGTTAGGGTTAGGGTTAGCATCAGCCCTAGGATAGTGTTAGGGTTAGGGTTAGGGTTAGCATCAGGCCTAGGATAGTGTTAGTGTTAGGGTTAGCATCAGCCCTAGGATAGTGTTAGGGTTAGGGTTAGGCTTAGCATCCGCCCTAGGATAATGTTAGGGTTAGGGTTAGGGTTAGCATCAGCCCTAGGATAGTGTTAGTGTTAGGGTTAGCATCAGCCCTAGGATAGTGTTAGGGTTAGGGTTAACATAAACCCTAGGATAGTGTTAGGGTTAGGGTTACGGTTATCATCAGGCCTAGGATACTGTTAGGGTTAGGGTTATGGTTAGCATCAGTTCAAGGATAGTGTTAGGGTTAGCGTTAGGGTTAGCATCTGCCCTAGGATAGTGTTAGGGTTAGGGTTAGGGTTAGCATCAGCCCAAGGATAGTGTTAGGGTTAGGGTTAGCATCAGCCCTAAGATAGTGTTAGGGTTAGGGTTAGGGTTAGCATCAGGCCCAGGATAGTGTTAGGGTTATGGTTAGCATCAGCCCAAGGATAGTGTTAGGGTTAGGGTTAGGGTTAGCATCAGCCCTAGGATAGTGTTAGGGTTAGGGTTAGCATCAACCCTAGGATAGTGTTTGGGTTAGGGTTAGGGTTAGCATCAGCCCTAGGATAGTGTTAGGGTTAGGGTTAGGGCTAGCATCAGCCCTGGGATAGTGTTAGTGTTAGGGTTAGCATCAGCCCTAGGATAGTGTTAGGGTTAGGGTTCGGGTTAGCCTCAGCCCTAGGATAGTGTTAGGGTTAGGGTTAGCATCAGCCCTAGGATAGTGTTAGGGTTAGGGTTAGGGTTAGCATCAGCCCTAGGATAGTGTTAGGGTTAGGGTTAACATCAGCCCTATGTTAGTGTTAGTGTTATGGTTAGGGTTAGCATCAGCCCTAGGATAGTGTTAGGGTTAGGGTTAGGGTTAGCATCAGTTCAAGGATAGTGTTACGGTTAGCGTTAGGGTAGCATCAGCCCTAGGATAGTGTTAGGGTTAGGGTTAGGGTTAGCATCAGCCCTAGGATAGTGTTAGGGTTAGGGTTAGCATCAGCCCTAGGATAGTGTTAGGGTTAGGGTTAGGGTTATTATCAGGCCTAGGATAGTGTTAGGGTTAGGGTTAGCATCAGCCCTAGGATAGTGTTAGGGTTAGGGTTAGGGTTAGCCTCAGCCCTAGGATAGTGTTAGGGTTACGGTTAGCATCAGCCCTAGGATAGTGTTAGGGTTAGGGTTAGGGTTAGCATCAGCCCTAGGATAGTGTTAGTGTTAGGGTTAGCATCAGCCCTAGGATAGTGTTAGGGTTAGGGTTAGGGTTAGCATCAGCCGTACGATAGTGTTAGGGTTAGGGTTAGCCTCAGCCCTAAGATACTGTTAGAGTTAGGGTTAGGGTTAGCATCAGCCCTAGGATAATGTTAGGGTTAGGGTTAGGGTTAGCATCAGCCCTAGGATAGTGTTAGTGTTAGGGTTAGCATCAGCCCTAGGATAGTGTTAGGGTTAGGGTTAGGGTTAGCATCCGCCCTAGGATAGTGTTAGGGTTAGGGTTAGGGTTAGCATCAGCCCTAGGATAGTGTTAGGGTTAGGGTTAACATAAACCCTAGGATAGTGTTAGGGTTAGGGTTAGGGTTATCATCAGGCCTAGGATAGTGTTAGGGTTAGGGTTAGGGTTAGCATCAGTTCAAGGATAGTGTTAGGGTTAGCGTTAGGGTTAGCATCTGCCCTAGGATAGTGTTAGGGTTAGGGTTAGCATCAGCCCTAGGATAGTGTTAGGGTTAGGGTTAGGGTTAGCATCAGGCCCCGGATAGTGTTAGGGTTAGGGTTAGCATCAGCCCAAGGATAGTGTTAGGGTTAGGGTTAGGGTTAGCATCTGCCCTAGGATATTGTTGGGGTTAGGGTTAGGGTTAGCATGAGCCCAAGGATAGTGTTAGGGTTAGGGTTAGCATCAGCCTTAGGATAGTGTTAGGGTTAGGGTTAGGGTTAGCATCAGGCCCAGGATAGTGTTAGGGTTAGGGTTAGCATCAGCCCAAGGATAGTGTTAGGGTTAGGGTTAGGGTTAGCATCAGCCCTAGGATAGTGTTAGGGTTAGGGTTAGCATCAACCCTAGGATAGTGTTTGGGTTAGGGTTAGGGTTAGCATCAGCCCTAGGATAGTGTTAGGGTTAGGGTTAGCCTCAGCCCTAGGAGAGTGTTAGGTTTAGGGATAGGGTTAGCATCAGGCCTAGGATAGTGTTAGGGTTAGGGTTAGGGTTAGCACCAGCCCTAGGATAGTGTTAGGGTTAGGGTTAGCATCAGCCCTAGGATAGTGTCAGGGTTAGAGTTAGGGTTATCATGAGGCCTAGGATAGTGTTAGGGTTAGGGTTAGCATCAGCTCTAGGATAGTGTTAGGGTTAGGGTTAGGGTTAGCATCAGCCCTAGGATAGTGTTAAGGTTAGGGTTATGGTTATCATCAGGCCTAGTATAGTGTGAGGTCTAGGGTTAGCATCAGACTTAGGATAGTGTTAGGGTTAGGGTTAGGGTTAGCATCAGCCCTAGGATAGTGTTAGGGTTAGGGTTAGCATCAGCCCTAGGATAGTGTTAGGGTTAGGGTTAGGGTTATCATCAGGCCTAGGATAGTGTTAGGGTTAGGGTTAGCATCAGCCCTAGGATAGTGTTAGGGTTAGGGTTAGGGTTAGCATCAGCCCTAGGATAGTGTTAGGGTTAGGGTTAGCATCAGCCCTAGGATAGTGTTAGGGTTAGGGTTAGCATCAGGCCTAGGATAGTGTTAGGGTTAGGGTTAGCATCAGCCCTAGGATAGTGTTAGGGTTAGGGTTAGGGTTAGCATCAGCCCTTGGAGAGTGTTAGGGTTAGGGTTAGGGTTAGCATCAGCCCTAGGATAGTGTTAGTGTTAGGGTTAGCATCAGCCCTAGGATAGTGTTAGGGTTAGGGTTAGCATCAGCCCTAGGATAGTGTTAGGGTTAGGGTTAGGGTTAGCATCAGGCCTAGGATAGTGTTAGTGTTAGGGTTAGCATCAGCCCTAGGATAGTGTTAGGGTTAGGGTTAGGGTTAGCATCCGCCCTAGGATAGTGTTAGGGTTAGGGTTAGGGTTAGCATCAGCCTTAGGATAGTGTTAGGGTTAGGGTAAACATAAATCCTAGGATAGTGTTAGGGTTACGGTTAGGGTTATCATCAGGCCTAGGATAGTGTTAGGGTAAGGGTTAGGGTTAGCATCAGTTCAAGGATAGTGTTAGCGGTAGCGTTAGTGTTAGCATCTGCCCTAGGATAGTGTTAGGGTTAGGGTTAGGGTTAGCATCAGCCCAAGGATAGTGTTAGGGTTAGGGTTAGCATCAGCCCTAGGATAGTGTCAGGGTTAGTGTTAGGGTTATCATCAGGCCTAGGATAGTGTTAGGGTTAGGGTTAGCATCAGCTCTAGGATAGTGTTAGGGTTAGGGTTAGGGTTAGCATCAGCCGTAGGATAGTGTTAAGGTTAGGGTTATGGTTATCATCAGGCCTAGTATAGTGTGAGGTCTAGGGTTAGCATCAGACGTAGGATAGTGTTAGGGTTAGGGTTAGGGTTAGCATCAGCCCTAGGATAGTGTTAGGGTTAGGGTTAGCATCAGCCCTAGGATAGTGTTAGGGTTAGGGTTAGGGTTATCATCAGGCCTAGGATAGTGTTAGGGTTAGGGTTAGCATCAGCCCTAGGATAGTGTTAGGGTTAGGGTTAGGGTTAGCATCAGCCCTAGGATAGTGTTAGGGTTAGGGTTAGCATCAGCCCTAGGATAGTGTTAGGGTTAGGGTTAGGGTTAGCATCAGGCCTAGGATAGTGTTAGGTTTAGGGTTAGCATCAGCCCTAGGATAGTGTTAGGGTTAGGGTTAGGGTTCGCATCAGCCGTAGGATAGTGTTAGGGTTAGGGTTAGCCTCAGCCCTAAGATAGTGTTAGAGTTAGGGTTAGGGTTAGCATCAGCCCTAGGATAGTGTTAGAGTTAGGGTTAGGGTTAGCATCAGCCCTAGGATAGTGTTAGGGTTAGGGTTAGGGTTAGCATCAGGCCCCGGATAGTGTTAGGGTTAGGGTTAGCATCAGCCCAAGGATAGTGTTAGGGTTAGGGTTAGGGTTAGCATCTGCCCTAGGATATTGTTAGGGTTAGGGTTAGGGTTAGCATCAGCCCTTGGAGAGTGTTAGGGTTAGGGTTAGGGTTAGCATCAGCCCTAGGATAGTGTTAGTGTTAGGGTTAGCATCAGCCCTAGGATAGTGTTAGGGTTAGGGTTAGCATCAGCCCTAGGATAGTGTTAGGGTTAGGGTTAGGGTTAGCATCAGGCCTAGGATAGTGTTAGTGTTAGGGTTAGCATCAGCCCTAGGATAGTGTTAGGGTTAGGGTTAGGGTTAGCATCCGCCCTAGGATAATGTTAGGGTAGGGTTAGGGTTAGCATCAGCCCTAGGATAGTGTTAGTGTTAGGGTTAGCATCAGCCCTAGGATAGTGTTAGGGTTAGGGTTAACATAAACCCTAGGATAGTGTTAGGGTTAGGGTTACCGTTATCATCAGGCCTAGGATAGTGTTAGGGTTAGGGTTAGCATCAGCCCTAGGACAGTGTTAGGGTTAGGGTTAGGGTTAGCATCAGTTCAAGGATAGTGTTAGGGTTAGCTTTAGGGTTAGCATCAGCCCTAGGATAGTGTTAGGGTTAGGGTTAGGGTTAGCATCAGCCCAAGGATAGTGTTAGGGTTAGGGTTAGCATCAGCCTTAGGATAGTGTTAGGGTTAGGGTTAGGGTTAGCATCAGTTCAAGGATAGTGTTAGGGTTAGCTTTAGGGTTAGCATCAGCCCTAGGATAGTGTTAGGGTTAGGGTTAGGGTTATCATCAGGCCTAGGATAGTGTTAGGGTTAGGGTTATTGTTAGCATCAGTTCAAGGATAGTGTTAGGGTTAGCGTTAGGGTTAGCATCTGCCCTAGGATAGTGTTAGGGTTAGGGTTAGGGTTAGCATCAGCCCAAGGATAGTGTTAGGGTTAGGGTTAGCATCAGCCCTAGGATAGTGTTAGGGTTAGGGTTAGGGTTAGCATCAGGCCCAGGATAGTGTTAGGGTTATGGTTAGCATCAGCCCAAGGATAGTGTTAGGGTTAGGGTTAGGGTTAGCATCAGCCCTAGGATAGTTTTAGGGTTAGGGTTAGCATCAACCCTAGGATAGTGTTTGGCTTAGGGTTAGGGTTAGCATCCGCCCTAGGATAGTGTTAGGGTTAGGGTTAGGGTTAGCATCAGCCCTAGGATAGTGTTAGTGTTAGGGTTAGCATCAGCCCTAGGATAGTGTTAGGGTTAGGGTTAGGGTTAGCATCAGCCCTAGGATAGTGTTAGGGTTAGGGTTAGCATCAGCCCTAGGATAGTGTTAGGGTTAGGGTTAGGGTTAGCATCAGCCCTAGGATAGTGTTAGGGTTAGGGTTAGCATCAGCCCTATGTTAGTGTTAGTGTTATGGTTAGGGTTAGCATCAGCCCTAGGATAGTGTTAGGGTTAGGGTTAGGGTTAGCATCAGTTCAAGGATAGTGTTAGGGTTAGCGTTAGGGTAGCATCAGCCCTAGGATAGTGTTAGGGTTAGGTTTAGGGTTAGCATCAGCCCTAGGATAGTGTTAGGGTTAGGGTTAGCATCAGCCCTAGGATAGTGTTAGGGTTAGGGTTAGGGTTATTATCAGGCCTAGGATAGTGTTAGGGTTAGGGTTAGCATCAGCCCTAGGATAGTGTTAGGGTTAGGGTTAGGGTTAGCCTCAGCCCTAGGATAGTGTTAGGGTTAGGGTTAGCATCAGCCCTAGGATAGTGTTAGGGTTAGGGTTAGGATTAGCATCAGCCCTAGCATAGTGTTAGTGTTAGGGTTAGCATCAGCCCTAGGATAGTGTTAGGGTTAGGGTTAGGGTTAGCATCAGCCGTAGGATAGTGTTAGGGTTAGGGTTAGCCTCAGCCCTAAGATAGTGTTAGAGTTAGGGTTAGGGTTAGCATCAGCCCTGGGATAATGTTAGGGTTAGGGTTAGGGTTAGCATCAGCCCTAGGATAGTGTTAGTGTTAGGGTTAGCATCAGCCCTAGGATAGTGTTAGGGTTAGGGTTAGGGTTAGCATCCGCCCTAGGATAGTGTTAGGGTTAGGGTTAGGGTTAGTATCAGCCCTAGGATAGTGTTAGGGTTAGGGTTAACATAAACCCTAGGATAGTGTTAGGGTTAGGGTTAGGGTTATCATCAGGCCTAGGATAGTGTTAGGGTTAGGGTTAGGGTTAGCATCAGTTCAAGGATAGTGTTAGGGTTAGCGTTAGGGTTAGCATCTGCCCTAGGATAGTGTTAGGGTTAGGGTTAGCATCAGCCCTAGGATAGTGTTAGGGTTAGGGTTAGGGTTAGCATCAGGCCCCGGATAGTGTTAGGGTTAGGGTTAGCATCAGCCCAAGGATAGTGTTAGGGTTAGGGTTAGGGTTAGCATCTGCCCTAGGATATTGTTAGGGTTAGGGTTAGGGTTAGCATCAGCCCAAGGATAGTGTTAGGGTTAGGGTTAGCATCAGCCTTAGGATAGTGTTAGGGTTAGGGTTAGGGTTAGCATCAGGCCCAGGATAGTGTTAGGGTTAGGGTTAGCATCAGCCCAAGGATAGTGTTAGGGTTAGGGTTAGGGTTAGCATCAGCCCTAGGATAGTGTTAGTGTTAGGGTTAGCATCAGCCCTAGGATAGTGTTAGGGTTAGGGTTAGGGTTAGCATCCGCCCTAGGATAGTGTTAGGGTTAGGGTTAGGGTTAGCATCAGCCCTAGGATAGTGTTACGGTTAGGGTTAGCATCAACCCTAGGATAGTGTTTGGGTTAGGGTTAGGGTTAGCATCAGCCCTAGGATAGTGTTAGGGTTAGGGTTAGCCTCAGCCCTAGGAGAGTGTTAGGGTTAGGGATAGGGTTAGCATCAGGCCTAGGATAGTGTTAGGGTTAGGGTTAGGGTTAGCATCAGCCCTAGGATAGTGTTAGGGTTAGGGTTAGCATCAGACCTAGGATATGTCAGGGTTAGGGTTAGGGTTATCATCAGGCCTAGGATAGTGTTAGGGTTAGGGTTAGCATCAGCTCTAGGATAGTGTTAGGGTTAGGGTTAGGGTTAGCATCAGCCCAAGGATAGTGTTAGGGTTAGGGTTAGCATCAGCCCTAAGATAGTGTTAGGGTTAGGGTTAGGGTTAGCATCAGGCCCAGGATAGTGTTAGGGTTATGGTTAGCATCAGCCCAAGGATAGTGTTAGGGTTAGGGTTAGGGTTAGCATCAGCCCTAGGATAGTGTTAGGGTTAGGGTTAGCATCAACCCTAGGATAGTGTTTGGGTTAGGGTTAGGGTTAGCATCAGCCCTAGGATAGTGTTAGGGTTAGGGTTAGGGCTAGCATCAGCCCTGGGATAGTGTTAGTGTTAGGGTTAGCATCAGCCCTAGGATAGTGTTAGGGTTAGGGTTCGGGTTAGCCTCAGCCCTAGGATAGTGTTAGGGTTAGGGTTAGCATCAGCCCTAGGATAGTGTTAGGGTTAGGGTTAGGGTTAGCATCAGCCCTAGGATAGTGTTAGGGTTAGGGTTAACATCAGCCCTATGTTAGTGTTAGTGTTATGGTTAGGGTTAGCATCAGCCCTAGGATAGTGTTAGGGTTAGGGTTAGGGTTAGCATCAGTTCAAGGATAGTGTTACGGTTAGCGTTAGGGTAGCATCAGCCCTAGGATAGTGTTAGGGTTAGGGTTAGGGTTAGCATCAGCCCTAGGATAGTGTTAGGGTTAGGGTTAGCATCAGCCCTAGGATAGTGTTAGGGTTAGGGTTAGGGTTATTATCAGGCCTAGGATAGTGTTAGGGTTAGGGTTAGCATCAGCCCTAGGATAGTGTTAGGGTTAGGGTTAGGGTTAGCCTCAGCCCTAGGATAGTGTTAGGGTTACGGTTAGCATCAGCCCTAGGATAGTGTTAGGGTTAGGGTTAGGGTTAGCATCAGCCCTAGGATAGTGTTAGTGTTAGGGTTAGCATCAGCCCTAGGATAGTGTTAGGGTTAGGGTTAGGGTTAGCATCAGCCGTACGATAGTGTTAGGGTTAGGGTTAGCCTCAGCCCTAAGATACTGTTAGAGTTAGGGTTAGGGTTAGCATCAGCCCTAGGATAATGTTAGGGTTAGGGTTAGGGTTAGCATCAGCCCTAGGATAGTGTTAGTGTTAGGGTTAGCATCAGCCCTAGGATAGTGTTAGGGTTAGGGTTAGGGTTAGCATCCACCCTAGGATAGTGTTAGGGTTAGGGTTAGGGTTAGCATCAGCCCTAGGATAGTGTTAGGGTTAGGGTTAACATAAACCCTAGGATAGTGTTAGGGTTAGGGTTAGGGTTATCATCAGGCCTAGGATAGTGTTAGGGTTAGGGTTAGGGTTAGCATCAGTTCAAGGATAGTGTTAGGGTTAGCGTTAGGGTTAGCATCTGCCCTAGGATAGTGTTAGGGTTAGGGTTAGCATCAGCCCTAGGATAGTGTTAGGGTTAGGGTTAGGGTTAGCATCAGGCCCCGGATAGTGTTAGGGTTAGGGTTAGCATCAGCCCAAGGATAGTGTTAGGGTTAGGGTTAGGGTTAGCATCTGCCCTAGGATATTGTTGGGGTTAGGGTTAGGGTTAGCATGAGCCCAAGGATAGTGTTAGGGTTAGGGTTAGCATCAGCCTTAGGATAGTGTTAGGGTTAGGGTTAGGGTTAGCATCAGGCCCAGGATAGTGTTAGGGTTAGGGTTAGCATCAGCCCAAGGATAGTGTTAGGGTTAGGGTTAGGGTTAGCATCAGCCCTAGGATAGTGTTAGGGTTAGGGTTAGCATCAACCCTAGGATAGTGTTTGGGTTAGGGTTAGGGTTAGCATCAGCCCTAGGATAGTGTTAGGGTTAGGGTTAGCTTCAGCCCTAGGAGAGTGTTAGGGTTAGGGATAGGGTTAGCATCAGGCCTAGGATAGTGTTAGGGTTAGGGTTAGGGTTAGCATCAGCCCTAGGATAGTGTTAGGGTTAGGGTTAGCATCAGCCCTAGGATAGTGTCAGGGTTAGAGTTAGGGTTATCATGAGGCCTAGGATAGTGTTAGGGTTAGGGTTAGCATCAGCTCTAGGATAGTGTTAGGGTTAGGGTTAGGGTTAGCATCAGCCCTAGGATAGTGTTAAGGTTAGGGTTATGGTTATCATCAGGCCTAGTATAGTGTGAGGTCTAGGGTTAGCATCAGACTTAGGATAGTGTTAGGGTTAGGGTTAGGGTTAGCATCAGCCCTAGGATAGTGTTAGGGTTAGGGTTAGCATCAGCCCTAGGATAGTGTTAGGGTTAGGGTTAGGGTTATCATCAGGCCTAGGATAGTGTTAGGGTTAGGGTTAGCATCAGCCCTAGGATAGTGTTAGGGTTAGGGTTAGGGTTAGCATCAGCCCTAGGATAGTGTTAGGGTTAGGGTTAGCATCAGCCCTAGGATAGTGTTAGGGTTAGGGTTAGCATCAGGCCTAGGATAGTGTTAGGGTTAGGGTTAGCATCAGCCCTAGGATAGTGTTAGGGTTAGGGTTAGGGTTAGCATCAGCCCTTGGAGAGTGTTAGGGTTAGGGTTAGGGTTAGCATCAGCCCTAGGATAGTGTTAGTGTTAGGGTTAGCATCAGCCCTAGGATAGTGTTAGGGTTAGGGTTAGCATCAGCCCTAGGATAGTGTTAGGGTTAGGGTTAGGGTTAGCATCAGGCCTAGGATAGTGTTAGTGTTAGGGTTAGCATCAGCCCTAGGATAGTGTTAGGGTTAGGGTTAGGGTTAGCATCCGCCCTAGGATAGTGTTAGGTTTAGGGTTAGGGTTAGCATCAGCCTTAGGATAGTGTTAGGGTTAGGGTAAACATAAATCCTAGGATAGTGTTAGGGTTACGGTTAGGGTTATCATCAGGCCTAGGATAGTGTTAGGGTAAGGGTTAGGGTTAGCATCAGTTCAAGGATAGTGTTAGCGGTAGCGTTAGTGTTAGCATCTGCCCTAGGATAGTGTTAGGGTTAGGGTTAGGGTTAGCATCAGCCAAAGGATAGTGTTAGGGTTAGGGTTAGCATCAGCCCTAGGATAGTGTCAGGGTTAGTGTTAGGGTTATCATCAGGCCTAGGATAGTGTTAGGGTTAGGGTTAGCATCAGCTCTAGGATAGTGTTAGGGTTAGGGTTAGGGTTAGCATCAGCCCTAGGATAGTGTTAAGGTTAGGGTTATGGTTATCATCAGGCCTAGTATAGTGTGAGGTCTAGGGTTAGCATCAGACGTAGGATAGTGTTAGGGTTAGGGTTAGGGTTAGCATCAGCCCTAGGATAGTGTTAGGGTTAGGGTTAGCATCAGCCCTAGGATAGTGTTAGGGTTAGGGTTAGGGTTATCATCAGGCCTAGGATAGTGTTAGGGTTAGGGTTAGCATCAGCCCTAGGATAGTGTTAGGGTTAGGGTTAGGGTTAGCATCAGCCCTAGGATAGTGTTAGGGTTAGGGTTAGCATCAGCCCTAGGATAGTGTTAGGGTTAGGGTTAGGGTTAGCATCAGGCCTAGGATAGTGTTAGGTTTAGGGTTAGCATCAGCCCTAGGATAGTGTTAGGGTTAGGGTTAGGGTTCGCATCAGCCGTAGGATAGTGTTAGGGTTAGGGTTAGCCTCAGCCCTAAGATAGTGTTAGAGTTAGGGTTAGGGTTAGCATCAGCCCTAGGATAGTGTTAGAGTTAGGGTTAGGGTTAGCATCAGCCCTAGGATAGTGTTAGGGTTAGGGTTAGGGTTAGCATCAGGCCCCGGATAGTGTTAGGGTTAGGGTTAGCATCAGCCCAAGGATAGTGTTAGGGTTAGGGTTAGGGTTAGCATCTGCCCTAGGATATTGTTAGGGTTAGGGTTAGGGTTAGCATCAGCCCTTGGAGAGTGTTAGGGTTAGGGTTAGGGTTAGCATCAGCCCTAGGATAGTGTTAGTGTTAGGGTTAGCATCAGCCCTCGGATAGTGTTAGGGTTAGGGTTAGCATCAGCCCTAGGATAGTGTTAGGGTTAGGGTTAGGGTTAGCATCAGGCCTAGGATAGTGTTAGTGTTAGGGTTAGCATCAGCCCTAGGATAGTGTTAGGGTTAGGGTTAGGGTTAGCATCCGCCCTAGGATAATGTTAGGGTAGGGTTAGGGTTAGCATCAGCCCTAGGATAGTGTTAGTGTTAGGGTTAGCATCAGCCCTAGGATAGTGTTAGGGTTAGGGTTAACATAAACCCTAGGATAGTGTTAGGGTTAGGGTTACCGTTATCATCAGGCCTAGGATAGTGTTAGGGTTAGGGTTAGCATCAGCCCTAGGACAGTGTTAGGGTTAGGGTTAGGGTTAGCATCAGTTCAAGGATAGTGTTAGGGTTAGCTTTAGGGTTAGCATCAGCCCTAGGATAGTGTTAGGGTTAGGGTTAGGGTTAGCATCAGCCCAAGGATAGTGTTAGGGTTAGGGTTAGCATCAGCCCTAGGATAGTGTTAGGGTTAGGGTTAGGGTTAGCATCAGTTCAAGGATAGTGTTAGGGTTAGCTTTAGGGTTAGCATCAGCCCTAGGATAGTGTTAGGGTTAGGGTTAGGGTTATCATCAGGCCTAGGATAGTGTTAGGGTTAGGGTTATTGTTAGCATCAGTTCAAGGATAGTGTTAGGGTTAGCGTTAGGGTTAGCATCTGCCCTAGGATAGTGTTAGGGTTAGGGTTAGGGTTAGCATCAGCCCAAGGATAGTGTTAGGGTTAGGGTTAGCATCAGCCCTAGGATAGTGTTAGGGTTAGGGTTAGGGTTAGCATCAGGCCCAGGATAGTGTTAGGGTTATGGTTAGCATCAGCCCAAGGATAGTGTTAGGGTTAGGGTTAGGGTTAGCATCAGCCCTAGGATAGTTTTAGGGTTAGGGTTAGCATCAACCCTAGGATAGTGTTTGGCTTAGGGTTAGGGTTAGCATCAGCCCTAGGATAGTGTTAGGGTTAGGGTTAGGGTTAGCATCAGCCCTAGGATAGTGTTAGTGTTAGGGTTAGCATCAGCCCTAGGATAGTGTTAGGGTTAGGGTTAGGGTTAGCATCAGCCCTAGGATAGTGTTAGGGTTAGGGTTAGCATCAGCCCTAGGATAGTGTTAGGGTTAGGGTTAGGGTTAGCATCAGCCCTAGGATAGTGTTAGGGTTAGGGTTAGCATCAGCCCTATGTTAGTGTTAGTGTTATGGTTAGGGTTAGCATCAGCCCTAGGATAGTGTTAGGGTTAGGGTTAGGGTTAGCATCAGTTCAAGGATAGTGTTAGGGTTAGCGTTAGGGTAGCATCAGCCCTAGGATAGTGTTAGGGTTAGGTTTAGGGTTAGCATCAGCCCTAGGATAGTGTTAGGGTTAGGGTTAGCATCAGCCCTAGGATAGTGTTAGGGTTAGGGTTAGGGTTATTATCAGGCCTAGGATAGTGTTAGGGTTAGGGTTAGCATCAGCCCTAGGATAGTGTTAGGGTTAGGGTTAGGGTTAGCCTCAGCCCTAGGATAGTGTTAGGGTTAGGGTTAGCATCAGCCCTAGGATAGTGTTAGGGTTAGGGTTAGGATTAGCATCAGCCCTAGCATAGTGTTAGTGTTAGGGTTAGCATCAGCCCTAGGATATTGTTAGGGTTAGGGTTAGGGTTAGCATCAGCCGTAGGATAGTGTTAGGGTTAGGGTTAGCCTCAGCCCTAAGATAGTGTTAGAGTTAGGGTTAGGGTTAGCATCAGCCCTAGGATAATGTTAGGGTTAGGGTTAGGGTTAGCATCAGCCCTAGGATAGTGTTAGTGTTAGGGTTAGCATCAGCCCTAGGATAGTGTTAGGGTTAGGGTTAGGGTTAGCATCCGCCCTAGGATAGTGTTAGGGTTAGGGTTAGGGTTAGTATCAGCCCTAGGATAGTGTTAGGGTTAGGGTTAACATAAACCCTAGGATAGTGTTAGGGTTAGGGTTAGGGTTATCATCAGGCCTAGGATAGTGTTAGGGTTAGGGTTAGGGTTAGCATCAGTTCAAGGATAGTGTTAGGGTTAGCGTTAGGGTTAGCATCTGCCCTAGGATAGTGTTAGGGTTAGGGTTAGCATCAGCCCTAGGATAGTGTTAGGGTTAGGGTTAGGGTTAGCATCAGGCCCCGGATAGTGTTAGGGTTAGGGTTAGCATCAGCCCAAGGATAGTGTTAGGGTTAGGGTTAGGGTTAGCATCTGCCCTAGGATATTGTTAGGGTTAGGGTTAGGGTTAGCATCAGCCCAAGGATAGTGTTAGGGTTAGGGTTAGCATCAGCCTTAGGATAGTGTTAGGGTTAGGGTTAGGGTTAGCATCAGGCCCAGGATAGTGTTAGGGTTAGGGTTAGCATCAGCCCAAGGATAGTGTTAGGGTTAGGGTTAGGGTTAGCATCAGCCCTAGGATAGTGTTAGTGTTAGGGTTAGCATCAGCCCTAGGATAGTGTTAGGGTTAGGGTTAGGGTTAGCATCCGCCCTAGGATAGTGTTAGGGTTAGGGTTAGGGTTAGCATCAGCCCTAGGATAGTGTTACGGTTAGGGTTAGCATCAACCCTAGGATAGTGTTTGGGTTAGGGTTAGGGTTAGCATCAGCCCTAGGATAGTGTTAGGGTTAGGGTTAGCCTCAGCCCTAGGAGAGTGTTAGGGTTAGGGATAGGGTTAGCATCAGGCCTAGGATAGTGTTAGGGTTAGGGTTAGGGTTAGCATCAGCCCTAGGATAGTGTTAGGGTTAGGGTTAGCATCAGACCTAGGATATGTCAGGGTTAGGGTTAGGGTTATCATCAGGCCTAGGATAGTGTTAGGGTTAGGGTTAGCATCAGCTCTAGGATAGTGTTAGGGTTAGGGTTAGGGTTAGCATCAGCCCTAGGATAGTGTTAGGGCTAGGGTTAGCATCAGCCCTAGGATAGTGTTAGGGTTAGGGTTAGGGTTAGCATCAGGCCTAGGATAGTGTTAGGGTTAGGGTTAGCATCAGCCCTAGGATAGTGTTAGGGTTAGGGTTAGGGTTAGCATCAGCCCTTGGAGAGTGTTAGGGTTAGGGTTAGGGTTAGCATCAGCCCTAGGATAGTGTTAGGGTTTTGGTTAGCATCAGCCCTAGGATAGTGTTAGGGTTAGGGTTAGCATCAGCCCTAGGATAGTGTTAGGGTTAGGGTTAGGGTTAGCATCAGGCATAGGATAGTGTTAGTGTTAGGGTTAGCATCAGCCCTAGGATAGTGTTAGGGTTAGGGTTAGGGTTAGCATCCGCCCTAGGATAATGTTAGGGTTAGGGTTAGGGTTAGCATCAGCCCTAGGATAGTGTTAGTGTTAGGGTTAGCATCAGGACTAGGATAGTGTTAGGGTTAGGGTTAGGGTTAGCATCCGCCCTAGGATAGTGTTAGGGTTAGCGTTAGGGTTAGCATCAGCCCTAGGATAGTGTTAGGGTTAGGGTTAACATAAATCCTAGGATAGTGTTAGGGTTAGGGTTAGGGTTATCATCAGGCCTAGGATAGTGTTAGGGTAAGGGTTAGGGTTAGCATCAGTTCAAGGATAGTGTTAGCGGTAGCGTTAGTGTTAGCATCTGCCCTAGGATAGTGTTAGGGTTAGGGTTAGGGTTAGCATCAGCCCAAGGATAGTGTTAGGGTTAGGATTAGCATCAGCCCTAGGATAGTGTTAGGGTTAGGGTTAGGGTTAGCATCAGGCCCAGGATAGTGTTAGGGTTAGGGTTAGCATCAGCCCAAGGATAGTGTTAAGGTTAGGGTTAGGGTTAGCATCAGCCCTAGGATAGTGTTAGCGTTAGGGTTAGCCTCAACCCTAGGAGAGTGTTAGGGTTAGGGATAGGGTTAGCATCAGGCCTAGGATAGTTTTAGGGTTAGGGTTAGGGTTAGCATCAGCCCTAGGACAGTGTTAGGGTTAGGGTTAGCATCAGCCCTAGGATAGTGTCAGGGTTAGTGTTAGGGTTATCATCAGGCCTAGGATAGTGTTAGGGTTAGGGTTAGCATCAGCTCTAGGATAGTGTTAGGGTTAGGGTTAGGGTTAGCATCAGCCCTAGGATAGCGTTAGGGTTAGGGTTAGCATCAGCCCTAGGATAGTGTTAGGGTTAGGGTTAGGGTTATCATCAGGCCTAGGATAGTGTTAGGGTTAGGGTTAGCATCAGCCCTAGGATAGTGTTAGGGTTAGGGTTAGGGTTAGCATCAGCCCTAGGATAGTGTTAGGGTTAGGGTTAGCATCAGCCCTAGGATAGTGTTAGGGTTAGGGTTAGGGTTAGCATCAGGCCTAGGATAGTGTTAGGTTTAGGGTTAGCATCAGCCCTAGGATAGTGTTAGGGTTAGGGTTAGGGTTCACATCAGCCGTAGGATAGTGTTAGGGTTAGGGTTAGCCTCAGCCCTAAGATAGTGTTAGAGTTAGGGTTAGGGTTAGCATCAGCCCTAGTTTAGTGTTAGAGTTAGGGTTAGGGTTAGCATCAGCCCTAGGATAGTGTTAGGGTTAGGGTTAGGGTTAGCATCAGGCCCCGGATAGTGTTAGGGTTAGGGTTAGCATCAGCCCAAGGATAGTGTTAGGGTTAGGGTTAGGGTTAGCATCTGCCCTAGGATATTGTTAGGGTTAGGGTTAGGGTTAGCATGAGCCCAAGGATAGTGTTAGGGTTAGGGTTAGCATCAGCCTTAGGAAAGTGTTAGTGTTAGGGTTAGGGTTAGCATCAGGCCCAGGATAGTGTTAGGGTTAGGGTTAGCATCAGCCCAAGGATAGTGTTAGGGTTAGGGTTAGGGTTAGCATCAGCCCTAGGATAGTGTTAGGGTTAGGGTTAGCATCAACCCTAGGATAGTGTTTGGGTTAGGGTTAGGGTTAGCATCAGCCCTAGGATAGTGTTAGGGTTAGGGTTAGCCTCAGCCCTAGGAGAGTGTTAGGGTTAGGGATAGGCTTAGCATCAGGCCCAGGATAGTGTTAGGGTTAGGGTTAGGGTTAGCATCAGCCCTAGGATAGTGTTAGGGTTAGGGTTAACATCAGCCCTAGGATAGTGTCAGGTTTAGGGTTAGGGTTATCATCAGGCCTAGGATAGTGTTAGGGTTAGGGTTAGCATCAGCTCTAGGATAGTGTTAGGGTTAGGGTTAGGGTTAGCATCAGCCCTAGGATAGTGTTAAGGTTAGGGTTATGGTTATCATCAGGCCTAGTATAGTGTGAGGTCTAGGGTTAGCATCAGACTTAGGATAGTGTTAGGGTTAAGGTTAGGGTTAGCATCAGCCCTAGGATAGTGTTAGGGTTAGGGTTAGCATCAGCCCTAGGATAGTGTTAGGGTTAGGGTTAGGGTTATCATCAGGCCTAGGATAGTGTTAGGGTTAGGGTTAGCATCAGCCCTAGGATAGTGTTAGGGTTAGGGTTAGGGTTAGCATCAGCCCTAGGATAGTGTTAGGTTTAGGGTTAGCATCAGCCCTAGGATAGTGTTAGGGTTAGGGTTAGGGTTAGCATCAGGCCTAGGACAGTGTTAGGGTTAGGGTTAGCATCAGCCCTAGGATAGTGTTAGGGTTAGGGTTAGGGTTAGCATCAGCCCTTGGAGAGTGTTAGGGTTAGGGTTAGGGTTAGCATCAGCCCTAGGATAGTGTTAGTGTTAGGGTTAGCATCAGCCCTAGGATAGTGTTAGGGTTAGGGTTAGCATCAGCCCTAGGATAGTGTTAGGGTTAGGGTTAGGGTTAGCATCAGGCCTAGGATAGTGTTAGTGTTAGGGTTAGCATCAGCCCTAGGATAGTGTTAGGGTTAGGGTTAGGGTTAGCATCCGCCCTAGGATAATGTTAGGGTTAGGGTTAGGGTTAGCATCAGCCCTAGGATAGTGTTAGTGTTAGGGTTAGCATCAGCCCTAGGATAGTGTTAGGGTTAGGGTTAGGGTTAGCATCCGCCCTAGGATAGTGTTAGGGTTAGGGTTAGGGTTAGCATCCGCCCTAGGATAGTGTTATGGTTAGGGTTAACATAAATCCTAGGATAGTGTTAGGGTTAGGGTTAGGGTTATCATCAGGCCTAGGATAGTGTTAGGGTAAGGGTTAGGGTTAGCATCAGTTCAAGGATAGTGTTAGCGTTAGCGTTAGTGTTAGCATCTATCCTAGGATAGTGTTAGGGTTAGGGTTAGGGTTAGCATCAGCCCAAGGATAGTGTTAGGGTTAGGGTTAGCATCAGCCCTAGGATAGTGTTAGGGTTAGGGTTAGGGTTAGCATCAGGCCCAGGATAGTGTTAGGGTTAGGGTTAGCATCAGCCCAAGGAGAGTGTTAGGGTTAGGGTTAGGGTTAGCATCAGCCCTAGGATAGTGTTAGGGTTAGGGTTAGCCTCAGCCCTAGGAGAGTGTTAGGGTTAGGGATAGGGTTAGCATCAGGCCTAGGATAGTGTTAGGGTTAGGGTTAGGGTTAGCATCAGCCCTAGGACAGTGTTAGGGTTAGGGTTAGCATCAGCCCAAGGATAGTGTTAGGGTTAGGGTTAGGGTTAGCATCAGCCCTAGGATAGTGTTAGGGTTAGGGTTAGCATCAACCCTAGGATAGTGTTTGGGTTAGTGTTAGGGTTAGCATCAGCCCTAGGATAGTGTTAGGGTTAGGGTTACCCTCAGCCCTAGGAGAGTGTTAGGGTTAGGGATAGGGTTAGCATCAGGCCTAGGATAGTGTTAGGGTTAGGGTTAGGGTTAGCATCAGCCCTAGGATAGTGTAAGGGTTAGGGTTAGCATCAGCCCTAGGATAGTGTCAGGGTTAGGGTTAGGGTTATCATCAGGCCTAGGATAGTGTTAGGGTTAGGGTTAGCATCAGCTCTAGGATAGTGTTAGGGTTAGGGTTAGGGTTAGAATCAGCCCTAGGATAGTGCTAAGGTTAGGGTTAGGGTTATCACCAGGCCTAGGATAGTGTGAGGGCTAGGGTTAGCATCAGACTTAGGATAGTGTTAGGGTTAGGGTTAGGGTTAGCATCAGCCCTAGGATAGTGTTAGGGTTAGGGATAGCATCAGCCCTAGGATAGTGTTAGGGTTAGGGTTAGGGTTATCATCAGGCCTAGGATAGTGTTAGGGTTAGGGTTAGGGTTAGCATCAGCCCTAGGATAGTGTTAGGGTTAGGGTTAGCATCAACCCTAGGATAGAGTTAGGGTTAGGGTTAGGGTTAGCATCCGGCCTAGGATAGTGTTATGGTTAGGGTTAGCATCAGCCCTAGGATAGTGTTAGGGTTAGGGTTCGGGTTAGCATCAGCCGTAGGATAGTGTTAGGGTTAGGGTTAGCCTCAGCCCTAAGATAGTGTTAGAGTTAGGGTTAGGGTTAGCATCAGCCCTAGGATAGTGTTAGGGTTAGGTTTAGGTTTAGCATCAGCCCTAGGATAGTGTTAGGGTTAGGGTTAGCATCAGCCCTAGGATAGTGTTAGCGTTAGGGTTAGGGTTAGCATCAGGCCTAGGATAGTGTTAGGGTTAGGGTTAGCATCAGCCCTAGGATAGTGTTAGGGTTAGGGTTAGGGTTAGCATCAGCCGTAGGATAGTGTTAGGGTTAGGGTTAGCCTCAGCCCTAAGATAGTGTTAGAGTTAGGGTTAGGGTTAGCATCAGCCCTAGGATAGTGTTAGGGTTAGGGTTAGGGTTAGCATCAGCCCTTGGAGAGTGTTAGGGTTAGGGTTAGGGCTAGCATCAGCCCTAGGATAGTGTTAGTGTTAGGGTTAGCATCAGCCCTAGGATAGTGTTAGGGTTAGGGTTAGCATCAGCCCTAGGATAGTGTTAGGGTTTGGGTTAGGGTTAGCATCCGCCCTAGGATAATGTTAGGGTTAGGGTTAGGGTTAGCATCAGCCCTAGGATAGTGTTAGTGTTAGGGTTAGCATCAGGCCTAGGATAGTTTTAGGGTTAGGGTTAGGGTTAGCATCAGCCCTAGGACAGTGTTAGGGTTAGGGTTAGCATCAGCCCTAGGATAGTGTCAGGGTTAGTGTTAGGGTTATCATCAGGCCTAGGATAGTGTTAGGGTTAGGGTTAGCATCAGCTCTAGGATAGTGTTAGGGTTAGGGTTAGGGTTAGCATCAGCCCTAGGAT
This sequence comes from Lemur catta, assembly GCF_020740605.2. Lineage (NCBI taxonomy): Eukaryota > Metazoa > Chordata > Mammalia > Primates > Lemuridae > Lemur > Lemur catta. Next base: position 167,564 of record NW_025423858.1, on the reverse strand, counting down.
AGCGTTAGGGTTAGGGTTAGCATCAGCCCTAGGATAGTGTTAGGGTTAGGGTTAGGGTTATCATCAGGCCTAGGATAGTGTTAGGGTTAGGGTTAGCATCAGCCCTAGGATAGTGTTAGGGTTAGGGTTAGGGTTAGCATCAGCCCTAGGATAGTGTTAGGGTTAGGGTTAGGGTTAGCATCAGGCCTAGGATAGTGTTAGGTTTAGGGTTAGCATCAGCCCTAGGATAGTGTTAGGGTTAGGGTTAGGGTTCACATCAGCCGTAGGATAGTGTTAGGGTTAGGGTTAGCCTCAGCCCTAAGATAGTGTTAGAGTTAGGGTTAGGGTTAGCATCAGCCCTAGGATAGTGTTAGAGTTAGGGTTAGGGTTAGCATCAGCCCTAGGATAGTGTTAGGGTTAGGGTTAGGGTTAGCATCAGGCCCCGGATAGTGTTAGGGTTAGGGTTAGCATCAGCCCAAGGATAGTGTTAGGGTTAGGGTTAGGGTTAGCATCTGCCCTAGGATATTGTTAGGGTTAGGGTTAGGGTTAGCATGAGCCCAAGGATAGTGTTAGGGTTAGGGTTAGCATCAGCCTTAGGAAAGTGTTAGTGTTAGGGTTAGGGTTAGCATCAGGCCCAGGATAGTGTTAGGGTTAGGGTTAGCATCAGCCCAAGGATAGTGTTAGGGTTAGGGTTAGGGTTAGCATCAGCCCTAGGATAGTGTTAGGGTTAGGGTTAGCATCAACCCTAGGATAGTGTTAGGGTTAGGGTTAGGGTTAGCATCAGCCCTAGGATAGTGTTAGGGTTAGGGTTAACATCAGCCCTAGGATAGTGTCAGGTTTAGGGTTAGGGTTATCATCAGGCCTAGGATAGTGTTAGGGTTAGGGTTAGCATCAGCTCTAGGATAGTGTTAGGGTTAGGGTTAGGGTTAGCATCAGCCCTAGGATAGTGTTAAGGTTAGGGTTATGGTTATCATCAGGCCTAGTATAGTGTGAGGTCTAGGGTTAGCATCAGACTTAGGATAGTGTTAGGGTTAGGGTTAGGGTTAGCATCAGCCCTAGGATAGTGTTAGGGTTAGGGATAGCATCAGCCCTAGGATAGTGTTAGGGTTAGGGTTAGGGTTATCATCAGGCCTAGGATAGTGTTAGGGTTAGGGTTAGCATCAGCCCTAGGATAGTGTTAGGGTTAGGGTTAGGGTTAGCATCAGCCCTAGGATAGTGTTAGGGTTAGGGTTAGCATCAGCCCTAGGATAGTGTTAGGGTTAGGGTTAGGGTTAGCATCAGGCCTAGGATAGTGTTAGGGTTAGGGTTAGCATCAGCCCTAGGATAGTGTTAGGGTTAGGGTTAGGGTTAGCATCAGCCCTTGGAGAGTGTTAGGGTTAGGGTTAGGGTTAGCATCAGCCCTAGGATAGTGTTAGTGTTAGGGTTAGCATCAGCCCTAGGATAGTGTTAGGGTTAGGGTTAGCATCAGCCCTAGGATAGTGTTAGGGTTAGGGTTAGGGTTAGCATCAGGCCTAGGATAGTGTTAGTGTTAGGGTTAGCATCAGCCCTAGGATAGTGTTAGGGTTAGGGTTAGGGTTAGCATCCGCCCTAGGATAATGTTAGGGTTAGGGTTAGGGTTAGCATCAGCCCTAGGATAGTGTTAGTGTTAGGGTTAGCATCAGCCCTAGGATAGTGTTAGGGTTAGGGTTAGGGTTAGCATCCGCCCTAGGATAGTGTTAGGGTTAGGGTTAGGGTTAGCATCAGCCCTAGGATAGTGTTATGGTTAGGGTTAACATAAATCCTAGGATAGTGTTAGGGTTAGGGTTAGGGTTATCATCAGGCCTAGGATAGTGTTAGGGTAAGGGTTAGGGTTAGCATCAGTTCAAGGATAGTGTTAGCGTTAGCGTTAGTGTTAGCATCTATCCTAGGATAGTGTTAGGGTTAGGGTTAGGGTTAGCATCAGCCCAAGGATAGTGTTAGGGTTAGGGTTAGCATCAGCCCTAGGATAGTGTTAGGGTTAGGGTTAGGGTTAGCATCAGGCCCAGGATAGTGTTAGGTTTAGGGTTAGCATCAGCCCAAGGAGAGTGTTAGGGTTAGGGTTAGGGTTAGCATCAGCCCTAGGATAGTGTTAGGGTTAGGGTTAGCCTCAGCCCTAGGATAGTGTTAGGGTTAGGGTTAGGGTTAGCATCAGCCCTAGGATAGTGTTAAGGTTAGGGTTATGGTTATCATCAGGCCTAGTATAGTGTGAGGTCTAGGGTTAGCATCAGACTTAGGATAGTGTTAGGGTTAAGGTTAGGGTTAGCATCAGCCCTAGGATAGTGTTAGGGTTAGGGTTAGCATCAGCCCTAGGATAGTGTTAGGGTTAGGGTTAGGGTTATCATCAGGCCTAGGATAGTGTTAGGGTTAGGGTTAGCATCAGCCCTAGGATAGTGTTAGGGTTAGGGTTAGGGTTAGCATCAGCCCTAGGATAGTGTTAGGTTTAGGGTTAGCATCAGCCCTAGGATAGTGTTAGGGTTAGGGTTAGGGTTAGCATCAGGCCTAGGACAGTGTTAGGGTTAGGGTTAGCATCAGCCCTAGGATAGTGTTAGGGTTAGGGTTAGGGTTAGCATCAGCCCTTGGAGAGTGTTAGGGTTAGGGTTAGGGTTAGCATCAGCCCTAGGATAGTGTTAGTGTTAGGGTTAGCATCAGCCCTAGGATAGTGTTAGGGTTAGGGTTAGCATCAGCCCTAGGATAGTGTTAGGGTTAGGGTTAGGGTTAGCATCAGGCCTAGGATAGTGTTAGTGTTAGGGTTAGCATCAGCCCTAGGATAGTGTTAGGGTTAGGGTTAGGGTTAGCATCCGCCCTAGGATAATGTTAGGGTTAGGGTTAGGGTTAGCATCAGCCCTAGGATAGTGTTAGTGTTAGGGTTAGCATCAGCCCTAGGATAGTGTTAGGGTTAGGGTTAGGGTTAGCATCCGCCCTAGGATAGTGTTAGGGTTAGGGTTAGGGTTAGCATCCGCCCTAGGATAGTGTTATGGTTAGGGTTAACATAAATCCTAGGATAGTGTTAGGGTTAGGGTTAGGGTTATCATCAGGCCTAGGATAGTGTTAGGGTAAGGGTTAGGGTTAGCATCAGTTCAAGGATAGTGTTAGCGTTAGCGTTAGTGTTAGCATCTATCCTAGGATAGTGTTAGGGTTAGGGTTAGGGTTAGCATCAGCCCAAGGATAGTGTTAGGGTTAGGGTTAGCATCAGCCCTAGGATAGTGTTAGGGTTAGGGTTAGGGTTAGCATCAGGCCCAGGATAGTGTTAGGGTTAGGGTTAGCATCAGCCCAAGGAGAGTGTTAGGGTTAGGGTTAGGGTTAGCATCAGCCCTAGGATAGTGTTAGGGTTAGGGTTAGCCTCAGCCCTAGGAGAGTGTTAGGGTTAGGGATAGGGTTAGCATCAGGCCTAGGATAGTGTTAGGGTTAGGGTTAGGGTTAGCATCAGCCCTAGGACAGTGTTAGGGTTAGGGTTAGCATCAGCCCAAGGATAGTGTTAGGGTTAGGGTTAGGGTTAGCATCAGCCCTAGGATAGTGTTAGGGTTAGGGTTAGCATCAACCCTAGGATAGTGTTTGGGTTAGTGTTAGGGTTAGCATCAGCCCTAGGATAGTGTTAGGGTTAGGGTTACCCTCAGCCCTAGGAGAGTGTTAGGGTTAGGGATAGGGTTAGCATCAGGCCTAGGATAGTGTTAGGGTTAGGGTTAGGGTTAGCATCAGCCCTAGGATAGTGTAAGGGTTAGGGTTAGCATCAGCCCTAGGATAGTGTCAGGGTTAGGGTTAGGGTTATCATCAGGCCTAGGATAGTGTTAGGGTTAGGGTTAGCATCAGCTCTAGGATAGTGTTAGGGTTAGGGTTAGGGTTAGAATCAGCCCTAGGATAGTGTTAAGGTTAGGGTTAGGGTTATCACCAGGCCTAGGATAGTGTGAGGGCTAGGGTTAGCATCAGACTTAGGATAGTGTTAGGGTTAGGGTTAGGGTTAGCATCAGCCCTAGGATAGTGTTAGGGTTAGGGATAGCATCAGCCCTAGGATAGTGTTAGGGTTAGGGTTAGGGTTATCATCAGGCCTAGGATAGTGTTAGGGTTAGGGTTAGGGTTAGCATCAGCCCTAGGATAGTGTTAGGGTTAGGGTTAGCATCAACCCTAGGATAGAGTTAGGGTTAGGGTTAGGGTTAGCATCCGGCCTAGGATAGTGTTATGGTTAGGGTTAGCATCAGCCCTAGGATAGTGTTAGGGTTAGGGTTCGGGTTAGCATCAGCCGTAGGATAGTGTTAGGGTTAGGGTTAGCCTCAGCCCTAAGATAGTGTTAGAGTTAGGGTTAGGGTTAGCATCAGCCCTAGGATAGTGTTAGGGTTAGGTTTAGGGTTAGCATCAGCCCTAGGATAGTGTTAGGGTTAGGGTTAGCATCAGCCCTAGGATAGTGTTAGCGTTAGGGTTAGGGTTAGCATCAGGCCTAGGATAGTGTTAGGGTTAGGGTTAGCATCAGCCCTAGGATAGTGTTAGGGTTAGGGTTAGGGTTAGCATCAGCCGTAGGATAGTGTTAGGGTTAGGGTTAGCCTCAGCCCTAAGATAGTGTTAGAGTTAGGGTTAGGGTTAGCATCAGCCCTAGGATAGTGTTAGGGTTAGGGTTAGGGTTAGCATCAGCCCTTGGAGAGTGTTAGGGTTAGGGTTAGGGCTAGCATCAGCCCTAGGATAGTGTTAGTGTTAGGGTTAGCATCAGCCCTAGGATAGTGTTAGGGTTAGGGTTAGCATCAGCCCTAGGATAGTGTTAGGGTTTGGGTTAGGGTTAGCATCCGCCCTAGGATAATGTTAGGGTTAGGGTTAGGGTTAGCATCAGCCCTAGGATAGTGTTAGTGTTAGGGTTAGCATCAGGCCTAGGATAGTTTTAGGGTTAGGGTTAGGGTTAGCATCAGCCCTAGGACAGTGTTAGGGTTAGGGTTAGCATCAGCCCTAGGATAGTGTCAGGGTTAGTGTTAGGGTTATCATCAGGCCTAGGATAGTGTTAGGGTTAGGGTTAGCATCAGCTCTAGGATAGTGTTAGGGTTAGGGTTAGGGTTAGCATCAGCCCTAGGATAGCGTTAGGGTTAGGGTTAGCATCAGCCCTAGGATAGTGTTAGGGTTAGGGTTAGGGTTATCATCAGGCCTAGGATAGTGTTAGGGTTAGGGTTAGCATCAGCCCTAGGATAGTGTTAGGGTTAGGGTTAGGGTTAGCATCAGCCCTAGGATAGTGTTAGGGTTAGGGTTAGGGTTAGCATCAGGCCTAGGATAGTGTTAGGTTTAGGGTTAGCATCAGCCCTAGGATAGTGTTAGGGTTAGGGTTAGGGTTCACATCAGCCGTAGGATAGTGTTAGGGTTAGGGTTAGCCTCAGCCCTAAGATAGTGTTAGAGTTAGGGTTAGGGTTAGCATCAGCCCTAGGATAGTGTTAGAGTTAGGGTTAGGGTTAGCATCAGCCCTAGGATAGTGTTAGGGTTAGGGTTAGGGTTAGCATCAGGCCCCGGATAGTGTTAGGGTTAGGGTTAGCATCAGCCCAAGGATAGTGTTAGGGTTAGGGTTAGGGTTAGCATCTGCCCTAGGATATTGTTAGGGTTAGGGTTAGGGTTAGCATGAGCCCAAGGATAGTGTTAGGGTTAGGGTTAGCATCAGCCTTAGGAAAGTGTTAGTGTTAGGGTTAGGGTTAGCATCAGGCCCAGGATAGTGTTAGGGTTAGGGTTAGCATCAGCCCAAGGATAGTGTTAGGGTTAGGGTTAGGGTTAGCATCAGCCCTAGGATAGTGTTAGGGTTAGGGTTAGCATCAACCCTAGGATAGTGTTAGGGTTAGGGTTAGGGTTAGCATCAGCCCTAGGATAGTGTTAGGGTTAGGGTTAACATCAGCCCTAGGATAGTGTCAGGTTTAGGGTTAGGGTTATCATCAGGCCTAGGATAGTGTTAGGGTTAGGGTTAGCATCAGCTCTAGGATAGTGTTAGGGTTAGGGTTAGGGTTAGCATCAGCCCTAGGATAGTGTTAAGGTTAGGGTTATGGTTATCATCAGGCCTAGTATAGTGTGAGGTCTAGGGTTAGCATCAGACTTAGGATAGTGTTAGGGTTAGGGTTAGGGTTAGCATCAGCCCTAGGATAGTGTTAGGGTTAGGGATAGCATCAGCCCTAGGATAGTGTTAGGGTTAGGGTTAGGGTTATCATCAGGCCTAGGATAGTGTTAGGGTTAGGGTTAGCATCAGCCCTAGGATAGTGTTAGGGTTAGGGTTAGGGTTAGCATCAGCCCTAGGATAGTGTTAGGGTTAGGGTTAGCATCAGCCCTAGGATAGTGTTAGGGTTAGGGTTAGGGTTAGCATCAGGCCTAGGATAGTGTTAGGGTTAGGGTTAGCATCAGCCCTAGGATAGTGTTAGGGTTAGGGTTAGGGTTAGCATCAGCCCTTGGAGAGTGTTAGGGTTAGGGTTAGGGTTAGCATCAGCCCTAGGATAGTGTTAGTGTTAGGGTTAGCATCAGCCCTAGGATAGTGTTAGGGTTAGGGTTAGCATCAGCCCTAGGATAGTGTTAGGGTTAGGGTTAGGGTTAGCATCAGGCCTAGGATAGTGTTAGTGTTAGGGTTAGCATCAGCCCTAGGATAGTGTTAGGGTTAGGGTTAGGGTTAGCATCCGCCCTAGGATAATGTTAGGGTTAGGGTTAGGGTTAGCATCAGCCCTAGGATAGTGTTAGTGTTAGGGTTAGCATCAGCCCTAGGATAGTGTTAGGGTTAGGGTTAGGGTTAGCATCCGCCCTAGGATAGTGTTAGGGTTAGGGTTAGGGTTAGCATCAGCCCTAGGATAGTGTTATGGTTAGGGTTAACATAAATCCTAGGATAGTGTTAGGGTTAGGGTTAGGGTTATCATCAGGCCTAGGATAGTGTTAGGGTAAGGGTTAGGGTTAGCATCAGTTCAAGGATAGTGTTAGCGTTAGCGTTAGTGTTAGCATCTATCCTAGGATAGTGTTAGGGTTAGGGTTAGGGTTAGCATCAGCCCAAGGATAGTGTTAGGGTTAGGGTTAGCATCAGCCCTAGGATAGTGTTAGGGTTAGGGTTAGGGTTAGCATCAGGCCCAGGATAGTGTTAGGTTTAGGGTTAGCATCAGCCCAAGGAGAGTGTTAGGGTTAGGGTTAGGGTTAGCATCAGCCCTAGGATAGTGTTAGGGTTAGGGTTAGCCTCAGCCCTAGGAGAGTGTTAGGGTTAGGGATAGGGTTAGCATCAGGCCTAGGATAGTGTTAGGGTTAGGGTTAGGGTTAGCATCAGCCCTAGCACAGTGTTAGGGTTAGGGTTAGCATCAGCCCTAGGATAGTGTCAGGGTTAGTGTTAGGGTTATCATCAGGCCTAGGATAGTGTTAGGGTTAGGGTTAGCATCAGCTCTAGGATAGTGTTAGGGTTAGGGTTAGGGTTAGCATCAGCCCTAGGATAGTGTTAAGGTTAGGGTTATGGTTATCATCAGGCCTAGTATAGTGTGAGGTCAAGGGTTAGCATCAGACTTAGGATAGTGTTAGGGTTAGGGTTAGCATCAGCCCTAGGATAGTGTTAGGGTTAGGGTTAGGGTTATCATCAGCCCTAGGATAGTGTTAGGGTTAGGGTTAGCATCAGCCCTAGGATAGTGTTAGGGTTAGGGTTAGGGTTAGCATCAGCCGTAGGATAGTGTTAGGGTTTGGGTTAGCCTCAGCCCTAAGATAGTGTTAGTGTTAGGGTTAGGGTTAGCATCAGCCCTAGGATAGTGTTAGGGTTAGGGTTAGGGTTAGCATCAGCCCTAGGATATTGTTAGTGTTAGGGTTAGCATCAGTCCTAGGATAGTGTTAGGGTTAGGGTTAGCATCAGCCCTAGGATAGTGTTAGGGTTAGGGTTAGGGTTAGCATCAGGCCTAGGATAGTGTTAGTGTTAGGGTTAGCATCATCCCTAGGATAGTGTTAGGGTTAGGGTTAGGGTTAGCATCCGCCCTAGGATAATGTTAGGGTTAGGGTTAGGGTTAGCATCAGCCCTAGGATAGTGTTAGTGTTATGGTTAGCATCAGCCCTAGGATAGTGTTAGGGTTAGGGTTAGGGTTAGCATCAGCCCTAGGATAGTGTGAGGGTTAGGGTTTACATAAATCCTAGGATAGTGTTAGGGTTAGGGTTAGGGTTATCATCAGGCCTAGGATAGTGTTAGGGTTAGGGTTAGGGTTAGCATCAGTTCAAGGATAGTGCTAGGGTTAGCGTTAGGGTTAGCATCTGCCCTAGGATAGTGTTAGGGTTAGGGTTAGGGTTAGCATCAGCCCAAGGATAGTGTTAGGGTTAGGGTTAGCATCAGCCCTAGGATAGTGTTAGGGTTAGGGTTAGGGTTAGCATCAGGCCCAGGATAGTGTTAGGGTTAGGGTTAGCATCAGCCCAAGGATAGTGTTAGGGTTAGGGTTAGGGTTAGCATCAGCCCTAGGATAGTGTTAGGGTTAGGGTTAGCATCAACCCTAGGATAGTGTTTGGGTTAGGGTTAGGGTTAGCATCAGCCCTAGGATAGTGTTAGGGTTAGGGTTACCCTCAGCCCTAGCAGAGTGTTAGGGTTAGGGATAGGGTTAGCATCAGGCCTAGGATAGTGTTAGGGTTAGGGTTAGGGTTAGCATCAGCCCTAGGATAGTGTTAGGGTTAGGGTTAGCATCAGCCCTAGGATAGTGTCAGGGTTAGGGTTAGGGTTATCATCAGGCCTAGGATAGTGTTAGGGTTAGGGTTAGCATCAGCCCTAGGATAGTGTTAAGGTTAGGGTTAGGGTTATCACCAGGCCTAGGATAGTGTGAGGGCTAGGGTTAGCATCAGACTTAGGATAGTGTTAGGGTTAGGGTTAGGGTTAGCATCAGCCCTAGGATAGTGTTAGGGTTAGGGATAGCATCAGCCCTAGGATAGTGTTAGGGTTAGGGTTAGGGTTATCATCAGGCCTAGGATAGTGTTAGGGTTAGGGTTAGGGTTAGCATCAGCCCTAGGATAGTGTTAGGGTTAGAGTAAGGGTTATCATCAGGCCTAGGATAGTGTTAGGGTTAGGGTTAGCATCAGCCCTAGGATAGTGTTAGGGTTAGGGTTAGGGTTAGCATCAGCCCTAGGATAGTGTTAGCGTTAGGGTTAGCATCAGACCTAGGATAGTGTTAGGGTTAGGGTTAGGGTTAGCATCAGGCCTAGGATAGTGTTAGGGTTAGGGTTAGCATCAGCCCTAGGATAGTGTTAGGGTTAGGGTTAGGGTTAGCATCAGCCCTTGGAGAGTGTTAGGGTTAGGGTTAGGGTTAGCATCAGCCCTAGGATAGTGTTAGTGTTAGGGTTAGCATCAGCCCTAGGATAGTGTTAGGGTTAGGGTTAGGGTTAGCATCCGCCCTAGGATAATGTTAGGGTTAGGGTTAGGGTTAGCATCAGCCCTAGGATAGTGTTAGTGTTAGGGTTAGCATCAGCCCTAGGATAGTGTTAGGGTTAGGGTTAGGGTTAGCATCCGCCCTAGAATAGTGTTAGGGTTAGGGTTAGGGTTAGCATCAGCCCTAGGATAGTGTTATGGTTAGGGTTAACATAAATCCTAGGATAGTGTTAGGGTTAGGGTTAGGGTTATCATCAGGCCTAGGATAGTGTTAGGGTAAGGGTTAGGGTTAGCATCAGTTCAAGGATAGTGTTAGCGTTAGCGTTAGTGTTAGCATCTATCCTAGGATAGTGTTAGGGTTAGGGTTAGGGGTAGCATCAGCCCAAGGATAGTGTTAGGGTTAGGGTTAGCATCAGCCCTAGGATAGTGTTAGGGTTAGGGTTAGGTTTAGCATCAGGCCCAGGATAGTGTTAGGGTTAGGGTTAGCATCAGCCCAAGGAGAGTGTTAGGGTTAGGGTTAGGGTTAGCATCAGCCCTAGGATAGTGTTAGGGTTAGGGTTAGCCTCAGCCCTAGGAGAGTGTTAGGGTTAGGGATAGGGTTAGCATCAGGCCTAGGATAGTGTTAGGGTTAGGGTTAGGGTTAGCATCAGCCCTAGGACAGTGTTAGGGTTAGGGTTAGCATCAGCCCTAGGATAGTGTCAGGGTTAGTGTTAGGGTTATCATCAGGCCTAGGATAGTGTTAGGGTTAGGGTTAGCATCAGCTCTAGGATAGTGTTAGGGTTAGGGTTAGGGTTAGCATCAGCCCTAGGATAGTGTTAAGGTTAGGGTTATGGTTATCATCAGGCCTAGTATACTGTGAGGTCAAGGGTTAGCATCAGACTTAGGATAGTGTTAGGGTTAGGGTTAGGGTTAGCCTCAGCCCTAGGATAGTGTTAGGGTTAGGGTTAGCATCAGCCCTAGGATAGTGTTAGGGTTAGGGTTAGGGTTATCATCAGGCCTAGGATAGTGTCAGGGTTAGGGTTAGCATCAGCCCTAGGATAGTGTTAGGGTTAGGGTTAGGGTTAGCATCAGCCCTAGGATAGTGTTAGGGTTAGGGTTAGCATCAGCCCTAGGATAGTGTTAGGGTTAGGGTTAGGGTTAGCATCAGCCCTAGGATAGTGTTAGGGTTAGGGTTAGCATCAGCCCTAGGATAGTGTTAGGGTTAGGGTTAGGGTTAGCATCAGCCGTAGGATAGTGTTAGGGTTTGGGTTAGCCTCAGCCCTAAGATAGTGTTAGTGTTAGGGTTAGGGTTAGCATCAGCCCTAGGATAGTGTTAGGGTTAGGGTTAGGGTTAGCATCAGCCCTAGGATATTGTTAGTGTTAGGGTTAGCATCAGCCCTAGGATAGTGTTAGGGTTAGGGTTAGCATCAGCCCTAGGATAGTGTTAGGGTTAGGGTTAGGGTTAGCATCAGGCCTAGGATAGTGTTAGTGTTAGGGTTAGCATCATCCCTAGGATAGTGTTAGGGTTAGGGTTAGGGTTAGCATCCGCCCTAGGATAATGTTAGGGTTAGGGTTAGGGTTAGCATCAGCCCTAGGATAGTGTTAGTGTTAGGGTTAGCATCAGCCCTAGGATAGTGTTAGGGTTAGGGTTAGGGTTAGCATCAGCCCTAGGATAGTGTGAGGGTTAGGGTTTACATAAATCCTAGGATAGTGTTAGGGTTAGGGTTAGGGTTATCATCAGGCCTAGGATAGTGTTAGGGTTAGGGTTAGGGTTAGCATCAGTTCAAGGATAGTGTTAGGGTTAGCGTTAGGGTTAGCATCTGCCCTAGGATAGTGTTAGGGTTAGGGTTAGGGTTAGCATCAGCCCAAGGATAGTGTTAGGGTTAGGGTTAGCATCAGCCCTAGGATAGTGTTAGGGTTAGGGTTAGGGTTAGCATCAGGCCCAGGATAGTGTTAGGGTTAGGGTTAGCATCAGCCCAAGGATAGTGTTAGGGTTAGGGTTAGGGTTAGCATCAGCCCTAGGATAGTGTTAGGGTTAGGGTTAGCATCAACCCTAGGATAGTGTTTGGGTTAGGGTTAGGGTTAGCATCAGCCCTAGGATAGTGTTAGGGTTAGGGTTACCCTCAGCCCTAGCAGAGTGTTAGGGTTAGGGATAGGGTTAGCATCAGGCCTAGGATAGTGTTAGGGTTAGGGTTAGGGTTAGCATCAGCCCTAGGATAGTGTTAGGGTTAGGGTTAGCATCAGCCCTAGGATAGTGTCAGGGTTAGGGTTAGGGTTATCATCAGGCCTAGGATAGTGTTAGGGTTAGGGGTAGCATCAGCTCTAGGATAGTGTTAGGGTTAGGGTTAGGGTTAGCATCAGCCCTAGGATAGTGTTAAGGTTAGGGTTAGGGTTATCACCAGGCCTAGGATAGTGTGAGGGCTAGGGTTAGCATCAGACTTAGGATAGTGTTATGGTTAGGGTTAGGGTTAGCATCAGCCCTAAGATAGTGTTAGGGTTAGGGATAGCATCAGCCCTAGGATAGTGTTAGGGTTAGGGTTAGGGTTATCATCAGGCCTAGGATAGTGTTAGGGTTAGGGTTAGGGTTAGCATCACCCCTAGGATAGTGTTAGGGTTAGGGTTAGCATCAACCCTAGGATAGAGTTAGGGTTAGGGTTAGGGTTAGCATCCGGCCTAGGATAGTGTTATGGTTAGGGTTAGCATCAGCCCTAGGATAGTGTTAGGGTTAGGGTTCGGGTTAGCATCAGCCGTAGGCTAGTGTTAGGGTTAGGGTTAGCCTCAGCCCTAAGATAGTGTTAGAGTTAGGGTTAGGGTTAGCATCAGCCCTAGGATAGTGTTAGGGTTAGGGTTAGGGTTAGCATCAGCCCTAGGATAGTGTTAGGGTTAGGGTTAGCATCAGCCCTAGGATAGTGTTAGCGTTAGGGTTAGGGTTAGCATCAGGCCTAGGATAGTGTTAGGGTTAGGGTTAGCATCAGCCCTAGGATAGTGTTAGGGTTAGGGTTAGGGTTAGCATCAGCCGTAGGATAGTGTTAGGGTTAGGGTTAGCCTCAGCCCTAAGATAGTGTTAGAGTTAGGGTTAGGGTTAGCATCAGCCCTAGGATAGTGTTAGGGTTAGGGTTAGGGTTAGCATCAGCCCTTGGAGAGTGTTAGGGTTAGGGTTAGGGCTAGCATCAGCCCTAGGATAGTGTTAGTGTTAGGGTTAGCATCAGCCCTAGGATAGTGTTAGGGTTAGGGTTAGCATCAGCCCTAGGATAGTGTTAGGGTTAGGGTTAGGGTTAGCATAAGGCCTAGGATAGTGTTAGTGTTAGGGTTAGCATCAGCACTAGGATAGTGTTAGGGTTTGGGTTAGGGTTAGCATCCGCCCTAGGATAATGTTAGGGTTAGGCTTAGGGTTAGCATCAGCCCTAGGATAGTGTTAGTGTTAGGGTTAGCATCAGCCCTAGGATAGTGTTAGGGTTAGGGTTAGGGTTATCATCCGCCCTAGGATAGTGTTAGGGTTAGGATTAGGGTTAGCATCAACCCTAGGATAGTGTTAGGGTTAGGGTTAACATAAACCCTAGGATAGTGTTAGGGTTATGGTTAGGGTTATCATCAGGCCTAGGATAGTGTTAGGGTTAGGGTTAGGGTTAGCATCAGTTCAAGGATAGTGTTAGGGTTAGTGTTAGGGTTAGCATCTGCCCTAGGATAGTGTTAGGGTTAGGGTTAGGGTTAGCATCAGCCCAAGGATAGTGTTAGGGTTAGGGTTAGCATCAGCCCTAGGATAGTGTTAGGGTTAGGGTTAGGGTTAGCATCAGGCCCAGGATAGTGTTAGCGTTAGGGTTAGCATCAGCCCAAGGATAGTGTTAGGGTTAGGGTTAGGGTTAGAATCAGCCCTAGGATAGTGTTAGGGTTAGGGTTAGCATCAACCCTAGGATAGTGTTTGGGTTAGGGTTAGGGTTAGCATCAGCCCTAGGATAGTGTTAGGGTTAGGGTTACCCTCAGCCCTAGGAGAGTGTTAGGGTTAGGGATAGGGTTAGCATCAGGCCTAGGATAGTGTTAGGGTTAGGGTTAGGGTTAGCATCAGCCCTAGGATAGTGTTAGGGTTAGGGTTAGCATCAGCCCTAGGATAGTGTCAGGGTTAGGGTTAGGGTTATCATCAGGCCTAGGATAGTGTTAGGGTTAGGGTTAGCATCAGCCCTAGGATAGTGTTAGGGTTAGGGTGAGCATCAACCCTAGGATAGAGTTAGGGTTAGGGTTAGGGTTAGCATCAGGCCTAGGATAGTGTTATGGTTAGGGTTAGCATCAGCCCTAGGATAGTATTAGGGTTAGGGTTCGGGTTAGCATCAGCCGTAGGATAGTGTTAGGGTTAGGGTTAGCCTCAGCCCTAAGATAGTGTTAGAGTTAGGGTTAGGGTTAGCATCAGCCCTAGGATAGTGTTAGGGTTAGGGTTAGGGTTTTCATCAGCCCTAGGATAGTGTTAGGGTTAGGGTTAAGGTTAGCATCAGGCCTAGGATAGTGTTAGGGTTAGGGTTAGCATCAGCCCTAGGATAGTGTTAGGGTTAGGGTTAGGGTTAGCATCAGCCGTAGGATAGTGTTAGGGTTAGGGTTAGCCTCAGCCCTAAGATAGTGTTAGAGTTAGGGTTAGGGTTAGCATCAGCCCTAGGATAGTGTTAGGGTTAGGGTTAGGGTTAGCATCAGCCCTTGGAGAGTGTTAGGGTTAGGGTTAGGGTTAGCATCAGCCCTAGGATAGTGTTAGTGTTAGGGTAAGCATCAGCCCTAGGATAGTGTTAGGGTTAGGGTTAGCATTAGCCCTAGGATAGTGTTAGGGTTAGGGTTAGGGTTAGCATCAGGCCTAAGATAGTGTTAGTGTTAGGGTTAGCATCAGCCCTAGGATAGTGTTAGGGTTAGGGTTAGGGTTAGCATCCGCCCTAGGATAATGTTAGGGTTAGGGTTAGGGTTAGCATCAGCCCTAGGATAGTGTTAGTGTTAGGGTTAGCATCAGCCCTAGGATAGTGTTAGGGTTTGGGTTAGGGTTAGCATCCGCCCTAGGATAGTGTTAGGGTTAGGGTTAGGTTTAGCATCAGCCCTACGATAGTGTTAGGGTTAGGGTTAACATAAACCCTAGGATAGTGTTAGGGTTAGGGTTAGGGTTATCATCAGGCCTAGGATAGTGTTAGGGTTAGGGTTAGGGTTAGCATCAGTTCAAGGATAGTGTTAGGGTTAGCGTTAGGGTTAGCATCTGCCCTAGGATAGTGTTAGTGTTAGGTTTAGGGTTAGCATCAGGCCCAGGATAGTGTTAGGGTTAGGGTTAGCATCAGCCCAAGGATAGTGTTAGGGTTAGGGTTAGGGTTAGCATCAGCCCTAGGATAGTGTTAGGGTTAGGGTTAGCATCAACCCTAGGATAGTGTTTGGGTTAGGGTTAGGGTTAGCATCAGCCCTAGGATAGTGTTAGGGTTAGGGTTAGGGTTAGCATCAGCCCTAGGATAGTGTTAGTGTTAGGGTTAGCATCAGCCCTAGGATAGTGTTAGGGTTAGGGTTAGGGTTAGCATCAGCCCTAGGATAGTTTTAGGGTTAGGGTTAGCATCAGCCCTAGGATAGTGTTAGGGTTAGGGTTAGGGTTAGCATCAGCCCTAGGATAGTGTTAGGGTTAGGGTTAGCATCAGCCCTAGGTTAGTGTTAGTGTTAGGGTTAGGGTTAGCATCAGCCCTAGGATAGTGTTAGGGTTACGGTTAGGGTTAGCATCAGTTCAAGGATAGTGTTAGGGTTAGCGTTAGGGTTAGCAACAGCCCTAGGATAGTGTTAGGGTTAGGGTTAGGGTTAGCATCAGCCCTAGGATAGTGTTAGGGTTAGGGTTAGCATCAGCCCTAGGATAGTGTTAGGGTTAGGGTTAGGGTTATCGTCAGGCCTAGGATAGTGTTAGGGTTAGGGTTAGCATCAGCCCTAGGATAGTGTTAGGGTTAGGGTTCGGGTTAGCATCAGCCGTAGGATAGTGTTAGGGTTAGGGTTAGCCTCAGCCCTAAGATAGTGTTAGAGTTAGGGTTAGGGTTAGCATCAGCCCTAGGATAGTGTTAGGGTTAGGGTTAGGGTTAGCATCAGCCCTAGGATAGTGTTAGGGTTAGGGTTAGGGTTAGCATCAGCCCTAGGATAGTGTTAGTGTTAGGGTTAGCATCAGCCCTAGGATAGTGTTAGGGTTAGGGTTAGCATCAGCCCTAGGATAGTGTTAGGCTTAGGGTTAGGGTTAGGATCCGCCCTAGGATAATGTTAGGGTTAGGGTTAGGGTTAGCATCAGCCCTAGGATAGTGTTAGTGTTAGGGTTAGCATCAGCCCTAGGATAGTGTTAGGGTTAGGGTTAGGGTTAGCATCCGCCCTAGGATAGTGTTAGGGTTAGGGTTAGTGTTAGCATCAGCCCTAGGATAGTGTTAGGGTTAGGGTTAACATAAACCCTAGGATAGTGTTAGGGTTAGGGTTAGGGTTATCATCAGGCCTAGGATAGTGTTAGGGTTAGGGTTATGGTTAGCATCAGTTCAAGGATATGGTTAGGGTTAGCGTTAGGGTTAGCATATGCCCTAGGATAGTGTTAGGGTTAGGGTTAGGGTTAGCATCAGCCCAAGGATAGTGTTAGGGTTAGGGTTAGCATCAGTCCTAGGATAGTGTTAGGGTTAGGGTTAGGGTTAGCATCAGGCCCAGGATAGTGTTAGGGTTAGGGTTAGCATCAGCCCTAGGATAGTGTTAGGGTTAGGGTTAGGGTTAGCATCAGCCCTAGGATAGTGTTAGGGTTAGGGTTAGCATCAACCCTAGGATAGTGTTTGGTTTAGGGTTAGGGTTAGCATCAGCCCTAGGATAGTGTTAGGGTTAGGGTTAGGGTTAGCATCAGCCCTAGGATAGTGTTAGTGTTAGGGTTAGCATCAGCCCTAGGATAGTGTTAGGGTTAGGGTTAGGGTTAGCATCAGCCCTAGGATAGTGTTAGGGTTAGGGTTAGCATCAGCCCTAGGATAGTGATACGGTTAGGGTTAGGGTTAGCATCAGCCCTAGG
Source organism: Lemur catta (assembly GCF_020740605.2). Taxonomy (NCBI): domain Eukaryota; kingdom Metazoa; phylum Chordata; class Mammalia; order Primates; family Lemuridae; genus Lemur; species Lemur catta. The sequence continues at coordinate 151,284 of NW_025423858.1, read as the reverse complement.
ATAGTGTTAGGATTAGGGTTAGCATCAGCCCTAGGTTAGTGTTAGTGTTAGGGTTAGGGTTAGCATCAGCCCTAGGATAGTGTTAGGGTTAGGGTTAGGGTTAGCATCAGCCTTAGGATAGTGTTAGGGTTAGGGTTAGGGTTATCATCAGGCCTAGGATAGTGTTAGGGTTAGGGTTAGGGTTAGCATCAGTTCAAGGATAGTGTTAGGGTTAGCGTTAGGGTTACCATCTGCCCTAGGATAGTGTTAGGGTTAGGGTTAGGGTTAGCATCAGCCCAAGGATAGTGTTAGGGTTAGGGATAGCATCAGCCCTAGGATAGTGTTAGGGTTAGGGTTAGGGTTAGCATCAGCCCTAGGATAGTGTTAGGGTTAGGGTTAGCATCAGCCCTATGTTAGTGTTAGTGTTAGGGTTAGGGTTAGCATCAGCCCTAGGATAGTGTTAGGGTTAGGGTTAGGGTTAGCATCAGTTCAAGGATAGTGTTAGGGTTAGCGTTAGGGTAGCATCAGCCCTAGGATAGTGTTAGGGTTAGGGTTAGGGTTAGCATCAGCCCTAGGATAGTGTTAGGGTTAGGGTTAGCATCAGCCCTAGGATAGTGTTAGGGTTAGGGTTAGGGTTAGCATCAGCCCTAGGATAGTGTTAGGGTTAGGGTTACCATCAGCCCTAGGATAGTGTTAGGGTTAGGGTTAGGGTTAGCATCAGCCCTAGGATAGTGTTAGGGTTAGGGTTAGCATCAGCCCTAGGATAGTGTTAGGGTTAGGGTTAGGGTTAGCATCAGCCCTAGGATAGTGTTAGGGTTAGGGTTAGCATCAGCCCTAGGATAGTGTTAGGGTTAGGGTTAGGGTTAGCATCAGGCCTAGGATAGTGTTAGGGTTAGGGTTAGCATCAGCCCTAGGATAGTGTTAGGGTTAGGGTTCGGGTTAGCGTCAGCCGTAGGATAGTGTTAGGGTTAGGGTTAGCCTCAGCCCTAAGATAGTGTTAGAGTTAGGGTTAGGCTTAGCATCAGCCCTAGGATAGTGTTAGGGTTAGGGTTAGCATCAGCCCTAGGATAGTGTTAGGGTTAGGGTTAGGGTTAGCATCAGGCCTAGGATAGTGTTAGGGTTAGGGTTAGCATCAGCCCTAGGATAGTGTTAGGGTTAGGGTTCGGGTTAGCATCAGCCGTAGGATAGTGTTAGGGTTAGGGTTAGCCTCAGCCCTAAGATAGTGTTAGAGTTAGGGTTAGGGTTAGCATCAGCCCTAGGATAGTGTTAGGGTTAGGGTTAGGGTTAGCATCAGGCCTAGGATAGTGTTAGGGTTAGGGTTAGCATCAGCCCTAGGATAGTGTTAGGGTTAGGGTTAGGGTTAGCATCAGGCCTAGGATAGTGTTAGGGTTAGGGTTAGCATCAGCCCTAGGATAGTGTTAGGGTTAGGGTTAGGGTTAGCATCAGCCGTAGGATAGTGTTAGGGTTAGGGTTAGCCTCAGCCCTAAGATAGTGTTAGAGTTAGGGTTAGGGTTAGCATCAGCCCTAGGATAGTGTTAGGGTTAGGGTTAGGGTTAGCATCAGCCCTAGGATAGTGTTAGTGTTAGGGTTAGCATCAGCCCTAGGATAGTGTTAGGGTTAGGGTTAGGGTTAGCATCCGCCCTAGGATAGTGTTAGGGTTAGGGTTAACATAAACCCTAGGATAGTGTTAGGGTTATGGTTAGGGTTATCATCAGGCCTAGGATAGTGTTAGGGTTAGGGTTAGGGTTAGCATCAGTTCAAGGATAGTGTTAGGGTTAGCGTTAGGGTTAGCATCTGCCCTAGGATAGTGTTAGGGTTAGGGTTAGGGTTAGCATCAGCCCAAGGATAGTGTTAGGGTTAGGGTTAGCATCAGCCCTAGGATAGTGTTAGGGTTAGGGTTAGGGTTAGCATCAGGCCCAGGATAGTGTTAGCGTTAGGGTTAGCATCAGCCCAAGGATAGTGTTAGGGTTAGGGTTAGGGTTAGAATCAGCCCTAGGATAGTGTTAGGGTTAGGGTTAGCATCAACCCTAGGATAGTGTTTGGGTTAGGGTTAGGGTTAGCATCAGCCCTAGGATAGTGTTAGGGCTAGGGTTACCCTCAGCCCTAGGAGAGTGTTAGGGTTAGGGATAGGGTTAGCATCAGGCCTAGGATAGTGTTAGGGTTAGGGTTAGGGTTAGCATCAGCCCTAGGATAGTGTTAGGGTTAGGGTTAGCATCAGCCCTAGGATAGTGTCAGGGTTAGGGTTAGGGTTATCATCAGGCCTAGGATAGTGTTAGGGTTAGGGTTAGCATCAGCCCTAGGATAGTGTTAGGGTTAGGGTTCGGGTTAGCATCAGCCGTAGGATAGTGTTAGGGTTAGGGTTAGCCTCAGCCCTAAGATAGTGTTAGAGTTAGGGTTAGGGTTAGCATCAGCCCTAGGATAGTGTTAGGGTTAGGGTTAGGGTTTTCATCAGCCCTAGGATAGTGTTAGGGTTAGGGTTAAGGTTAGCATCAGGCCTAGGATAGTGTTAGGGTTAGGGTTAGCATCAGCCCTAGGATAGTGTTAGGGTTAGGGTTAGGGTTAGCATCAGCCGTAGGATAGTGTTATGGTTAGGGTTAGCCTCAGCCCTAAGATAGTGTTAGAGTTAGGGTTAGGGTTAGCATCAGCCCTAGGATAGTGTTAGGGTTAGGGTTAGGGTTAGCATCAGCCCTTGGAGAGTGTTAGGGTTAGGGTTAGGGTTAGCATCAGCCCTAGGATAGTGTTAGTGTTAGGGTAAGCATCAGCCCTAGGATAGTGTTAGGGTTAGGGTTAGCATTAGCCCTAGGATAGTGTTAGGGTTAGGGTTAGGGTTAGCATCAGGCCTAGGATAGTGTTAGTGTTAGGGTTAGCATCAGCCCTAGGATAGTGTTAGGGTTAGGGTTAGGGTTAGCATCCGCCCTAGGATAATGTTAGGGTTAGGGTTAGGGTTAGCATCAGCCCTAGGATAGTGTTAGTGTTAGGGTTAGCATCAGCCCTAGGATAGTGTTAGGGTTTGGGTTAGGGTTAGCATCCGCCCTAGGATAGTGTTAGGGTTAGGGTTAGGGTTAGCATCAGCCCTACGATAGTGTTAGGGTTAGGGTTAACATAAACCCTAGGATAGTGTTTGGGTTAGGGTTAGGGTTATCATCAGGCCTAGGATAGTGTTAGGGTTAGGGTTAGGGTTAGCATCAGTTCAAGGATAGTGTTAGGGTTAGCGTTAGGGTTAGCATCTGCCCTAGGATAGTGTTAGGGTTAGGGTTAGGGTTAGCATCAGCCCAAGGATAGTGTTAGGGTTAGGGTTAGCATCAGCCCTAGGATAGTGTTAGTGTTAGGTTTAGGGTTAGCATCAGGCCCAGGATAGTGTTAGGGTTAGGGTTAGCATCAGCCCAAGGATAGTGTTAGGGTTAGGGTTAGGGTTAGCATCAGCCCTAGGATAGTGTTAGGGTTAGGGTTAGCATCAACCCTAGGATAGTGTTTGGGTTAGGGTTAGGGTTAGCATCAGCCCTAGGACAGTGTTAGGGTTAGGGTTAGGGTTAGCATCAGCCCTAGGATAGTGTTAGTGTTAGGGTTAGCATCAGCCCTAGGATAGTGTTAGGGTTAGGGTTAGGGTTAGCATCAGCCCTAGGATAGTGTTAGGGTTAGGGTTAGCATCAGCCCTAGGATAGTGTTAGGGTTAGGGTTAGGGTTAGCATCAGCCCTAGGATAGTGTTAGGGTTAGGGTTAGCATCAGCCCTAGGTTAGTGTTAGTGTTAGGGTTAGGGTTAGCATCAGCCCTAGGATAGTTTTAGGGTTAGGGTTAGGGTTAGCATCAGTTCAAGGATAGTGTTAGGGTTAGCGTTAGGGTTAGCAACAGCCCTAGGATAGTGTTAGGGTTAGGGTTAGGGTTAGCATCAGCCCTAGGATAGTGTTAGGGTTAGGGTTAGCATCAGCCCTAGGATAGTGTTAGGGTTAGGGTTAGGGTTATCGTCAGGCCTAGGATAGTGTTAGGGTTAGGGTTAGCATCAGCCCTAGGATAGTGTTAGGGTTAGGGTTCGGGTTAGCATCAGCCGTAGGATAGTGTTAGGGTTAGGGTTAGCCTCAGCCCTAAGATAGTGTTAGAGTTAGGGTTAGGGTTAGCATCAGCCCTAGGATAGTGTTAGGGTTAGGGTTAGAATTAGCATCAGCCCTAGGATAGTGTTAGGGTTAGGGTTAGGGTTAGCATCAGCCCTAGGATAGTGTTAGTGTTAGGGTTAGCATCAGCCCTAGGATAGTGTTAGGGTTAGGGTTAGCATCAGCCCTAGGATAGTGTTAGGCTTAGGGTTAGGGTTAGGATCCGCCCTAGGATAATGTTAGGGTTAGGGTTAGGGTTAGCATCAGCCCTAGGATAGTGTTAGTGTTAGGGTTAGCATCAGGCCTAGGATAGTGTTAGGGTTAGGGTTAGGGTTAGCATCCGCCCTAGGATAGTGTTAGGGTTAGGGTTAGTGTTAGCATCAGCCCTAGGATAGTGTTAGGGTTAGGGTTAACATAAACCCTAGGATAGTGTTAGGGTTAGGGTTAGGGTTATCATCAGGCCTAGGATAGTGTTAGGGTTAGGGTTAGCATCAGCCCTAGGATAGTGTTAGGGTTAGGGTTAGGGTTAGCATCAGCCCAAGGATAGTGTTAGGGTTAGGGTTAGCATCAGTCCTAGGATAGTGTTAGGGTTAGGGTTAGGGTTAGCATCAGGCCCAGGATAGTGTTAGGGTTAGGGTTAGCATCAGCCCAAGGATAGTGTTAGGGTTAGGGTTAGGGTTAGCATCAGCCCTAGGATAGTGTTAGGGTTAGGGTTAGCATCAACCCTAGGATAGTGTTTGGGTTAGGGTTAGGGTTAGCATCAGCCCTAGGATAGTGTTAGGGTTAGGGTTAGGGTTAGCATCAGCCCTAGGATAGTGTTAGTGTTAGGGTTAGCATCAGCCCTAGGATAGTGTTAGGGTTAGGGTTAGGGTTAGCATCAGCCCTAGGATAGTGTGAGGGTTAGGGTTTACATAAATCCTAGGATAGTGTTAGGGTTAGGGTTAGGGTTATCATCAGGCCTAGGATAGTGTTAGGGTTAGGGTTAGGGTTAGCATCAGTTCAAGGATAGTGTTAGGGTTAGCGTTAGGGTTAGCATCTGCCCTAGGATAGTGTTAGGGTTAGGGTTAGGGTTAGCATCAGCCCAAGGATAGTGTTAGGGTTAGGGTTAGCATCAGCCCTAGGATAGTGTTAGGGTTAGGGTTAGGGTTAGCATCAGGCCCAGGATAGTGTTAGGGTTAGGGTTAGCATCAGCCCAAGGAGAGTGTTAGGGTTAGGGTTAGGGTTAGCGTCAGCCCTAGGATAGTGTTAGGGTTAGGGTTAGCCTCAGCCCTAGGAGAGTGTTAGGGTTAGGGATAGGGTTAGCATCAGGCCTAGGATAGTGTTAGGGTTAGGGTTAGGGTTAGCATCAGCCCTAGGACAGTGTTAGGGTTAGGGTTAGCATCAGCCCTAGGATAGTGTCAGGGTTAGTGTTAGGGTTATCATCAGGCCTAGGATAGTGTTAGGGTTAGGGTTAGCATCAGCTCTAGGATAGTGTTAGGGTTAGGGTTAGGGTTAGCATCAGCCCTAGGTTAGTGTTAAGGTTAGGGTTATGGTTATCATCAGGCCTAGTATAGTGTGAGGTCAAGGGTTAGCATCAGACTTAGGATAGTGTTAGGGTTAGGGTTAGGGTTAGCATCAGCCCTAGGATAGTGTTAGGGTTAGGGTTAGCATCAGCCCTAGGATAGTGTTAGGGTTAGGGTTAGGGTTATCATCAGGCCTAGGATAGTGTCAGGGTTAGGGTTAGCATCAGCCCTAGGATAGTGTTAGGGTTAGGGTTAGGGTTAGCATCAGCCCTAGGATAGTGTTAGGGTTAGGGTTAGCATCAGCCCTAGGATAGTGTTAGGGTTAGGGTTAGGGTTAGCATTAGGCCTAGGATAGTGTTAGGTTTAGGGTTAGCATCAGCCCTAGGATAGTGTTAGGGTTAGGGTTAGGGTTAGCATCAGCCGTAGGATAGTGTTAGGGTTTGGGTTAGCCTCAGCCCTAAGATAGTGTTAGAGTTAGGGTTAGGGTTAGCATCAGCCCTAGGATAGTGTTAGGGTTAGGGTTAGGGTTAGCATCAGCCCTAGGATATTGTTAGTGTTAGGGTTAGCATCAGCCCTAGGATAGTGTTAGGGTTAGGGTTAGCATCAGCCCTAGGATAGTGTTAGGGTTAGGGTTAGGGTTAGCATCAGGCCTAGGATAGTGTTAGTGTTAGGGTTAGCATCAGCCCTAGGATAGTGTTAGGGTTAGGGTTAGGGTTAGCATCCGCCCTAGGATAATGTTAGGGTTAGGGTTAGGGTTAGCATCAGCCCTAGGATAGTGTTAGTGTTAGGGTTAGCATCAGCCCTAGGATAGTGTTAGGGTTAGGGTTAGGGTTATCATCAGGCCTAGGATAGTGTTAGGGTTAGGGTTAGGGTTAGCATCAGTTCAAGGATAGTGTTAGGGTTAGCGTTAGGGTTAGCATCTGCCCTAGGATAGTGTTAGGGTTAGGGTTAGGGTTAGCATCAGCCCAAGGATAGTGTTAGGGTTAGGGTTAGCATCAGCCCTAGGATAGTGTTAGGGTTAGGGTTAGGGTTAGCATCAGGCCCAGGATAGTGTTAGGGTTAGGGTTAGCATCAGCCCAAGGATAGTGTTAGGGTTAGGGTTAGGGTTAGCATCAGCCCTAGGATAGTGTTAGGGTTAGGGTTAGCATCAACCCTAGGATAGTGTTTGGGTTAGGGTTAGGGTTAGCATCAGCCCTAGGATAGTGTTAGGGTTAGGGATAGCATCAGCCCTAGGATAGTGTTAGGGTTAGGGTTAGGGTTATCATCAGGCCTAGGATAGTGTTAGGGTTAGGGTTAGGGTTAGCATCAGCCCTAGGATAGTGTTAGGCTTAGGGTTAGCATCAACCCTAGGATAGAGTTAGGGTTAGGGTTAGGGTTAGCATCCGGCCTAGGATAGTGTTATGGTTAGGGTTAGCATCAGCCCTAGGATAGTGTTAGGGTTAGGGTTCGGGTTAGCATCAGCCGTAGGATAGTGTTAGGGTTAGGGTTAGCCTCAGCCCTAAGATAGTGTTAGAGTTAGGGTTAGGGTTAGCATCAGCCCTAGGATAGTGTTAGGGTTAGGGTTAGGGTTAGCATCAGCCCTAGGATAGTGTTAGGGTTAGGGTTAGCATCAGCCCTAGGATAGTGTTAGCGTTAGGGTTAGGGTTAGCATCAGGCCTAGGATAGTGTTAGGGTTAGGGTTAGCATCAGCCCTAGGATAGTGTTAGGGTTAGGGTTAGGGTTAGCATCAGGCCTAGGATAGTGTTAGGGTTAGGGTTAGGGTTAGCATCAGTTCAAGGATAGTGTTATGGTTAGCGTTAGGGTTAGCATCTGCCCTAGGATAGTGTTAGGGTTAGGGTTAGGGTTAGCATCAGCCCAAGGATAGTGTTAGGGTTAGGGTTAGCATCAGCCCTAGGATAGTGTTAGGGTTAGGGTTAGGGTTAGAATCAGCCCTAGGATAGTGTTAGGGTTAGGGTTAGCATCAACCCTAGGATAGTGTTTGGGTTAGGGTTAGGGTTAGCATCAGCCCTAGGATAGTGTTAGGGTTAGGGTTACCCTCAGCCCTAGGAGAGTGTTAGGGTTAGGGATAGGGTTAGCATCAGGCCAAGGATAGTGTTAGGGTTAGGGTTAGGGTTAGCATCAGCCCTAGGATAGTGTTAGGGTTAGGGTTAGCATCAGCCCTAGGATAGTGTCAGGGTTAGGGTTAGCATCAGCCCTAGGATAGTGTTATTGTTAGGTTTAGGGTTAGCATCAGGCCCAGGATAGTGTTAGGGTTAGGGTTAGCATCAGCCCCAGGATAGTGTTAGGGTTAGGGTTAGGGTTAGCCTCAGCCCTAGGATAGTGTTAGGGTTAGGGTTAGCATCAACCCTAGGATAGTGTTTGGGTTAGGGTTAGGGTTAGCATCAGCCCTAGGATAGTGTTAGGGTTAGGGTTAGGGTTAGCATCAGCCCTAGGATAGTGTTAGTGTTAGGGTTAGCATCAGCCCTAGGATAGTGTTAGGGTTAGGGTTAGGGTTAGCATCAGCCCTAGGATAGTGTTAGGGTTAGGGTTAGCATCAGCCCTAGGATAGTGTTAGGGTTAGGGTTAGGGTTAGCCTCAGCCCTAGGATAGTGTTAGGGTTAGGGTTAGCATCAGCCCTAGGTTAGTGTTAGTGTTAGGGTTAGGGTTAGCATCAGCCCTAGGATAGTGTTAGGGTTAGGGTTAGGGTTAGCATCAGTTCAAGGATAGTGTTAGGGTTAGCGTTAGGGTTAGCAACAGCCCTAGGATAGTGTTAGGGTTAGGGTTAGGGTTAGCATCAGCCCTAGGATAGTGTTAGGGTTAGGGTTAGCATCAGCCCTAGGATAGTGTTAGGGTTAGGGTTAGGGTTATCGTCAGGCCTAGGATAGTGTTAGGGTTAGGGTTAGCATCAGCCCTAGGATAGTGTTAGGGTTAGGGTTCGGGTTAGCATCAGCCGTAGGATAGTGTTAGGGTTAGGGTTAGCCTCAGCCCTAAGATAGTGTTAGAGTTAGGGTTAGGGTTAGCATCAGCCCTAGGATAGTGTTAGGGTTAGGGTTAGGGTTAGCATCAGCCCTAGGATAGTGTTAGGGTTAGGGTTAGGGTTAGCATCAGCCCTAGGATAGTGTTAGTGTTAGGGTTAGCATCAGCCCTAGGATAGTGTTAGGGTTAGGGTTAGCATCAGCCCTAGGATAGTGTTAGGCTTAGGGTTAGGGTTAGGATCCGCCCTAGGATAATGTTAGGGTTAGGGTTAGGGTTAGCATCAGCCCTAGGATAGTGTTAGGGTTAGGGTTAGCATCAGCCCTAGGATAGTGTTAGGGTTAGGGTTAGGGTTATCGTCAGGCCTAGGATAGTGTTAGGGTTAGGGTTAGCATCAGCCCTAGGATAGTGTTAGGGTTAGGGTTCGGGTTAGCATCAGCCGTAGGATAGTGTTAGGGTTAGGGTTAGCCTCAGCCCTAAGATAGTGTTAGAGTTAGGGTTAGGGTTAGCATCAGCCCTAGGATAGTGTTAGGGTTAGGGTTAGGGTTAGCATCAGCCCTAGGATAGTGTTAGGGTTAGGGTTAGGGTTAGCATCAGCCCTAGGATAGTGTTAGTGTTAGGGTTAGCATCAGCCCTAGGATAGTGTTAGGGTTAGGGTTAGCATCAGCCCTAGGATAGTGTTAGGCTTAGGGTTAGGGTTAGGATCCGCCCTAGGATAATGTTAGGGTTAGGGTTAGGGTTAGCATCAGCCCTAGGATAGTGTTAGTGTTAGGGTTAGCATCAGGCCTAGGATAGTGTTAGGGTTAGGGTTAGGGTTAGCATCCGCCCTAGGATAGTGTTAGGGTTAGGGTTAGTGTTAGCATCAGCCCTAGGATAGTGTTAGGGTTAGGGTTAACATAAACCCTAGGATAGTGTTAGGGTTAGGGTTAGGGTTATCATCAGGCCTAGGATAGTGTTAGGGTTAGGGTTAGCATCAGCCCTAGGATAGTGTTAGGGTTAGGGTTAGGGTTAGCATCAGCCCAAGGATAGTGTTAGGGTTAGGGTTAGCATCAGTCCTAGGATAGTGTTAGGGTTAGGGTTAGGGTTAGCATCAGGCCCAGGATAGTATTAGGGTTAGGGTTAGCATCAGCCCAAGGATAGTGTTAGGGTTAGGGTTAGGGTTAGCATCAGCCCTAGGATAGTGTTAGGGTTAGGGTTAGCATCAACCCTAGGATAGTGTTTGGGTTAGGGTTAGGGTTAGCATCAGCCCTAGGATAGTGTTAGGGTTAGGGTTAGGGTTAGCATCAGCCCTAGGATAGTGTTAGTGTTAGGGTTAGCATCAGCCCTAGGATAGTGTTAGGGTTAGGGTTAGGGTTAGCATCAGCCCTAGGATAGTGTGAGGGTTAGGGTTTACATAAATCCTAGGATAGTGTTAGGGTTAGGGTTAGGGTTATCATCAGGCCTAGGATAGTGTTAGGGTTAGGGTTAGGGTTAGCATCAGTTCAAGGATAGTGTTAGGGTTAGCGTTAGGGTTAGCATCTGCCCTAGGATAGTGTTAGGGTTAGGGTTAGGGTTAGCATCAGCCCAAGGATAGTGTTAGGGTTAGGGTTAGCATCAGCCCTAGGATAGTGTTAGGGTTAGGGTTAGGGTTAGCATCAGGCCCAGGATAGTGTTAGGGTTAGGGTTAGCATCAGCCCAAGGAGAGTGTTAGGGTTAGGGTTAGGGTTAGCGTCAGCCCTAGGATAGTGTTAGGGTTAGGGTTAGCCTCAGCCCTAGGAGAGTGTTAGGGTTAGGGATAGGGTTAGCATCAGGCCTAGGATAGTGTTAGGGTTAGGGTTAGGGTTAGCATCAGCCCTAGGACAGTGTTAGGGTTAGGGTTAGCATCAGCCCTAGGATAGTGTCAGGGTTAGTGTTAGGGTTATCATCAGGCCTAGGATAGTGTTAGGGTTAGGGTTAGCATCAGCTCTAGGATAGTGTTAGGGTTAGGGTTAGGGTTAGCATCAGCCCTAGGTTAGTGTTAAGGTTAGGGTTATGGTTATCATCAGGCCTAGTATAGTGTGAGGTCAAGGGTTAGCATCAGACTTAGGATAGTGTTAGGGTTAGGGTTAGGGTTAGCATCAGCCCTAGGATAGTGTTAGGGTTAGGGTTAGCATCAGCCCTAGGATAGTGTTAGGGTTAGGGTTAGGGTTATCATCAGGCCTAGGATAGTGTCAGGGTTAGGGTTAGCATCAGCCCTAGGATAGTGTTAGGGTTAGGGTTAGGGTTAGCATCAGCCCTAGGATAGTGTTAGGGTTAGGGTTAGCATCAGCCCTAGGATAGTGTTAGGGTTAGGGTTAGGGTTAGCATTAGGCCTAGGATAGTGTTAGGTTTAGGGTTAGCATCAGCCCTAGGATAGTGTTAGGGTTAGGGTTAGGGTTAGCATCAGCCGTAGGATAGTGTTAGGGTTTGGGTTAGCCTCAGCCCTAAGATAGTGTTAGAGTTAGGGTTAGGGTTAGCATCAGCCCTAGGATAGTGTTAGGGTTAGGGTTAGGGTTAGCATCAGCCCTAGGATATTGTTAGTGTTAGGGTTAGCATCAGCCCTAGGATAGTGTTAGGGTTAGGGTTAGCATCAGCCCTAGGATAGTGTTAGGGTTAGGGTTAGGGTTAGCATCAGGCCTAGGATAGTGTTAGTGTTAGGGTTAGCATCAGCCCTAGGATAGTGTTAGGGTTAGGGTTAGGGTTAGCATCCGCCCTAGGATAATGTTAGGGTTAGGGTTAGGGTTAGCATCAGCCCTAGGATAGTGTTAGTGTTAGGGTTAGCATCAGCCCTAGGATAGTGTTAGGGTTAGGGTTAGGGTTATCATCAGGCCTAGGATAGTGTTAGGGTTAGGGTTAGGGTTAGCATCAGTTCAAGGATAGTGTTAGGGTTAGCGTTAGGGTTAGCATCTGCCCTAGGATAGTGTTAGGGTTAGGGTTAGGGTTAGCATCAGCCCAAGGATAGTGTTAGGGTTAGGGTTAGCATCAGCCCTAGGATAGTGTTAGGGTTAGGGTTAGGGTTAGCATCAGGCCCAGGATAGTGTTAGGGTTAGGGTTAGCATCAGCCCAAGGATAGTGTTAGGGTTAGGGTTAGGGTTAGCATCAGCCCTAGGATAGTGTTAGGGTTAGGGTTAGCATCAACCCTAGGATAGTGTTTGGGTTAGGGTTAGGGTTAGCATCAGCCCTAGGATAGTGTTAGGGTTAGGGATAGCATCAGCCCTAGGATAGTGTTAGGGTTAGGGTTAGGGTTATCATCAGGCCTAGGATAGTGTTAGGGTTAGGGTTAGGGTTAGCATCAGCCCTAGGATAGTGTTAGGCTTAGGGTTAGCATCAACCCTAGGATAGAGTTAGGGTTAGGGTTAGGGTTAGCATCCGGCCTAGGATAGTGTTATGGTTAGGGTTAGCATCAGCCCTAGGATAGTGTTAGGGTTAGGGTTCGGGTTAGCATCAGCCGTAGGATAGTGTTAGGGTTAGGGTTAGCCTCAGCCCTAAGATAGTGTTAGAGTTAGGGTTAGGGTTAGCATCAGCCCTAGGATAGTGTTAGGGTTAGGGTTAGGGTTAGCATCAGCCCTAGGATAGTGTTAGGGTTAGGGTTAGCATCAGCCCTAGGATAGTGTTAGCGTTAGGGTTAGGGTTAGCATCAGGCCTAGGATAGTGTTAGGGTTAGGGTTAGCATCAGCCCTAGGATAGTGTTAGGGTTAGGGTTAGGGTTAGCATCAGGCCTAGGATAGTGTTAGGGTTAGGGTTAGGGTTAGCATCAGTTCAAGGATAGTGTTATGGTTAGCGTTAGGGTTAGCATCTGCCCTAGGATAGTGTTAGGGTTAGGGTTAGGGTTAGCATCAGCCCAAGGATAGTGTTAGGGTTAGGGTTAGCATCAGCCCTAGGACAGTGTTAGGGTTAGGGTTAGGGTTAGAATCAGCCCTAGGATAGTGTTAGGGTTAGGGTTAGCATCAACCCTAGGATAGTGTTTGGGTTAGGGTTAGGGTTAGCATCAGCCCTAGGATAGTGTTAGGGTTAGGGTTACCCTCAGCCCTAGGAGAGTGTTAGGGTTAGGGATAGGGTTAGCATCAGGCCAAGGATAGTGTTAGGGTTAGGGTTAGGGTTAGCATCAGCCCTAGGATAGTGTTAGGGTTAGGGTTAGCATCAGCCCTAGGATAGTGTCAGGGTTAGGGTTAGCATCAGCCCTAGGATAGTGTTATTGTTAGGTTTAGGGTTAGCATCAGGCCCAGGATAGTGTTAGGGTTAGGGTTAGCATCAGCCCCAGGATAGTGTTAGGGTTAGGGTTAGGGTTAGCCTCAGCCCTAGGATAGTGTTAGGGTTAGGGTTAGCATCAACCCTAGGATAGTGTTTGGGTTAGGGTTAGGGTTAGCATCAGCCCTAGGATAGTGTTAGGGTTAGGGTTAGGGTTAGCATCAGCCCTAGGATAGTGTTAGTGTTAGGGTTAGCATCAGCCCTAGGATAGTGTTAGGGTTAGGGTTAGGGTTAGCATCAGCCCTAGGATAGTGTTAGGGTTAGGGTTAGCATCAGCCCTAGGATAGTGTTAGGGTTAGGGTTAGGGTTAGCCTCAGCCCTAGGATAGTGTTAGGGTTAGGGTTAGCATCAGCCCTAGGTTAGTGTTAGTGTTAGGGTTAGGGTTAGCATCAGCCCTAGGATAGTGTTAGGGTTAGGGTTAGGGTTAGCATCAGTTCAAGGATAGTGTTAGGGTTAGCGTTAGGGTTAGCAACAGCCCTAGGATAGTGTTAGGGTTAGGGTTAGGGTTAGCATCAGCCCTAGGATAGTGTTAGGGTTAGGGTTAGCATCAGCCCTAGGATAGTGTTAGGGTTAGGGTTAGGGTTATCGTCAGGCCTAGGATAGTGTTAGGGTTAGGGTTAGCATCAGCCCTAGGATAGTGTTAGGGTTAGGGTTCGGGTTAGCATCAGCCGTAGGATAGTGTTAGGGTTAGGGTTAGCCTCAGCCCTAAGATAGTGTTAGAGTTAGGGTTAGGGTTAGCATCAGCCCTAGGATAGTGTTAGGGTTAGGGTTAGGGTTAGCATCAGCCCTAGGATAGTGTTAGGGTTAGGGTTAGGGTTAGCATCAGCCCTAGGATAGTGTTAGTGTTAGGGTTAGCATCAGCCCTAGGATAGTGTTAGGGTTAGGGTTAGCATCAGCCCTAGGATAGTGTTAGGCTTAGGGTTAGGGTTAGGATCCGCCCTAGGATAATGTTAGGGTTAGGGTTAGGGTTAGCATCAGCCCTAGGATAGTGTTAGTGTTAGGGTTAGCATCAGCCCTAGGATAGTGTTAGGGTTAGGGTTAGGGTTAGCATCCGCCCTAGGATAGTGTTAGGGTTAGGGTTAGTGTTAGCATCAGCCCTAGGATAGTGTTAGGGTTAGGGTTAACATAAACCCTAGGATAGTGTTAGGGTTAGGGTTAGGGTTATCATCAGGCCTAGGATAGTGTTAGGGTTAGGGTTATGGTTAGCATCAGTTCAAGGATAGTGTTAGGGTTAGCGTTAGGGTTAGCATATGCCCTAGGATAGTGTTAGGGTTAGGGTTAGGGTTAGCATCAGCCCAAGGATAGTGTTAGGGTTAGGGTTAGCATCAGTCCTAGGATAGTGTTAGGGTTAGGGTTAGGGTTAGCATCCGCCCTAGGATAGTGTTAGGGTTAGGGTTAGCATCCGCCCTAGGATAGTGTTAGGGTTAGGGTTAGCATCCGGCCTAGGATAGTGTTATGGTTAGGGTTAGCATCAGCCCTAGGATAGTGTTAGGGTTAGGGTTCGGGTTAGCATCAGCCGTAGGATAGTGTTAGGGTTAGGGTTAGCCTCAGCCCTAAGATAGTGTTAGAGTTAGGGTTAGGGTTAGCATCAGCCCTAGGATAGTGTTAGGGTTAGGGTTAGGGTTTTCATCAGCCCTAGGATAGTGTTAGGGATAGGGTTAAGGTTAGCATCAGGCCTAGGATAGTGTTAGGGTTAGGGTTAGCATCAGCCCTAGGATAGTGTTAGGGTTAGGGTTAGGGTTAGCATCAGCCGTAGGATAGTGTTATGGTTAGGGTTAGCCTCAGCCCTAAGATAGTGTTAGAGTTAGGGTTAGGGTTAGCATCAGCCCTAGGATAGTGTTAGGGTTAGGGTTAGGGTTAGCATCAGCCCTTGGAGAGTGTTAGGGTTAGGGTTAGGGTTAGCATCAGCCCTAGGATAGTGTTAGTGTTAGGGTAAGCATCAGCCCTAGGATAGTGTTAGGGTTAGGGTTAGCATTAGCCCTAGGATAGTGTTAGGGTTAGGGTTAGGGTTAGCATCAGGCCTAGGATAGTGTTAGTGTTAGGGTTAGCATCAGCCCTAGGATAGTGTTAGGGTTAGGGTTAGGGTTAGCATCCGCCCTAGGATAATGTTAGGGTTAGGGTTAGGGTTAGCATCAGCACTAGGATAGTGTTAGTGTTAGGGTTAGCATCAGCCCTAGGATAGTGTTAGGGTTTGGGTTAGGGTTAGCATCCGCCCTAGGATAGTGTTAGGGTTAGGGTTAGGGTCAGCATCAGCCCTACGATAGTGTTAGGGTTAGGGTTAACATAAACCCTAGGATAGTGTTAGGGTTAGGGTTAGGGTTATCATCAGGCCTAGGATAGTGTTAGGGTTAGGGTTAGGGTTAGCATCAGTTCAAGGATAGTGTTAGGGTTAGCGTTAGGGTTAGCATCTGCCCTAGGATAGTGTTAGGGTTAGGGTTAGGGTTAGCATCAGCCCAAGGATAGTGTTAGGGTTAGGGTTAGCATCAGCCCTAGGATAGTGTTATTGTTAGGTTTAGGGTTAGCATCAGGCCCAGGATAGTGTTAGGGTTAGGGTTAGCATCAGCCCCAGGATAGTGTTAGGGTTAGGGTTAGGGTTAGCATCAGCCCTAGGATAGTGTTAGGGTTAGGGTTAGCATCAACCCTAGGATAGTGTTTGGGTTAGGGTTAGGGTTAGCATCAGCCCTAGGATAGTGTTAGGGTTAGGGTTAGGGTTAGCATCAGCCCTAGGATAGTGTTAGTGTTAGGGTTAGCATCAGCCCTAGGATAGTGTTAGGGTTAGGGTTAGGGTTAGCATCAGCCCTAGGATAGTGTTAGGGTTAGGGTTAGCATCAGCCCTAGGATAGTGTTAGGGTTAGGGTTAGGGTTAGCCTCAGCCCTAGGATAGTGTTAGGGTTAGGGTTAGCATCAGCCCTAGGTTAGTGTTAGTGTTAGGGTTAGGGTTAGCATCAGCCCTAGGATAGTGTTAGGGTTAGGGTTAGGGTTAGCATCAGTTCAAGGATAGTGTTAGGGTTAGCGTTAGGGTTAGCAACAGCCCTAGGATAGTGTTAGGGTTAGGGTTAGGGTTAGCATCAGCCCTAGGATAGTGTTAGGGTTAGGGTTAGCATCAGCCCTAGGATAGTGTTAGGGTTAGGGTTAGGGTTATCGTCAGGCCTAGGATAGTGTTAGGGTTAGGGTTAGCATCGGCCCTAGGATATTGTTAGGGTTAGGGTTCGGGTTAGCATCAGCCGTAGGATAGTGTTAGGGTTAGGGTTAGCCTCAGCCCTAAGATAGTGTTAGAGTTAGGGTTAGGGTTAGCATCAGCCCTAGGATAGTGTTAGGGTTAGGGTTAGGGTTAGCATCAGCCCTAGGATAGTGTTAGGGTTAGGGTTAGGGTTAGCATCACCCCTAGGATAGTGTTAGTGTTAGGGTTAGCATCAGCCCTAGGATAGTGTTAGGGTTAGGGTTAGCATCAGCCCTAGGATAGTGTTAGGCTTAGGGTTAGGGTTAGGATCCGCCCTAGGATAATGTTAGGGTTAGGGTTAGGGTTAGCATCAGCCCTAGGATAGTGTTAGTGTTAGGGTTAGCATCAGCCCTAGGATAGTGTTAGGGTTAGGGTTAGGGTTAGCATCCGCCCTAGGATAGTGTTAGGGTTAGGGTTAGTGTTAGCATCAGCCCTAGGATAGTGTTAGGGTTAGGGTTAACATAAACCCTAGGATAGTGTTAGGGTTAGGGTTAGGGTTATCATCAGGCCTAGGATAGTGTTAGGGTTAGGGTTAGGGTTAGCATCAGTTCAAGGATAGTGTTAGGGTTAGCGTTAGGGTTAGCATATGCCCTAGGATAGTGTTAGGGTTAGGGTTAGGGTTAGCATCAGCCCAAGGATAGTGTTAGGGTTAGGGTTAGCATAAGTCCTAGGATAGTGTTAGGGTTAGGGTTAGGGTTAGCATCAGGCCCAGGATAGTGTTAGGGTTAGGGTTAGCATCAGCCCAAGGATAGTGTTAGGGTTAGGGTTAGGGTTAGCATCAGCCCTAGGATAGTGTTAGGGTTAGGGTTAGCATCAACCCTAGGATAGTGTTTGGGTTAGGGTTAGGGTTAGCATAAGCCCTAGGATAGTGTTAGGGATAGGGTTATTGTTAGCATCAGCCCTAGGATAGTGTTAGTGTTAGGGTTAGCATCAGCCCTAGGATAGTGTTAGGGTTAGGGTTAGGGTTAGCATCAGCCCTAGGATAGTGTTAGGGTAAGGGTTAGGGTTAGCATCAGTTCAAGGATAGTGTTAGCGTTAGCGTTAGTGTTAGCATCTATCCTAGGATAGTGTTAGGGTTAGGGTTAGGGTTAGCATCAGCCCAAGGATAGTGTTAGGGTTAGGGTTAGCATCAGCCCTAGGATAGTGTTAGGGTTAGGGTTAGGGTTAGCATCAGGCCCAGGATAGTGTTAGGGTTAGGGTTAGCATCAGCCCAAGGAGAGTGTTAGGGTTAGGGTTAGGGTTAGCATCAGCCCTAGGATAGTGTTAGGTTTAGGGTTAGCCTCAGCCCTAGGAGAGTGTTAGGGTTAGGGATAGGGTTAGCATCAGGCCTAGGATAGTGTTAGGGTTAGGGTTAGGGTTAGCATCAGCCCTAGGACAGTGTTAGGGTTAGGGTTAGCATCAGCCCTAGGATAGTGTCAGGGTTAGTGTTAGGGTTATCATCAGGCCTAGGATAGTGTTAGGGTTAGGGTTAGCATCAGCTCTAGGATAGTGTTAGGGTTAGGGTTAGGGTTAGCATCAGCCCTAGGATAGTGTTAAGGTTAGGGTTATGGTTATCATCAGGCCTAGTATAGTGTGAGGTCAAGGGTTAGCATCAGACTTAGGATAGTGTTAGGGTTAGGGTTAGGGTTAGCATCATCCCTAGGATAGTGTTAGGGTTAGGGTTAGCATCAGCCCTAGGATAGTGTTAGGGTTAGGGTTAGGGTTATCATCAGGCCTAGGATAGTGTCAGGGTTAGGGTTAGCATCAGCCCTAGGATAGTGTTAGGGTTAGGGTTAGGGTTAGCATCAGCCCTAGGATAGTGTTAGGGTTAGGGTTAGCATCAGCCCTAGGATAGTGTTAGGGTTAGGGTTAGGGTTAGCATCAGCCCTAGGATATTGTTAGTGTTAGGGTTAGCATCAGCCCTAGGATAGTGTTAGGGTTAGGGTTAGGGTTAGCATCAGGCCTAGGATAGTGTTAGGGTTAGGGTTAGCATCATCCCTAGGATAGTGTTAGGGTTAGGGTTAGGGTTAGCATCAGGCCTAGGATAGTGTTAGTGTTAGGGTTAGCATCAGCCCTAGGATAGTGTTAGGGTTAGGGTTAGGCTTAGCATCCGCCCTAGGATAATGTTAGGGTTAGGGTTAGGGTTAGCATCAGCCCTAGGATAGTGTTAGTGTTAGGGTTAGCATCAGCCCTAGGATAGTGTTAGGGTTAGGGTTAACATAAACCCTAGGATAGTGTTAGGGTTAGGGTTACGGTTATCATCAGGCCTAGGATACTGTTAGGGTTAGGGTTATGGTTAGCATCAGTTCAAGGATAGTGTTAGGGTTAGCGTTAGGGTTAGCATCAGCCCAAGGATAGTGTTAGGGTTAGGGTTAGGGTTAGCATCAGCCCTAGGATAGTGTTAGGGTTAGGGTTAGGGTTAGCATCAGGCCCAGGATAGTGTTAGGGTTAGGGTTAGCATCAGCCCAAGGATAGTGTTAGGGTTAGGGTTAGGGTTAGCATCAGCCCTAGGATAGTGTTAGGGTTAGGGTTAGCATCAACCCTAGGATAGTGTTTGGGTTAGGGTTAGGGTTAGCATCAGCCCTAGGATAGTGTTAGGGTTAGGGTTAGGGTTAGCATCAGCCCTAGGATAGTGTTAGTGTTAGGGTTAGCATCAGCCCTAGGATAGTGTTAGGGTTAGGGTTAGGGTTAGCATCAGCCCTAGGATAGTGTTAGGGTTAGGGTTAGCATCAGCCCTAGGATAGTGTTAGAGTTAGGGTTAGGGTTAGCATCAGCCCTAGGATAGTGTTAGGGTTAGGGTTAGCATCAGCCCTATGTTAGTGTTAGTGTTAGGGTTAGGGTTAGCATCAGCCCTAGGACAGTGTTAGGGTTAGGGTTAGGGTTAGCATCAGTTCAAGGATAGTGTTAGGGTTAGCGTTAGGGTAGCATCAGCCCTAGGATAGTGTTAGGGTTAGGGTTAGGGTTAGCATCAGCCCTAGGATAGTGTAAGGGTTAGGGTTAGCATCAGCCCTAGGATAGTGTTAGGGTTAGGGTTAGGGTTATTATCAGGCCTAGGATAGTGTTAGGGTTAGGGTTAGCATCAGCCCTAGGATAGTGTTAGGGTTAGGGTTAGGGTTAGCATCAGCCCTAGGATAGTGTTAGGGTTAGGGTTAACATCAGCCCTAGGATACTGTTAGTGTTAGGGTTAGGGTTAGCATCAGCACTAGGATAGTGTTAGGGTTAGGGTTAGCATCAGCCCTAGGATAGTGTTAGGGTTAGGGTTAGGGTTAGCATCCGCCGTAGGATAGTGTTAGGGTTAGGGTTAGCCTCAGCCCTAAGATAGTGTTAGAGTTAGGGTTAGGGTTAGCATCAGCCATAGGATAATGTTAGGGTTAGGGTTAGGGTTAGCATCAGCCCTAGGATAGAGTTAGTGTTAGGGTTAGCATCAGCCCTAGGATAGTGTTAGGGTTAGGGTTAGGGTTAGCATCCGCCCTAGGATAGTGTTAGGGTTAGGGTTAGGGTTAGCATCAGCCCTAGGATAGTGTTAGGTTTAGGGTTAACATAAACCCTAGGATAGTGTTAGGGTTAGGGTTAGGGTTATCATCAGGCCTAGGATAGTGTTAGGGTTAGGGTTAGGGTTAGCATCAGTTCAAGGATAGTGTTAGGGTTAGCGTTAGGGTTAGCATCAGCCCTAGGATAGTGTTAGGGTTAGGGTTAGCATCAACCCTAGGATAGTGTTTGGGTTAGGGTTAGGGTTAGCATCAGCCCTAGGATAGTGTTAGGGTTAGGGTTAGCCTCAGCCCTAGGAGAGTGTTAGGGTTAGGGATAGGGTTAGCATCAGGCCTAGGATAGTGTTAGGGTTAGGGTTAGGGTTAGCATCAGCCCTAGGATAGTGTTAGGGTTAGGGTTAGCATCAGCCCTTGGAGAGTGTTACGGTTAGGGTTAGGGTTAGCATCAGCCCTAGGATAGTGTTAGTGTTAGGGTAAGCATCAGCCCTAGGATAGTGTTAGGGTTAGGGTTAGCATTAGCCCTAGGATAGTGTTAGGGTTAGGGTTAGGGTTAGCATCAGGCCTAGGATAGTGTTAGTGTTAGGGTTAGCATCAGCCCTAGGATAGTGTTAGGGTTAGGGTTAGGGTTAGCATCCGCCCTAGGATAATGTTAGGGTTAGGGTTAGGGTTAGCATCAGCACTAGGATAGTGTTAGTGTTAGGGTTAGCATCAGCCCTAGGATAGTGTTAGGGTTTGGGTTAGGGTTAGCATCCGCCCTAGGATAGTGTTAGGGTTAGGGTTAGGGTCAGCATCAGCCCTACGATAGTGTTAGGGTTAGGGTTAACATAAACCCTAGGATAGTGTTAGGGTTAGGGTTAGGGTTATCATCAGGCCTAGGATAGTGTTAGGGTTAGGGTTAGGGTTAGCATCAGTTCAAGGATAGTGTTAGGGTTAGCGTTAGGGTTAGCATCTGCCCTAGGATAGTGTTAGGGTTAGGGTTAGGGTTAGCATCAGCCCAAGGATAGTGTTAGGGTTAGGGTTAGCATCAGCCCTAGGATAGTGTTATTGTTAGGTTTAGGGTTAGCATCAGGCCCAGGATAGTGTTAGGGTTAGGGTTAGCATCAGCCCCAGGATAGTGTTAGGGTTAGGGTTAGGGTTAGCATCAGCCCTAGGATAGTGTTAGGGTTAGGGTTAGCATCAACCCTAGGATAGTGTTTGGGTTAGGGTTAGGGTTAGCATCAGCCCTAGGATAGTGTTAGGGTTAGGGTTAGGGTTAGCATCAGCCCTAGGATAGTGTTAGTGTTAGGGTTAGCATCAGCCCTAGGATAGTGTTAGGGTTAGGGTTAGGGTTAGCATCAGCCCTAGGATAGTGTTAGGGTTAGGGTTAGCATCAGCCCTAGGATAGTGTTAGGGTTAGGGTTAGGGTTAGCCTCAGCCCTAGGATAGTGTTAGGGTTAGGGTTAGCATCAGCCCTAGGTTAGTGTTAGTGTTAGGGTTAGGGTTAGCATCAGCCCTAGGATAGTGTTAGGGTTAGGGTTAGGGT
The DNA here is from genome assembly GCF_020740605.2 of Lemur catta. Taxonomy (NCBI): domain Eukaryota; kingdom Metazoa; phylum Chordata; class Mammalia; order Primates; family Lemuridae; genus Lemur; species Lemur catta. Next base: position 130,311 of record NW_025423858.1, on the reverse strand, counting down.
TAGCATCAGTTCAAGGATAGTGTTAGGGTTAGCGTTAGGGTTAGCAACAGCCCTAGGATAGTGTTAGGGTTAGGGTTAGGGTTAGCATCAGCCCTAGGATAGTGTTAGGGTTAGGGTTAGCATCAGCCCTAGGATAGTGTTAGGGTTAGGGTTAGGGTTATCGTCAGGCCTAGGATAGTGTTAGGGTTAGGGTTAGCATCGGCCCTAGGATATTGTTAGGGTTAGGGTTCGGGTTAGCATCAGCCGTAGGATAGTGTTAGGGTTAGGGTTAGCCTCAGCCCTAAGATAGTGTTAGAGTTAGGGTTAGGGTTAGCATCAGCCCTAGGATAGTGTTAGGGTTAGGGTTAGGGTTAGCATCAGCCCTAGGATAGTGTTAGGGTTAGGGTTAGGGTTAGCATCACCCCTAGGATAGTGTTAGTGTTAGGGTTAGCATCAGCCCTAGGATAGTGTTAGGGTTAGGGTTAGCATCAGCCCTAGGATAGTGTTAGGCTTAGGGTTAGGGTTAGGATCCGCCCTAGGATAATGTTAGGGTTAGGGTTAGGGTTAGCATCAGCCCTAGGATAGTGTTAGTGTTAGGGTTAGCATCAGCCCTAGGATAGTGTTAGGGTTAGGGTTAGGGTTAGCATCCGCCCTAGGATAGTGTTAGGGTTAGGGTTAGTGTTAGCATCAGCCCTAGGATAGTGTTAGGGTTAGGGTTAACATAAACCCAAGGATAGTGTTAGGGTTAGGGTTAGGGTTATCATCAGGCCTAGGATAGTGTTAGGGTTAGGGTTAGGGTTAGCATATGCCCTAGGATAGTGTTAGGGTTAGGGTTAGGGTTAGCATCAGCCCAAGGATAGTGTTAGGGTTAGGGTTAGCATAAGTCCTAGGATAGTGTTAGGGTTAGGGTTAGGGTTAGCATCAGGCCCAGGATAGTGTTAGGGTTAGGGTTAGCATCAGCCCAAGGATAGTGTTAGGGTTAGGGTTAGGGTTAGCATCAGCCCTAGGATAGTGTTAGGGTTAGGGTTAGCATCAACCCTAGGATAGTGTTTGGGTTAGGGTTAGGGTTAGCATCAGCCCTAGGATAGTGTTAGGGATAGGGTTATTGTTAGCATCAGCCCTAGGATAGTGTTAGTGTTAGGGTTAGCATCAGCCCTAGGATAGTGTTAGGGTTAGGGTTAGGGTTAGCATCAGCCCTAGGATAGTGTTAGGGTAAGGGTTAGGGTTAGCATCAGTTCAAGGATAGTGTTAGCGTTAGCGTTAGTGTTAGCATCTATCCTAGGATAGTGTTAGGGTTAGGGTTAGGGTTAGCATCAGCCCAAGGATAGTGTTAGGGTTAGGGTTAGCATCAGCCCTAGGATAGTGTTAGGGTTAGGGTTAGGGTTAGCATCAGGCCCAGGATAGTGTTAGGGTTAGGGTTAGCATCAGCCCAAGGAGAGTGTTAGGGTTAGGGTTAGGGTTAGCATCAGCCCTAGGATAGTGTTAGGTTTAGGGTTAGCCTCAGCCCTAGGAGAGTGTTAGGGTTAGGGATAGGGTTAGCATCAGGCCTAGGATAGTGTTAGGGTTAGGGTTAGGGTTAGCATCAGCCCTAGGACAGTGTTAGGGTTAGGGTTAGCATCAGCCCTAGGATAGTGTCAGGGTTAGTGTTAGGGTTATCATCAGGCCTAGGATAGTGTTAGGGTTAGGGTTAGCATCAGCTCTAGGATAGTGTTAGGGTTAGGGTTAGGGTTAGCATCAGCCCTAGGATAGTGTTAAGGTTAGGGTTATGGTTATCATCAGGCCTAGTATAGTGTGAGGTCAAGGGTTAGCATCAGACTTAGGATAGTGTTAGGGTTAGGGTTAGGGTTAGCATCAGCCCTAGGATAGTGTTAGGGTTAGGGTTAGCATCAGCCCTAGGATAGTGTTAGGGTTAGGGTTAGGGTTATCATCAGGCCTAGGATAGTGTCAGGGTTAGGGTTAGCATCAGCCCTAGGATAGTGTTAGGGTTAGGGTTAGGGTTAGCATCAGCCCTAGGATAGTGTTAGGGTTAGGGTTAGCATCAGCCCTAGGATAGTGTTAGGGTTAGGGTTAGGGTTAGCATCAGCCCTAGGATATTGTTAGTGTTAGGGTTAGCATCAGCCCTAGGATAGTGTTAGGATTAGGGTTAGGGTTAGCATCAGGCCTAGGATAGTGTTAGGGTTAGGGTTAGCATCATCCCTAGGATAGTGTTAGGGTTAGGGTTAGGGTTAGCATCAGCCCTAGGATAGTGTTAGGGTTAGGGTTAGGCTTAGCATCCGCCCTAGGATAATGTTAGGGTTAGGGTTAGGGTTAGCATCAGCCCTAGGATAGTGTTAGTGTTAGGGTTAGCATCAGCCCTAGGATAGTGTTAGGGTTAGGGTTAACATAAACCCTAGGATAGTGTTAGGGTTAGGGTTACGGTTATCATCAGGCCTAGGATACTGTTAGGGTTAGGGTTATGGTTAGCATCAGTTCAAGGATAGTGTTAGGGTTAGCGTTAGGGTTAGCATCAGCCCAAGGATAGTGTTAGGGTTAGGGTTAGGGTTAGCATCAGCCCTAGGATAGTGTTAGGGTTAGGGTTAGGGTTAGCATCAGGCCCAGGATAGTGTTAGGGTTAGGGTTAGCATCAGCCCAAGGATAGTGTTAGGGTTAGGGTTAGGGTTAGCATCAGCCCTAGGATAGTGTTAGGGTTAGGGTTAGCATCAACCCTAGGATAGTGTTTGGGTTAGGGTTAGGGTTAGCATCAGCCCTAGGATAGTGTTAGGGTTAGGGTTAGGGTTAGCATCAGCCCTAGGATAGTGTTAGTGTTAGGGTTAGCATCAGCCCTAGGATAGTGTTAGGGTTAGGGTTAGCATCAGCCCTAGGATAGTGTTAGGGTTAGGGTTAGCATCAGCCCTAGGATAGTGTTAGTGTTAGGGTTAGGGTTAGCATCAGCCCTAGGATAGTGTTAGGGTTAGGGTTAGCATCAGCCCTATGTTAGTGTTAGTGTTAGGGTTAGGGTTAGCATCAGCCCTAGGACAGTGTTAGGGTTAGGGTTAGGGTTAGCATCAGTTCAAGGATAGTGTTAGGGTTAGCGTTAGGGTAGCATCAGCCCTAGGATAGTGTTAGGGTTAGGGTTAGGGTTAGCATCAGCCCTAGGATAGTGTAAGGGTTAGGGTTAGCATCAGCCCTAGGATAGTGTTAGGGTTAGGGTTAGGGTTATTATCAGGCCTAGGATAGTGTTAGGGTTAGGGTTAGCATCAGCCCTAGGATAGTGTTAGGGTTAGGGTTAGGGTTAGCATCAGCCCTAGGATAGTGTTAGGGTTTGGGTTAACATCAGCCCTAGGATACTGTTAGTGTTAGGGTTAGGGTTAGCATCAGCCCTAGGATAGTGTTAGGGTTAGGGTTAGCATCAGCCCTAGGATAGTGTTAGGGTTAGGGTTAGGGTTAGCATCCGCCGTAGGATAGTGTTAGGGTTAGGGTTAGCCTCAGCCCTAAGATAGTGTTAGAGTTAGGGTTAGGGTTAGCATCAGCCCTAGGATAATGTTAGGGTTAGGGTTAGGGTTAGCATCAGCCCTAGGATAGAGTTAGTGTTAGGGTTAGCATCAGCCCTAGGATAGTGTTAGGGTTAGGGTTAGGGTTAGCATCCGCCCTAGGATAGTGTTAGGGTTAGGGTTAGGGTTAGCATCAGCCCTAGGATAGTGTTAGGTTTAGGGTTAACATAAACCCTAGGATAGTGTTAGGGTTAGGGTTAGGGTTATCATCAGGCCTAGGATAGTGTTAGGGTTAGGGTTAGGGTTAGCATCAGTTCAAGGATAGTGTTAGGGTTAGCGTTAGGGTTAGCATCAGCCCTAGGATAGTGTTAGGGTTAGGGTTAGCATCAACCCTAGGATAGTGTTTGGGTTAGGGTTAGGGTTAGCATCAGCCCTAGGATAGTGTTAGGGTTAGGGTTAGCCTCAGCCCTAGGAGAGTGTTAGGGTTAGGGATAGGGTTAGCATCAGGCCTAGGATAGTGTTAGGGTTAGGGTTAGGGTTAGCATCAGCCCTAGGATAGTGTTAGGGTTAGGGTTAGCATCAGCCCTAGGATAGTGTCAGGGTTAGGGTTAGGGTTATCATCAGGCCTAGGATAGTGTTAGGGTTAGGGTTAGCATCAGCTCTAGGATAGTGTTAGGGTTAGGTTTAGGGTTAGCATCAGGCCTAGGATAGTGTTACAGTTAGGGTTATGGTTATCATCAGGCCTAGTATAGTGTGAGGTCTAGGGTTAGCATCAGACTTAGGATAGTGTTAGGGTTAGGGTTAGGGTTAGCATCAGCCCTATGATAGTGTTAGGGTTAGGGTTAGCATCAGCCCTAGGATATTGTTAGGGTTAGGGTTAGGGTTATCATCAGGCCTAGGATAGTGTTAGGGTTAGGGTTAGCATCAGCCCTAGGATAGTGTTAGGGTTAGGGTTAGGGTTAGCATCAGCCCTAGGATAGTGTTAGGGTTAGGGTTAGCATCAGCCCTAGGATAGTGTTAGGGTTAGGGTTAGGGTTAGCATCAGGCCTAGGATATTGTTAGGGTTAGGGTTAGCATCAGCCCTAGGATAGTGTTAGGGTTAGGGTTAGGGTTAGCATCAGCCCTTGGAGAGTGTTAGGGTTAGGGTTAGGGTTAGCATCAGCCCTAGGATAGTGTTAGTGTTAGGGTTAGCATCAGCCCTAGGATAGTGTTAGGGTTAGGGTTAGCATCAGCCCTAGGATAGTGTTAGGGTTAGGGTTAGGGTTAGCATCAGGCCTAGGATAGTGTTAGTGTTAGGGTTAGCATCAGCCCTAGGATAGTGTTAGGGTTAGGGTTAGGGTTAGCATCCGCCCTAGGATAGTGTTAGTGTTAGGGTTAGCATCAGCCCTAGGATAGTGTTAGGGTTAGGGTTAACATAAACCCTAGGATAGTGTTAGGGTTAGGGTTAGGGTTATCATCAGGCCTAGGATAGTGTTAGGGTTAGGGTTATGGTTAGCATCAGTTCAAGGATAGTGTTAGGGTTAGCGTTAGGGTTAGCATCTGCCCTAGGATAGTGTTAGGGTTAGGGTTAGGGTTAGAATCAGCCCAAGGATAGTGTTAGGGTTAGGGTTAGCATCAGCCCTAGGATAGTGTTAGGTTTAGGGTTAGGGTTAGCATCAGTTCAAGGATAGTGTTAGGGTTAGCGTTAGGGTTAGCATCAGCCCTAGGATAGTGTTAGGGTTAGGGTTAGGGTTATCATCAGGCCTAGGATAGTGTTAGGGTTAGGGTTATTGTTAGCATCAGTTCAAGGATAGTGTTAGGATTAGCGTTAGGGTTAGCACCTGCCCTAGGATAGTGTTAGGGTTAGGGTTAGGGTTAGCATCAGCCCTAGGATAGTGTTAGGGTTAGGGTTAGGGTTAGCATCAGGCCCAGGATAGTGTTAGGGTTAGGGTTAGGGTTAGCATCAGCCCTAGGATAGTGTTAGGGTTAGGGTTAGCATCAACCCTAGGATAGGGTTTGGGTTAGGGTTAGGGTTAGCATCAGCCCTAGGATAGTGTTAGGGTTAGGGTTAGGGTTAGCATCAGCCCTAGGATAGTGTTAGTGTTAGGGTTAGCATCAGCCCTAGGATAGTGTTAGGGTAAGGGTTAGGGTTAGCATCAGCCCTAGGATAGTGTTAGGGTTAGGGTTAGCATCAGCCCTAGGATAGTGTTAGGGTTAGGGTTAGGGTTAGCATCAGCCCTAGGATAGTGTTAGGGTTAGGGTTAGCATCAGCCCTATGTTAGTGTTAGTGTTATGGTTAGGGTTAGCATCAGCCCTAGGATAGTGTTAGGGTTAGGGTTAGGGTTAGCATCAGTTCAAGGATAGTGTTAGGGTTAGCGTTAGGGTAGCATCAGCCCTAGGATAGTGTTTGGGTTAGGGTTAGGGTTAGCATCAGCCCTAGGAAAGTGTTAGGGTTAGGGTTAGCATCAGCCCTAGGATAGTGTTAGGGTTAGGGTTAGGGTTACCATCAGCCCTAGGATAGTGTTAGGGTTAGGGTTAGCATCAGCCCTAGGATAGTGTTAGGGTTAGGGTTAGGGTTAGCCTCAGCCCTAGGATAGTGTTAGGGTTAGGGTTAGCATCAGCCCTAGGATAGTGTTAGGGTTAGGGTTAGGGTTAGCATCAGCCCTAGGATAGTGTTAGTGTTAGGGTTAGCATCAGCCCTAGGATAGTGTTAGTGTTAGGGTTAGGGTTAGCATCAGCCGTAGGATAGTGTTAGGGTTAGGGTTAGCCTCAGCCCTAAGATAGTGTTAGAGTTAGGGTTAGGGTTAGCATCAGCCCTAGGATAATGTTAGGGTTAGGGTTAGGGTTAGCATCAGCCCTAGGATAGTGTTAGTGTTAGGGTAGCATCAGCCCTAGGATAGTGTTAGGGTTAGGGTTAGGGTTAGCATCAGCCCTAGGATAGTGTTAGGGTTAGGGTTAGCATCAGCCCTAGGATAGTGTTAGGGTTAGGGTTAGGGTTAGCATCAGCCCTAGGATAGTGTTAGGGTTAGGGTTAGCATCAGCCCTAGGATAGTGTTAGTGTTAGGGTTAGGGTTAGCATCAGCCGTAGGATAGTGTTAGGGTTAGGGTTAGCCTCAGCCCTAAGATAGTGTTAGAGTTAGGGTTAGGGTTAGCATCAGCCCTAGGATAATGTTAGGCTTAGGGTTAGGGTTAGCATCAGCCCTAGGATAGTGTTAGTGTTAGGGTAGCATCAGCCCTAGGATAGTGTTAGGGTTAGGGTTAGGGTTAGCATCAGCCCTAGGATAGTGTTAGGGTTAGGGTTAGCATCAGCCCTAGGATAGTGTTAGGGTTAGGGTTAGGGTTAGCATCAGCCCTAGGATAGTGTTAGGGTTAGGGTTAGCATCAGCCCTAGGATAGTGTTAGGGTTAGGGTTAGGGTTAGCCTCAGCCGTAGGATAGTGTTAGGGTTAGGGTTAGCATCAGCCCTAGGATAGTGTTAGGGTTAGGGTTAGGGTTAGCATCAGCCCTAGGATAGTGTTAGTGTTAGGGTTAGCATCAGCCCTAGGATAGTGTTAGGGTTAGGGTTAGGGTTAGCATCAGCCGTAGGATAGTGTTAGGGTTAGGGTTAGCCTCAGCCCTAAGATAGTGTTAGAGTTAGGGTTAGGGTTAGCATCAGCCCTAGGATAATGTTAGGGTTAGGGTTAGGGTTAGCATCAGCCCTAGGATAGTGTTAGTGTTAGGGTTAGCATCAGCCCTAGGATAGTGTTAGGGTTAGGGTTAGGGTTAGCATCCGCCCTAGGATAGTGTTAGGGTTAGGGTTAGGGTTAGCATCAGCCCTAGGATAGTGTTAGGGTTAGGGTTAACATAAACCCTAGGATAGTGTTAGGGTTAGGGTTAGGGTTATCATCAGGCCTAGGATAGTGTTAGGGTTAGGGTTACGGTTAGCATCAGTTCAAGGATAGTGTTAGGGTTAGCGTTAGGGTTAGCATCAGCCCTAGGATAGTGTTAGGGTTAGGGTTAGGGTTATCATCAGGCCTAGGATAGTGTTAGGGTTAGGGTTATTGTTAGCATCAGTTCAAGGATAGTGTTAGGTTTAGCGTTAGGGTTAGCATCAGCCCAAGGATAGTGTTAGGGTTAGGGTTAGGGTTAGCATCAGCCCTAGGATAGTGTTAGGGTTAGGGTTAGGGTTAGCATCAGGCCCAGGATAGTGTTAGGGTTAGGGTTAGCATCAGCCCAAGGATAGTGTTAGGGTTAGGGTTAGGGTTAGCATCAGCCCTAGGATAGTGTTAGGGTTAGGGTTAGCATCAACCCTAGGATAGTGTTTGGGTTAGGGTTAGGGTTAGCATCAGCCCTAGGATAGTGTTAGGGTTAGGGTTAGGGTTAGCATCAGCCCTAGGATAGTGTTAGTGTTAGGGTTAGCATCAGCCCTAGGACAGTGTTAGGGTTAGGGTTAGGGTTAGCATCAGCCCTAGGATAGTGTTAGGGTTAGGGTTAGCATCAGCCCTAGGATAGTGTTAGGGTTAGGGTTAGGGTTAGCATCAGCCCTAGGATAGTGTTAGGGTTAGGGTTAGCATCAGCCCTATGTTAGTGTTAGTGTTAGGGTTAGGGTTAGCATCAGCCCTAGGACAGTGTTAGGGTTAGGGTTAGGGTTATCATCAGTTCAAGGATAGTGTTAGGGTTAGCGTTAGGGTAGCATCAGCCCTAGGATAGTGTTAGGGTTAGGGTTAGGGTTAGCATCAGCCCTAGGATAGTGTAAGGGTTAGGGTTAGCATCAGCCCTAGGATAGTGTTAGGGTTAGGGTTAGGGTTATTATCAGGCCTAGGATAGTGTTAGGGTTAGGGTTAGCATCAGCCCTAGGATAGTGTTAGGGTTAGGGTAAGGGTTAGCATCAGCCCTATGATAGTGTTAGGGTTAGCGTTAACATCAGCCCTAGGATAGTGTTAGGGTTAGGGTTAGGGTTAGCATCAGCCCTAGGATAGTGTTAGGGTTAGGGTTAGCATCAGCCCTAGGATAGTGTTAGGGTTAGGGTTAGGGTTAGCATCAGCCGTAGGATAGTGTTAGGGTTAGGGTTAGCCTCAGCCCTAAGATAGTGTTAGAGTTAGGGTTAGGGTTAGCATCAGCCCTAGGATAATGTTAGGGTTAGGGTTAGGGTTAGCATCAGCCCTAGGATAGTGGTAGTGTTAGGGTTAGCATCAGCCCTAGGATAGTGTTAGGGTTAGGGTTAGGGTTAGCATCCGCCCTAGGATAGTGTTAGGGTTAGGGTTAGGGTTAGCATCAGCCCTAGGATAGTGTTAGGGTTAGGGTTAACATAAACCCTAGGATAGTGTTAGGGTTAGGGTTAGGGTTATCATCAGGCCTAGGATAGTGTTAGGGTTAGGGTTAGGGTTAGCCTCAGTTCAAGGATAGTGTTAGGGTTAGCGTTAGGGTTAGCATCTGCCCTAGGATATTGTTAGGGTTAGGGTTAGGGTTAGCATCCGCCCTAGGATAGTGTTAGGGTTAGGGTTAGGGTTAGGATCAGGCCCCGGATAGTGTTAGGGTTAGGGTTAGCATCAGCCCTAGGATAGTGTTAGGGTTAGGGTTAGGGTTAGCATCTGCCCTAGGATATTGTTAGGGTTAGGGTTAGGGTTAGCATCAGCCCAAGGATAGTGTTAGGGTTAGGGTTAGCATCAGCCTTAGGATAGTGTTAGGGTTAGGGTTAGGGTTAGCATCAGGCCCAGGATAGTGTTAGGGTTAGGGTTAGCATCATCCCAAGGATAGTGTTAGGGTTAGGGTTAGGGTTAGCATCAGCCCTAGGATAGTGTTAGGGTTAGGGTTAGCATCAACCCTAGTATAGTGTTTGGGTTAGGGTTCTGGTTAGCATCAGCCCTAGGATAGTGTTAGGGTTAGGGTTAGCCTCAGCCCTAGGAGAGTGTTAGGGTTAGGGATAGGGTTAGCAACAGGCCTAGGATAGTGCTAGGGTTAGGGTTAGGGTTAGCATCAGCCCTAGGATAGTGTTAGGGTTAGGGTTAGCATCAGCCCTAGGATAGTGCCAGGGTTAGTGTTAGGGTTATCATCAGGCCTAGGATAGTGTTAGGGTTAGGGTTACCATCAGCTCTAGGATAGTGTTAGGGTTAGGTTTAGGGTTAGCATCAGCCCTAGGATAGTGTTAAAGTTAGGGTTATGGTTATCATCAGGCCTAGTATAGTGTGAGGTCTAGGGTTAGCATCAGACTTAGGATAGTGTTAGGGTTAGGGTTAGGGTTAGCATCAGCCCTAGGATAGTGTTAGGGTTAGGGTTAGCATCAGCCCTAGGATAGTGTTAGGGTTAGGGTTAGGGTTATCATCAGGCCTAGGATAGTGTTAGGGTTAGGGTTAGCATCAGCCCTAGGATAGTGTTAGGGTTAGGGTTAGGGTTAGCATCAGCCCTAGGATAGTGTTAGGGTTAGGGTTAGCATCAGCCCTAGGATAGTGTTAGGGTTAGGGTTAGGGTTAGCATCAGGCCTAGGATAGTGTTAGGGTTAGGGTTAGCATCAGCCCTAGGATAGTGTTAGGGTTAGGGTTAGGGTTAGCATCAGGCCTAGGATAGTGTTAGTGTTAGGGTTAGCATCAGCCCTAGGATAGTGTTAGGGTTAGGGTTAGGCTTAGCATCCGCCCTAGGATAATGTTAGGGTTAGGGTTAGGGTTAGCATCAGCCCTAGGATAGTGTTAGTGTTAGGGTTAGCATCAGCCCTAGGATAGTGTTAGGGTTAGGGTTAACATAAACCCTAGGATAGTGTTAGGGTTAGGGTTACGGTTATCATCAGGCCTAGGATACTGTTAGGGTTAGGGTTATGGTTAGCATCAGTTCAAGGATAGTGTTAGGGTTAGCGTTAGGGTTAGCATCTGCCCTAGGATAGTGTTAGTTTAAGGGTTAGGGTTAGCATCAGCCCAAGGATAGTGTTAGGGTTAGGGTTAGCATCAGCCCTAGGATAGTGTTAGGGTTAGGGTTAGGGTTAGCATCAGTTCAAGGATAGTGTTAGGGTTAGCGTTAGGGTTAGCATCAGCCCTAGGATAGTGTTAGGGTTAGGGTTAGGGTTATCATCAGGCCTAGGATAGTGTTAGGGGTAGGGTTACTGTTAGCATCAGTTCAAGGATAGTGTTAGGGTTAGCGTTAGGGTTAGCATCTGCCCTAGGATAATGTTAGGGTTAGGGTTAGGGTTAGCATCAGCCCAAGGATAGTGTTAGTGTTAGGGTTAGCATCAGCCCTAGGATAGTGTTAGGGTTAGGGTTAGGGTTAGCATCAGGCCCAGGATAGTGTTAGGGTTATGGTTAGCATCAGCCCAAGGATAGTGTTAGGGTTAGGGTTAGGGTTAGCATCAGCCCTAGGATAGTGTTAGGGTTAGGGTTAGCATCAACCCTAGGATAGTGTTTGGGTTAGGGTTAGGGTTAGCATCAGCCCTAGGATAGTGTTAGGGTTAGGGTTAGGGCTAGCATCAGCCCTGGGATAGTGTTAGTGTTAGGGTTATCATCAGCCCTAGGATAGTGTTAGGGTTAGGGTTCGGGTTAGCCTCAGCCCTAGGATAGTGTTAGGGTTAGGATTAGCATCAGCCCTAGGATAGTGTTAGGGTTAGGGTTAGGGTTAGCATCAGCCCTAGGATAGTGTTAGGGTTAGGGTTAACATCAGCCCTATGTTAGTGTTAGTGTTATGGTTAGGGTTAGCATCAGCCCTAGGATAGTGTTAGGGTTAGGGTTAGGGTTAGCATCAGTTCAAGGATAGTGTTACGGTTAGCGTTAGGGTAGCATCAGCCCTAGGATAGTGTTAGGGTTAGGGTTAGGGTTAGCATCAGCCCTAGGATAGTGTTAGGGTTAGGGTTAGCATCAGCCCTAGGATAGTGTTAGGGTTAGGGTTAGGGTTATTATCAGGCCTAGGATAGTGTTAGTGTTAGGGTTAGCATCAGCCCTAGGATAGTGTTTGGGTTAGGGTTAGGGTTAGCATCAGCCCTAGGATAGTGTTAGGGTTAGGGTTAGGGCTAGCATCAGCCCTGGGATAGTGTTAGTGTTAGGGTTAGCATCAGCCCTAGGATAGTGTTAGGGTTAGGGTTCGGGTTAGCCTCAGCCCTAGGATAGTGTTAGGGTTAGGGTTAGCATCAGCCCTAGGATAGTGTTAGGGTTAGGGTTAGGGTTAGCATCAGCCCTAGGATAGTGTTAGGGTTAGGGTTAACATCAGCCCTATGTTAGTGTTAGTGTTATGGTTAGGGTTAGCATCAGCCCTAGGATAGTGTTAGGGTTAGGGTTAGGGTTAGCATCAGTTCAAGGATAGTGTTACGGTTAGCGTTAGGGTAGCATCAGCCCTAGGATAGTGTTAGGGTTAGGGTTAGGGTTAGCATCAGCCCTAGGATAGTGTTAGGGTTAGGGTTAGCATCAGCCCTAGGATAGTGTTAGGGTTAGGGTTAGGGTTATTATCAGGCCTAGGATAGTGTTAGGGTTAGGGTTAGCATCAGCCCTAGGATAGTGTTAGGGTTAGGGTTAGGGTTAGCCTCAGCCCGAGGATAGTGTTAGGGTTACGGTTATCATCAGCCCTAGGATAGTGTTAGGGTTAGGGTTAGGGTTAGCATCAGCCCTAGGATAGTGTTAGTGTTAGGGTTAGCATCAGCCCTAGGATAGTGTTAGGGTTAGGGTTAGGGTTAGCATCAGCCGTAGGATAGTGTTAGGGTTAGGGTTAGCCTCAGCCCTAAGATACTGTTAGAGTTAGGGTTAGGGTTAGCATCAGCCCTAGGATAATGTTAGGGTTAGGGTTAGGGTTAGCATCAGCCCTAGGATAGTGTTAGTGTTAGGGTTAGCATCAGCCCTAGGATAGTGTTAGGGTTAGGGTTAGGGTTAGCATCCGCCCTAGGATAGTGTTAGGGTTAGGGTTAGGGTTAGCATCAGCCCTAGGATAGTGTTAGGGTTAGGGTTAACATCAACCCTAGGATAGTGTTAGGGTTAGGGTTAGGGTTATCATCAGGCCTAGGATAGTGTTAGGGTTAGGGTTAGGGTTAGCATCAGTTAAAGGATAGTGTTAGGGTTAGCGTCAGGGTTAGCATCTGCCCTAGGATAGTGTTAGGGTTAGGGTTAGCATCAGCCCTAGGATAGTGTTAGGGTTAGGGTTAGGGTTAGCATCAGGCCCCGGATAGTGTTAGGGTTAGGGTTAGCATCAGCCCAAGGATAGTGTTAGGGTTAGGGTTAGGGTTAGCATCTGCCCTAGGATATTGTTGGGGTTAGGGTTAGGGTTAGCATGAGCCCAAGGATAGTGTTAGGGTTAGGGTTAGCATCAGCCTTAGGATAGTGTTAGGGTTAGGGTTAGGGTTAGCATCAGGCCCAGGATAGTGTTAGGGTTAGGGTTAGCATCAGCCCAAGGATAGTGTTAGGGTTAGGGTTAGGGTTAGCATCAGCCCTAGGATAGTGTTAGGGTTAGGGTTAGCATCAACCCTAGGATAGTGTTTGGGTTAGGGTTAGGGTTAGCATCAGCCCTAGGATAGTGTTAGGGTTAGGGTTAGCCTCAGCCCTAGGAGAGTGTCAGGGTTAGAGTTAGGGTTATCATGAGGCCTAGGATAGTGTTAGGGTTAGGGTTAGCATCAGCCCTAGGATAGTGTTAGGGTTGGGGTTAGCATCAGCCCTAGGATAGTGTTAAGGTTAGGGTTATGGTTATCATCAGGCCTAGTATAGTGTGAGGTCTAGGGTTAGCATCAGACTTAGGATAGTGTTAGGGTTAGGGTTAGGGTTAGCATCAGCCCTAGGATAGTGTTAGGGTTAGGGTTAGCATCAGCCCTAGGATAGTGTTAGGGTTAGGGTTAGGGTTATCATCAGGCCTAGGATAGTGTTAGGGTTAGGGTTAGCATCAGCCCTAGGATAGTGTTAGGGTTAGGGTTAGGGTTAGCATCAGCCCTAGGATAGTGTTAGGGTTAGGGTTAGCATCAGCCCTAGGATAGTGTTAGGGTTAGGGTTAGGGTTAGCATCAGGCCTAGGATAGTGTTAGGGTTAGGGTTAGCATCAGCCCTAGGATAGTGTTAGGGTTAGGGTTAGGGTTAGCATCAGCCCTTGGAGAGTGTTAGGGTTAGGGTTAGGGTTAGCATCAGCCCTAGGATAGTGTTAGTGTTAGGGTTAGCATCAGCCCTAGGATAGTGTTAGGGTTAGGGTTAGCATCAGCCCTAGGATAGTGTTAGGGTTAGGGTTAGGGTTAGGGTTAGCATCAGGCCTAGGATAGTGTTAGTGTTAGGGTTAGCATCAGCCCTAGGATAGTGTTAGGGTTAGGGTTAAGGTTAGCATCCGCCCTAGGATAATGTTAGGGTTAGGGTTAGGGTTAGCATCAGGCCTAGGATAGTGTTAGTGTTAGGGTTAGCATCAGCCCTAGGATAGTGTTAGGGTTAGGGTTAGGGTTAGCATCCGCCCTAGGATAGTGTTAGGGTTAGGGTTAGGGTTAGCATCAGCCCTAGGATAGTGTTAGGGTTCGGGTAAACATAAATCCTAGGATAGTGTTAGGGTTATGGTTAGGGTTATCATCAGGCCTAGGATAGTGTTAGGGTAAGGGTTAGGGTTAGCATCTGTTCTAGGATAGTGTTAGCGGTAGCGTTAGTGTTAGCATCTGCCCTAGGATAGTGTTAGGGTTAGGGTTAGGGTTAGCATCAGCCCAAGGATAGTGTTAGGGTTAGGGTTAACATCAGCCCTATGTTAATGTTAGTGTTATGGTTAGGGTTAGCATCAGCCCTAGGATAGTGTTAGGGTTAGGGTTAGGGTTAGCATCAGTTCAAGGATAGTGTTACGGTTAGCGTTAGGGTAGCATCAGCCCTAGGATAGTGTTAGGGTTAGGGTTAGGGTTAGCATCAACCCTAGGATAGTGTTAGGGTTAGGGTTAGCATCAGCCCTAGGATAGTGTTAGGGTTAGGGTTAGGGTTATTATCAGGCCTAGGATAGTGTTAGGGTTAGGGTTAGCATCAGCCCTAGGATAGTGTTAGGGTTAGGGTTAGGGTTAGCCTCAGCCCTAGGATAGTGTTAGGGTTACGGTTATCATCAGCCCTATGATAGTGTTAGGGTTAGGGTTAACATAAACCCTAGGATAGTGTTAGGGTTATGGTTAGGGTTATCATCAGGCCTAGGATAGTGTTAGGGTAAGGGTTAGGGTTAGCATCAGTTCAAGGATAGTGTTAGCGGTAGCGTTAGTGTTAGCATCTGCCCTAGGATAGTGTTAGGGTTAGGGTTAGGGTTAGCATCAGCCCAAGGATAGTGTTAGGGTTAGGGTTAGCATCAGCCCTAGGATAGTGTCAGGGTTAGTGTTAGGGTTATCATCAGGCCTAGGATAGTGTTAGGGTTAGGGTTAGCATCAGCTCTAGGATAGTGTTAGGGTTAGGGTTAGGGTTAGCATCAGCCCTAGGATAGTGTTAAGGTTAGGGTTATGGTTATCATCAGGCCTAGTATAGTGTGAGGTCTAGGGTTAGCATCAGACTTAGGATAGTGTTAGGGTTAGGGTTAGGGTTAGCATCAGCCCTAGGATAGTGTTAGGGTTAGGGTTAGCATCAGCCCTAGGATAGTGTTAGGGTTAGGGTTAGGGTTATCATCAGGCCTAGGATAGTGTTAGGGTTAGGGTTAGCATCAGCCCTAGGATAGTGTTAGGGTTAGGGTTAGGGTTAGCATCAGCCCTAGGATAGTGTTAGGGTTAGGGTTAGCATCAGCCCTAGGATAGTGTTAGGGTTAGGGTTAGGGTTAGCATCAGGCCTAGGATAGTGTTAGGTTTAGGGTTAGCATCAGCCCTAGGATAGTGTTAGGGTTAGGGTTAGGGTTCGCATCAGCCGTAGGATAGTGTTAGGGTTAGGGTTAGCCTCAGCCCTAAGATAGTGTTAGAGTTAGGGTTAGGGTTAGCATCAGCCCTAGGATAGTGTTAGAGTTAGGGTTAGGGTTAGCATCAGCCCAAGGATAGTGTTAGGGTTAGGGTTAGGGTTAGCATCAGGCCCCGGATAGTGTTAGGGTTAGGGTTAGCATCAGCCCAAGGATAGTGTTAGGGTTAGGGTTAGGGTTCGCATCTGCCCTAGGATATTGTTAGGGTTAGGGTTAGGGTTAGCATCAGCCCTTGGAGAGTGTTAGGGTTAGGGTTAGGGTTAGCATCAGCCCTAGGATAGTGTTAGTGTTAGGGTTAGCATCAGCCCTAGGATAGTGTTAGGGTTAGGGTTAGCATCAGCCCAAGGATAGTGTTAGTGTTAGGGTTAGCATCAGCCCTAGGATAGTGTTAGTGTTAGGGTTAGGGTTAGCATCAGGCCCAGGATAGTGTTAGGGTTATGGTTAGCATCAGCCCAAGGATAGTGTTAGGGTTAGGGTTAGGGTTAGCATCAGCCCTAGGATAGTGTTAGGGTTAGGGTTAGCATCAACCCTAGGATAGTGTTTGGGTTAGGGTTAGGGTTAGCATCAGCCCTAGGATAGTGTTAGGGTTAGGGTTAGGGCTAGCATCAGCCCTGGGATAGTGTTAGTGTTAGGGTTAGCATCAGCCCTAGGATAGTGTTAGGGTTAGGGTTCGGGTTAGCCTCAGCCCTAGGATAGTGTTAGGGTTAGGGTTAGCATCAGCCCTAGGATAGTGTTAGGGTTAGGGTTAGGGTTAGCATCAGCCCTAGGATAGTGTTAGGGTTAGGGTTAACATCAGCCCTATGTTAGTGTTAGTGTTATGGTTAGGGTTAGCATCAGCCCTAGGATAGTGTTAGGGTTAGGGTTAGGGTTAGCATCAGTTCAAGGATAGTGTTACGGTTAGCGTTAGGGTAGCATCAGCCCTAGGATAGTGTTAGGGTTAGGGTTAGGGTTAGCATCAGCCCTAGGATAGTGTTAGGGTTAGGGTTAGCATCAGCCCTAGGATAGTGTTAGGGTTAGGGTTAGGGTTATTATCAGGCCTAGGATAGTGTTAGGGTTAGGGTTAGCATCAGCCCTAGGATAGTGTTAGGGTTAGGGTTAGGGTTAGCCTCAGCCCTAGGATAGTGTTAGGGTTACGGTTATCATCAGCCCTAGGATAGTGTTAGGGTTAGGGTTAGGGTTAGCATCAGCCCTAGGATAGTGTTAGTGTTAGGGTTAGCATCAGCCCTAGGATAGTGTTAGGGTTAGGGTTAGGGTTAGCATCAGCCGTAGGATAGTGTTAGGGTTAGGGTTAGCCTCAGCCCTAAGATACTGTTAGAGTTAGGGTTAGGGTTAGCATCAGCCCTAGGATAATGTTAGGGTTAGGGTTAGGGTTAGCATCAGCCCTAGGATAGTGTTAGTGTTAGGGTTAGCATCAGCCCTAGGATAGTGTTAGGGTTAGGGTTAGGGTTAGCATCCGCCCTAGGATAGTGTTAGGGTTAGGGTTAGGGTTAGCATCAGCCCTAGGATAGTGTTAGGGTTAGGGTTAACATAAACCCTAGGATAGTGTTAGGGTTAGGGTTAGGGTTATCATCAGGCCTAGGATAGTGTTAGGGTTAGGGTTAGGGTTAGCATCAGTTCAAGGATAGTGTTAGGGTTAGCGTTAGGGTTAGCATCTGCCCTAGGATAGTGTTAGGGTTAGGGTTAGCATCAGCCCTAGGATAGTGTTAGGGTTAGGGTTAGGGTTAGCATCAGGCCCCGGATAGTGTTAGGATTAGGGTTAGCATCAGCCCAAGGATAGTGTTAGGGTTAGGGTTAGGGTTAGCATCTGCCCTAGGATATTGTTGGGGTTAGGGTTAGGGTTAGCATGAGCCCAAGGATAGTGTTAGGGTTAGGGTTAGCATCAGCCTTAGGATAGTGTTAGGGTTAGGGTTAGGGTTAGCATCAGGCCCAGGATAGTGTTAGGGTTAGGGTTAGCATCAGCCCAAGGATAGTGTTAGGGTTAGGGTTAGGGTTAGCATCAGCCCTAGGATAGTGTTAGGGTTAGGGTTAGCATCAACCCTAGGATAGTGTTTGGGTTAGGGTTAGGGTTAGCATCAGCCCTAGGATAGTGTTAGGGTTAGGGTTAGCCTCAGCCCTAGGAGAGTGTCAGGGTTAGAGTTAGGGTTATCATGAGGCCTAGGATAGTGTTAGGGTTAGGGTTAGCATCAGCCCTAGGATAGTGTTAGGGTTAGGGTTAGCATCAGCCCTAGGATAGTGTTAAGGTTAGGGTTATGGTTATCATCAGGCCTAGTATAGTGTGAGGTCTAGGGTTAGCATCAGACTTAGGATAGTGTTAGGGTTAGGGTTAGGGTTAGCATCAGCCCTAGGATAGTGTTAGGGTTAGGGTTAGCATCAGCCCTAGGATAGTGTTAGGGTTAGGGTTAGGGTTATCATCAGGCCTGGGATAGTGTTAGGGTTAGGGTTAGCATCAGCCTTAGGATAGTGTTAGGGTTAGGGTTAGGGTTAGCATCAGCCCTAGGATAGTGTTAGGGTTAGGGTTAGCATCAGCCCTAGGATAGTGTTAGGGTTAGGGTTAGGGTTAGCATCAGGCCTAGGATAGTGTTAGGGTTAGGGTTAGCATCAGCCCTAGGATAGTGTTAGGGTTAGGGTTAGGGTTAGCATCAGCCCTTGGAGAGTGTTAGGGTTAGGGTTAGGGTTAGCATCAGCCCTAGGATAGTGTTAGTGTTAGGGTTAGCATCAGCCCTAGGATAGTGTTAGGGTTAGGGTTAGCATCAGCCCTAGGATAGTGTTAGGGTTAGGGTTAGGGTTAGGGTTAGCATCAGGCCTAGGATAGTGTTAGTGTTAGGGTTAGCATCAGCCCTAGGATAGTGTTAGGGTTAGGGTTAGGGTTAGCATCCGCCCTAGGATAATGTTAGGGTTAGGGTTAGGGTTAGCATCAGGCCTAGGATAGTGTTAGTGTTAGGGTTAGCATCAGCCCTAGGATAGTGTTAGGGTTAGGGTTAGGGTTAGCATCCGCCCTAGGATAGTGTTAGGGTTAGGGTTAGGGTTAGCATCAGCCCTAGGATAGTGTTAGGGTTCGGGTAAACATAAATCCTAGGATAGTGTTAGGGTTATGGTTAGGGTTATCATCAGGCCTAGAATAGTGTTAGGGTAAGGGTTAGGGTTAGCATCTGTTCAAGGATAGTGTTAGCGGTAGCGTTAGTGTTAGCATCTGCCCTAGGATAGTGTTAGGGTTAGGGTTAGGGTTAGCATCAGCCCAAGGATAGTGTTAGGGTTAGGGTTAGCATCAGCCCTAGGATAGTGTCAGGGTTAGTGTTAGGGTTATCATCAGGCCTAGGATAGTGTTAGGGTTAGGGTTAGCATCAGCTCTAGGATAGTGTTAGGGTTAGGGTTAGGGTTAGCATCAGCCCTAGGATAGTGTTAAGGTTAGGGTTATGGTTATCATCAGGCCTAGTATAGTGTGAGGTCTAGGGTTAGCATCAGACTTAGGATAGTGTTAGGGTTAGGGTTAGGGTTAGCATCAGCCCTAGGATAGTGTTAGGGTTAGGGTTAGCATCAGCCCTAGGATAGTGTTAGGGTTAGGGTTAGGGTTATCATCAGGCCTAGGATAGTGTTAGGGTTAGGGTTAGCATCAGCCCTAGGATAGTGTTAGGGTTAGGGTTAGGGTTAGCATCAGCCCTAGGATAGTGTTAGGGTTAGGGTTAGCATCAGCCCTAGGATAGTGTTAGGGTTAGGGTTAGGGTTAGCATCAGGCCTAGGATAGTGTTAGGTTTAGGGTTAGCATCAGCCCTAGGATAGTGTTAGGGTTAGGGTTAGGGTTCGCATCAGCCGTAGGATAGTGTTAGGGTTAGGGTTAGCCTCAGCCCTAAGATAGTGTTAGAGTTAGGGTTAGGGTTAGCATCAGCCCTAGGATAGTGTTAGAGTTAGGGTTAGGGTTAGCATCAGCCCTAGGATAGTGTTAGGGTTAGGGTTAGGGTTAGCATCAGGCCCCGGATAGTGTTAGGGTTAGGGTTAGCATCAGCCCAAGGATAGTGTTAGGGTTAGGGTTAGGGTTAGCATCTGCCCTAGGATATTGTTAGGGTTAGGGTTAGGGTTAGCATCAGCCCTTGGAGAGTGTTAGGGTTAGGGTTAGGGTTAGCATCAGCCCTAGGATAGTGTTAGTGTTAGGGTTAGCATCAGCCCTAGGATAGTGTTAGGGTTAGGGTTAGCATCAGCCCTAGGATAGTGTTAGGGTTAGGGTTAGGGTTAGCATCAGGCCTAGGATAGTGTTAGTGTTAGGGTTAGCATCAGCCCTAGGATAGTGTTAGGGTTAGGGTTAGGGTTAGCATCCGCCCTAGGATAATGTTAGGGTAGGGTTAGGGTTAGCATCAGCCCTAGGATGGTGTTAGTGTTAGGGTTAGCATCAGCCCTAGGATAGTGTTAGGGTTAGGGTTAACATAAACCCTAGGATAGTGTTAGGGTTAGGGTTAGGGTTATCATCAGGCCTAGGATAGTGTTAGGGTTAGGGTTATGGTTAGCATCAGTTCAAGGATAGTGTTAGGGTTAGCGTTAGGGTTAGCATCTGCCCTAGGATAGTGTTAGGGTTAGGGTTAGGGTTAGCATCAGCCCAAGGATAGTGTTAGGGTTAGGGTTAGCATCAGCCCTAGGATAGTGTTAGGGTTAGGGTTAGGGTTAGCATCAGTTCAAGGATAGTGTTAGGGTTAGCGTTAGGGTTAGCATCAGCCCTAGGATAGTGTTAGGGTTAGGGTTAGGGTTATCATCAGGCCTAGGATAGTGTTAGGGTTAGGGTTATTGTTAGCATCAGTTCAAGGATAGTGTTAGGGTTAGCGTTAGGGTTAGCATCTGCCCTAGGATAGTGTTAGGGTTAGGGTTAGGGTTAGCATCAGCCCAAGGATAGTGTTAGGGTTAGGGTTAGCATCAGCCCTAGGATAGTGTTAGGGTTAGGGTTAGGGTTAGCATCAGGCCCAGGATAGTGTTAGGGTTATGGTTAGCATCAGCCCAAGGATAGTGTTAGGGTTAGGGTTAGGGTTAGCATCAGCCCTAGGATAGTGTTAGGGTTAGGGTTAGCATCAACCCTAGGATAGTGTTTGGGTTAGGGTTAGGGTTAGCATCAGCCCTAGGATAGTGTTAGGGTTAGGGTTAGGGTTAGCATCTGCCCTAGGATATTGTTAGGGTTAGGGTTAGGGTTAGCATCAGCCCAAGGATAGTGTTAGGGTTAGGGTTAGCATCAGCCTTAGGATAGTGTTAGGGTTAGGGTTAGGGTTAGCATCAGGCCCAGGATAGTGTTAGGGTTAGGGTTAGCATCAGCCCAAGGATAGTGTTAGGGTTAGGGTTAGGGTTAGCATCAGCCCTAGGATAGTGTTAGGGTTAGGGTTAGCATCAACCCTAGGATAGTGTTTGGGTTAGGGTTAGGGTTAGCATCAGCCCTAGGATAGTGTTAGGGTTAGGGTTAGCCTCAGCCCTAGGAGAGTGTTAGGGTTAGGGATAGGGTTAGCATCAGGCCTAGGATAGTGTTAGGGTTAGGGTTAGGGTTAGCATCAGCCCTAGGATAGTGTTAGGGTTAGGGTTAGCATCAGCCCTAGGATAGTGCCAGGGTTAGGGTTAGGGTTATCATCAGGCCTAGGATAGTGTTAGGGTTAGGGTTACCATCAGCTCTAGGATAGTGTTAGGGTTAGGTTTAGGGTTAGCATCAGCCCTAGGATTGTGTTAAAGTTAGGGTTATGGTTATCATCAGGCCTAGTATAGTGTGAGGTCTAGGGTTAGCATCAGACTTAGGATAGTGTTAGGGTTAGGGTTAGGGTTAGCATCAGCCCTAGGATAGTGTTAGGGTTAGGGTTAGCATCAGCCCTAGGATAGTGTTAGGGTTAGGGTTAGGGTTATCATCAGGCCTAGGATAGTGTTAGGGTTAGGGTTAGCATCAGCCCTAGGATAGTGTTAGGGTTAGGGTTAGGGTTAGCATCAGCCCTAGGATAGTGTTAGGGTTAGGGTTAGCATCAGCCCTAGGATAGTGTTAGGGTTAGGGTTAGGGTTAGCATCAGCCCTAGGATAGTGTTAGGGTTAGGGTTAGCATCAGCCCTAGGATAGTGTTAGGGTTAGGGTTAGGGTTAGCATCAGGCCTAGGATAGTGTTAGTGTTAGGGTTAGCATCAGCCCTAGGATAGTGTTAGGGTTAGGGTTAGGCTTAGCATCCGCCCTAGGATAATGTTAGGGTTAGGGTTAGGGTTAGCATCAGCCCTAGGATAGTGTTAGTGTTAGGGTTAGCATCAGCCCTAGGATAGTGTTAGGGTTAGGGTTAACATAAACCCTAGGATAGTGTTAGGGTTAGGGTTACGGTTATCATCAGGCCTAGGATACTGTTAGGGTTAGGGTTATGGTTAGCATCAGTTCAAGGATAGTGTTAGGGTTAGCGTTAGGGTTAGCATCTGCCCTAGGATAGTGTTAGGGTTAGGGTTAGGGTTAGCATCAGCCCAAGGATAGTGTTAGGGTTAGGGTTAGCATCAGCCCTAAGATAGTGTTAGGGTTAGGGTTAGGGTTAGCATCAGGCCCAGGATAGTGTTAGGTTTATGGTTAGCATCAGCCCAAGGATAGTGTTAGGGTTAGGGTTAGGGTTAGCATCAGCCCTAGGATAGTGTTAGGGTTAGGGTTAGCATCAGCCCTAGGATAGTGTTAGGGTTAGGGTTAGGGTTAGCATCAGCCCTAGGATAGTGTTAGGGTTAGGGTTAGCATGAGCCCTAGGATAGTGTTAGGGTTAGGGTTAGGGTTAGCATCAGGCCTAGGATAGTGTTAGGTTTAGGGTTAGCATCAGCCCTAGGATAGTGTTAGGGTTAGGGTTAGGGTTCGCATCAGCCGTAGGATAGTGTTAGGGTTAGGGTTAGCCTCAGCCCTAAGATAGTGTTAGAGTTAGGGTTAGGGTTAGCATCAGCCCTAGGATAGTGTTAGAGTTAGGGTTAGGGTTAGCATCAGCCCTAGGATAGTGTTAGGGTTAGGGTTAGGGTTAGCATCAGGCCCCGGATAGTGTTAGGGTTAGGGTTAGCATCAGCCCAAGGATAGTGTTAGGGTTAGGGTTAGGGTTAGCATCTGCCCTAGGATATTGTTAGGGTTAGGGTTAGGGTTAGCATCAGCCCTTGGAGAGTGTTAGGGTTAGGGTTAGGGTTAGCATCAGCCCTAGGATAGTGTTAGTGTTAGGGTTAGCATCAGCCCTAGGATAGTGTTAGGGTTAGGGTTAGCATCAGCCCTAGGATAGTGTTAGGGTTAGGGTTAGGGTTAGCATCAGGCCTAGGATAGTGTTAGTGTTAGGGTTAGCATCAGCCCTAGGATAGTGTTAGGGTTAGGGTTAGGGTTAGCATCCGCCCTAGGATAATGTTAGGGTAGGGTTAGGGTTAGCATCAGCCCTAGGATAGTGTTAGTGTTAGGGTTAGCATCAGCCCTAGGATAGTGTTAGGGTTAGGGTTAACATAAACCCTAGGATAGTGTTAGGGTTAGGGTTAGGGTTATCATCAGGCCTAGGATAGTGTTAGGGTTAGGGTTATGGTTAGCATCAGTTCAAGGATAGTGTTATGGTTAGCGTTAGGGTTAGCATCTGCCCTAGGATAGTGTTAGGGTTAGGGTTAGGGTTAGCATCAGCCCAAGAATAGTGTTAGGGTTAGGGTTAGCATCAGCCCTAGGATAGTGTTAGGGTTAGGGTTAGGGTTAGCATCAGTTCAAGGATAGTGTTAGGGTTAGCGTTAGGGTTAGCATCAGCCCTAGGATAGTGTTAGGGTTAGGGTTAGGGTTATCATCAGGCCTAGGATAGTGTTAGGGTTAGGGTTATTGTTAGCATCAGTTCAAGGATAGTGTTAGGGTTAGCGTTAGGGTTAGCATCTGCCCTAGGATAGTGTTAGGGTTAGGGTTAGGGTTAGCATCAGCCCAAGGATAGTGTTAGGGTTAGGGTTAGCATCAGCCCTAGGATAGTGTTAGGGTTAGGGTTAGGGTTAGCATCAGGCCCAGGATAGTGTTAGGGTTATGGTTAGCATCAGCCCAAGGATAGTGTTAGGGTTAGGGTTAGGGTTAGCATCAGCCCTAGGATAGTGTTAGGGTTAGGGTTAGCATCAACCCTAGGATAGTGTTTGGGTTAGGGTTAGGGTTAGCATCAGCCCTAGGATAGTGTTAGGGTTAGGGTTAGGGTTAGCATCTGCCCTAGGATATTGTTAGGGTTAGGGTTAGGGTTAGCATCAGCCCAAGGATAGTGTTAGGGTTAGGGTTAGCATCAGCCTTAGGATAGTGTTAGGGTTAGGGTTAGGGTTAGCATCAGGCCTAGGATAGTGTTAGGTTTAGGGTTAGCATCAGCCCAAGGATAGTGTTAGGGTTAGGGTTAGGGTTAGCATCAGCCCTAGGATAGTGTTAGGGTTAGGGTTAGCATCAACCCTAGGATAGTGTTTGGGTTAGGGTTAGGGTTAGCATCCGCCCTAGGATAGTGTTAGGGTTAGGGTTAGCCTCAGCCCTAGGAGAGTGTTAGGGTTAGGGATAGGGTTAGCATCAGGCCTAGGATAGTGTTAGGGTTAGGGTTAGGGTTAGCATCAGCCCTAGGATAGTGTTAGGGTTAGGGTTAGCATCAGCCCTAGGATAGTGCCAGGGTTAGGGTTAGGGTTATCATCAGGCCTAGGATAGTGTTAGGGTTAGGGTTACCATCAGCTCTAGGATAGTGTTAGGGTTAGGTTTAGGGTTAGCATCAGCCCTAGGATAGTGTTAAAGTTAGGGTTATGGTTATCATCAGGCCTAGTATAGTGTGAGGTCTAGGGTTAGCATCAGACTTAGGATAGTGTTAGGGTTAGGGTTAGGGTTAGCGTCAGCCCTAGGATTGTGTTAGGGTTAGGGTTAGCATCAGCCCTAGGATAGTGTTAGGGTTAGGGTTAGGGTTATCATCAGGCCTAGGATAGTGTTAGGGTTAGGGTTAGCATCAGCCCTAGGATAGTGTTAGGGTTAGGGTTAGGGTTAGCATCAGCCCTAGGATAGTGTTAGGGTTAGGGTTAGCATCAGCCCTAGGATAGTGTTAGGGTTAGGGTTAGGGTTAGCATCAGGCCTAGGATAGTGTTAGTGTTAGGGTTAGCATCAGCCCTAGGATAGTGTTAGGGTTAGGGTTAGGGTTAGCATCAGGCCTAGGATAGTGTTAGTGTTAGGGTTAGCATCAGCCCTAGGATAGTGTTAGGGTTAGGGTTAGGCTTAGCATCCGCCCTAGGATAATGTTAGGGTTAGGGTTAGGGTTAGCATCAGCCCTAGGATAGTGTTAGTGTTAGGGTTAGCATCAGCCCTAGGATAGTGTTAGGGTTAGGGTTAACATAAACCCTAGGATAGTGTTAGGGTTAGGGTTACGGTTATCATCAGGCCTAGGATACTGTTAGGGTTAGGGTTATGGTTAGCATCAGTTCAAGGATAGTGTTAGGGTTAGCGTTAGGGTTAGCATCTGCCCTAGGATAGTGTTAGGGTTAGGGTTAGGGTTAGCATCAGCCCAAGGATAGTGTTAGGGTTAGGGTTAGCATCAGCCCTCAGATAGTGTTAGGGTTAGGGTTAGGGTTAGCATCAGGCCCAGGATAGTGTTAGGGTTATGGTTAGCATCAGCCCAAGGATAGTGTTAGGGTTAGGGTTAGGGTTAGCATCAGCCCTAGGATAGTGTTAGGGTTAGGGTTAGCATCAACCCTAGGATAGTGTTTGGGGTAGGATTAGGGTTAGCATCAGCCCTAGGATAGTGTTAGGGTTAGGGTTAGGGCTAGCATCAGCCCTTGGATAGTGTTAGTGTTAGGGTTAGCATCAGCCCTAGGATAGTGTTAGGGTTAGGGTTCGGGTTAGCCTCAGCCCTAGGATAGTGTTAGGGTTAGGGTTAGCATCAGCCCTAGGATAGTGTTAGGGTTAGGGTTAGGGTTAGCATCAGCCCTAGGATAGTGTTAGGGTTAGGGTTAACATCAGCCCTATGTTAGTGTTAGTGTTATGGTTAGGGTTAGCATCAGCCCTAGGATAGTGTTAGGGTTAGGGTTAGGGTTAGCATCAGTTCAAGGATAGTGTTACGGTTAGCGTTAGGGTAGCATCAGCCCTAGGATAGTGTTAGGGTTAGGGTTAGGGTTAGCATCAGCCCTAGGATAGTGTTAGGGTTAGGGTTAGCATCAGCCCTAGGATAGTGTTAGGGTTAGGGTTAGGGTTATCATCAGGCCTAGGATAGTGTTAGGGTTAGGGTTACCATCAGCTCTAGGATAGTGTTAGGGTTAGGTTTAGGGTTAGCATCAGCCCTAGGATTGTGTTAAAGTTAGGGTTATGGTTATCATCAGGCCTAGTATAGTGTGAGGTCTAGGGTTAGCATCAGACTTAGGATAGTGTTAGGGTTAGGGTTAGGGTTAGCATCAGCCCTAGGATAGTGTTAGGGTTAGGGTTAGCATCAGCCCTAGGATAGTGTTAGGGTTAGGGTTAGGGTTATCATCAGGCCTAGGATAGTGTTAGGGTTAGGGTTAGCATCAGCCCTAGGATAGTGTTAGGGTTAGGGTTAGGGTTAGCATCAGCCCTAGGATAGTGTTAGGGTTAGGGTTAGCATCAGCCCTAGGATAGTGTTAGGGTTAGGGTTAGGGTTAGCATCAGCCCTAGGATAGTGTTAGGGTTAGGGTTAGCATCAGCCCTAGGATAGTGTTAGGGTTAGGGTTAGGGTTAGCATCAGGCCTAGGATAGTGTTAGTGTTAGGGTTAGCATCAGCCCTAGGATAGTGTTAGGGTTAGGGTTAGGCTTAGCATCCGCCCTAGGATAATGTTAGGGTTAGGGTTAGGGTTAGCATCAGCCCTAGGATAGTGTTAGTGTTAGGGTTAGCATCAGCCCTAGGATAGTGTTAGGGTTAGGGTTAACATAAACCCTAGGATAGTGTTAGGGTTAGGGTTACGGTTATCATCAGGCCTAGGATACTGTTAGGGTTAGGGTTATGGTTAGCATCAGTTCAAGGATAGTGTTAGGGTTAGCGTTAGGGTTAGCATCTGCCCTAGGATAGTGTTAGGGTTAGGGTTAGGGTTAGCATCAGCCCAAGGATAGTGTTAGGGTTAGGGTTAGCATCAGCCCTAAGATAGTGTTAGGGTTAGGGTTAGGGTTAGCATCAGGCCCAGGATAGTGTTAGGTTTATGGTTAGCATCAGCCCAAGGATAGTGTTAGGGTTAGGGTTAGGGTTAGCATCAGCCCTAGGATAGTGTTAGGGTTAGGGTTAGCATCAGCCCTAGGATAGTGTTAGGGTTAGGGTTAGGGTTAGCATCAGCCCTAGGATAGTGTTAGGGTTAGGGTTAGCATGAGCCCTAGGATAGTGTTAGGGTTAGGGTTAGGGTTAGCATCAGGCCTAGGATAGTGTTAGGTTTAGGGTTAGCATCAGCCCTAGGATAGTGTTAGGGTTAGGGTTAGGGTTCGCATCAGCCGTAGGATAGTGTTAGGGTTAGGGTTAGCCTCAGCCCTAAGATAGTGTTAGAGTTAGGGTTAGGGTTAGCATCAGCCCTAGGATAGTGTTAGAGTTAGGGTTAGGGTTAGCATCAGCCCTAGGATAGTGTTAGGGTTAGGGTTAGGGTTAGCATCAGGCCCCGGATAGTGTTAGGGTTAGGGTTAGCATCAGCCCAAGGATAGTGTTAGGGTTAGGGTTAGGGTTAGCATCTGCCCTAGGATATTGTTAGGGTTAGGGTTAGGGTTAGCATCAGCCCTTGGAGAGTGTTAGGGTTAGGGTTAGGGTTAGCATCAGCCCTAGGATAGTGTTAGTGTTAGGGTTAGCATCAGCCCTAGGATAGTGTTAGGGTTAGGGTTAGCATCAGCCCTAGGATAGTGTTAGGGTTAGGGTTAGGGTTAGCATCAGGCCTAGGATAGTGTTAGTGTTAGGGTTAGCATCAGCCCTAGGATAGTGTTAGGGTTAGGGTTAGGGTTAGCATCCGCCCTAGGATAATGTTAGGGTAGGGTTAGGGTTAGCATCAGCCCTAGGATAGTGTTAGTGTTAGGGTTAGCATCAGCCCTAGGATAGTGTTAGGGTTAGGGTTAACATAAACCCTAGGATAGTGTTAGGGTTAGGGTTAGGGTTATCATCAGGCCTAGGATAGTGTTAGGGTTAGGGTTATGGTTAGCATCAGTTCAAGGATAGTGTTATGGTTAGCGTTAGGGTTAGCATCTGCCCTAGGATAGTGTTAGGGTTAGGGTTAGGGTTAGCATCAGCCCAAGAATAGTGTTAGGGTTAGGGTTAGCATCAGCCCTAGGATAGTGTTAGGGTTAGGGTTAGGGTTAGCATCAGTTCAAGGATAGTGTTAGGGTTAGCGTTAGGGTTAGCATCAGCCCTAGGATAGTGTTAGGGTTAGGGTTAGGGTTATCATCAGGCCTAGGATAGTGTTAGGGTTAGGGTTATTGTTAGCATCAGTTCAAGGATAGTGTTAGGGTTAGCGTTAGGGTTAGCATCTGCCCTAGGATAGTGTTAGGGTTAGGGTTAGGGTTAGCATCAGCCCAAGGATAGTGTTAGGGTTAGGGTTAGCATCAGCCCTAGGATAGTGTTAGGGTTAGGGTTAGGGTTAGCATCAGGCCCAGGATAGTGTTAGGGTTATGGTTAGCATCAGCCCAAGGATAGTGTTAGGGTTAGGGTTAGGGTTAGCATCAGCCCTAGGATAGTGTTAGGGTTAGGGTTAGCATCAACCCTAGGATAGTGTTTGGGTTAGGGTTAGGGTTAGCATCAGCCCTAGGATAGTGTTAGGGTTAGGGTTAGGGTTAGCATCTGCCCTAGGATATTGTTAGGGTTAGGGTTAGGGTTAGCATCAGCCCAAGGATAGTGTTAGGGTTAGGGTTAGCATCAGCCTTAGGATAGTGTTAGGGTTAGGGTTAGGGTTAGCATCAGGCCTAGGATAGTGTTAGGTTTAGGGTTAGCATCAGCCCAAGGATAGTGTTAGGGTTAGGGTTAGGGTTAGCATCAGCCCTAGGATAGTGTTAGGGTTAGGGTTAGCATCAACCCTAGGATAGTGTTTGGGTTAGGGTTAGGGTTAGCATCCGCCCTAGGATAGTGTTAGGGTTAGGGTTAGCCTCAGCCCTAGGAGAGTGTTAGGGTTAGGGATAGGGTTAGCATCAGGCCTAGGATAGTGTTAGGGTTAGGGTTAGGGTTAGCATCAGCCCTAGGATAGTGTTAGGGTTAGGGTTAGCATCAGCCCTAGGATAGTGCCAGGGTTAGGGTTAGGGTTATCATCAGGCCTAGGATAGTGTTAGGGTTAGGGTTACCATCAGCTCTAGGATAGTGTTAGGGTTAGGTTTAGGGTTAGCATCAGCCCTAGGATAGTGTTAAAGTTAGGGTTATGGTTATCATCAGGCCTAGTATAGTGTGAGGTCTAGGGTTAGCATCAGACTTAGGATAGTGTTAGGGTTAGGGTTAGGGTTAGCGTCAGCCCTAGGATTGTGTTAGGGTTAGGGTTAGCATCAGCCCTAGGATAGTGTTAGGGTTAGGGTTAGGGTTATCATCAGGCCTAGGATAGTGTTAGGGTTAGGGTTAGCATCAGCCCTAGGATAGTGTTAGGGTTAGGGTTAGGGTTAGCATCAGCCCTAGGATAGTGTTAGGGTTAGGGTTAGCATCAGCCCTAGGATAGTGTTAGGGTTAGGGTTAGGGTTAGCATCAGGCCTAGGATAGTGTTAGTGTTAGGGTTAGCATCAGCCCTAGGATAGTGTTAGGGTTAGGGTTAGGGTTAGCATCAGGCCTAGGATAGTGTTAGTGTTAGGGTTAGCATCAGCCCTAGGATAGTGTTAGGGTTAGGGTTAGGCTTAGCATCCGCCCTAGGATAATGTTAGGGTTAGGGTTAGGGTTAGCATCAGCCCTAGGATAGTGTTAGTGTTAGGGTTAGCATCAGCCCTAGGATAGTGTTAGGGTTAGGGTTAACATAAACCCTAGGATAGTGTTAGGGTTAGGGTTACGGTTATCATCAGGCCTAGGATACTGTTAGGGTTAGGGTTATGGTTAGCATCAGTTCAAGGATAGTGTTAGGGTTAGCGTTAGGGTTAGCATCTGCCCTAGGATAGTGTTAGGGTTAGGGTTAGGGTTAGCATCAGCCCAAGGATAGTGTTAGGGTTAGGGTTAGCATCAGCCCTCAGATAGTGTTAGGGTTAGGGTTAGGGTTAGCATCAGGCCCAGGATAGTGTTAGGGTTATGGTTAGCATCAGCCCAAGGATAGTGTTAGGGTTAGGGTTAGGGTTAGCATCAGCCCTAGGATAGTGTTAGGGTTAGGGTTAGCATCAACCCTAGGATAGTGTTTGGGGTAGGATTAGGGTTAGCATCAGCCCTAGGATAGTGTTAGGGTTAGGGTTAGGGCTAGCATCAGCCCTTGGATAGTGTTAGTGTTAGGGTTAGCATCAGCCCTAGGATAGTGTTAGGGTTAGGGTTCGGGTTAGCCTCAGCCCTAGGATAGTGTTAGGGTTAGGGTTAGCATCAGCCCTAGGATAGTGTTAGGGTTAGGGTTAGGGTTAGCATCAGCCCTAGGATAGTGTTAGGGTTAGGGTTAACATCAGCCCTATGTTAGTGTTAGTGTTATGGTTAGGGTTAGCATCAGCCCTAGGATAGTGTTAGGGTTAGGGTTAGGGTTAGCATCAGTTCAAGGATAGTGTTACGGTTAGCGTTAGGGTAGCATCAGCCCTAGGATAGTGTTAGGGTTAGGGTTAGGGTTAGCATCAGCCCTAGGATAGTGTTAGGGTTAGGGTTAGCATCAGCCCTAGGATAGTGTTAGGGTTAGGGTTAGGGTTATTATCAGGCCTAGGATAGTGTTAGGGTTAGGGTTAGCATCAGCCCTAGGATAGTGTTAGGGTTAGGGTTAGGGTTAGCCTCAGCCCTAGGATAGTGTTAGGGTTACGGTTATCATCAGCCCTAGGATAGTGTTAGGGTTAGGGTTAGGGTTAGCATCAGCCCTAGGATAGTGTTAGTGTTAGGGTTAGCATCAGCCCTAGGATAGTGTTAGGGTTAGGGTTAGGGTTAGCATCAGCCGTAGGATAGTGTTAGGGTTAGGGTTAGCCTCAGCCCTAAGATACTGTTAGAGTTAGGGTTAGGGTTAGCATCAGCCCTAGGATAATGTTAGGGTTAGGGTTAGGGTTAGCATCAGCCCTAGGATAGTGTTAGTGTTAGGGTTAGCATCAGCCCTAGGATAGTGTTAGGGTTAGGGTTAGGGTTAGCATCCGCCCTAGGATAGTGTTAGGGTTAGGGTTAGGGTTAGCATCAGCCCTAGGATAGTGTTAGGGTTAGGGTTAACATAAACCCTAGGATAGTGTTAGGGTTAGGGTTAGGGTTATCATCAGGCCTAGGATAGTGTTAGGGTTAGGGTTAGGGTTAGCATCAGTTCAAGGATAGTGTTAGGGTTAGCGTTAGGGTTAGCATCTGCCCTAGGATAGTGTTAGGGTTAGGGTTAGCATCAGCCCTAGGATAGTGTTAGGGTTAGGGTTAGGGTTAGCATCAGGCCCCGGATAGTGTTAGGGTTAGGGTTAGCATCAGCCCAAGGATAGTGTTAGGGTTAGGGTTAGGGTTAGCATCTGCCCTAGGATATTGTTGGGGTTAGGGTTAGGGTTAGCATGAGCCCAAGGATAGTGTTAGGGTTAGGGTTAGCATCAGCCTTAGGATAGTGTTAGGGTTAGGGTTAGGGTTAGCATCAGGCCCAGGATAGTGTTAGGGTTAGGGTTAGCATCAGCCCAAGGATAGTGTTAGGGTTAGGGTTAGGGTTAGCATCAGCCCTAGGATAGTGTTAGGGTTAGGGTTAGCATCAACCCTAGGATAGTGTTTGGGTTAGGGTTAGGGTTAGCATCAGCCCTAGGATAGTGTTAGGGTTAGGGTTAGCCTCAGCCCTAGGAGAGTGTTAGGGTTAGGGATAGGGTTAGCATCAGGCCTAGGATAGTGTTAGGGTTAGGGTTAGGGTTAGCATCAGCCCTAGGATAGTGTTAGGGTTAGGGTTAGCATCAGCCCTAGGATAGTGTCAGGGTTAGAGTTAGGGTTATCATGAGGCCTAGGATAGTGTTAGGGTTAGGGTTAGCATCAGCTCTAGGATAGTGTTAGGGTTAGGGTTAGGGTTAGCATCAGCCCTAGGATAGTGTTAAGGTTAGGGTTATGGTTATCATCAGGCCTAGTATAGTGTGAGGTCTAGGGTTAGCATCAGACTTAGGATAGTGTTAGGGTTAGGGTTAGGGTTAGCATCAGCCCTAGGATAGTGTTAGGGTTAGGGTTAGCATCAGCCCTAGGATAGTGTTAGGGTTAGGGTTAGGGTTATCATCAGCCCTAGGATAGTGTTAGGGTTAGGGTTAGCATCAGCCCTAGGATAGTGTTAGGGTTAGGGTTAGGGTTAGCATCAGCCCTAGGATAGTGTTAGGGTTAGGGTTAGCATCAGCCCTAGGATAGTGTTAGGGTTAGGGTTAGCATCAGGCCTAGGATAGTGTTAGGGTTAGGGTTAGCATCAGCCCTAGGATAGTGTTAGGGTTAGGGTTAGGGTTAGCATCAGCCCTTGGAGAGTGTTAGGGTTAGGGTTAGGGTTAGCATCAGCCCTAGGATAGTGTTAGTGTTAGGGTTAGCATCAGCCCTAGGATAGTGTTAGGGTTAGGGTTAGCATCAGCCCTAGGATAGTGTTAGGGTTAGGGTTAGGGTTAGCATCAGGCCTAGGATAGTGTTAGTGTTAGGGTTAGCATCAGCCCTAGGATAGTGTTAGGGTTAGGGTTAGGGTTAGCATCCGCCCTAGGATAGTGTTAGGGTTAGGGTTAGGGTTAGCATCAGCCTTAGGATAGTGTTAGGGTTAGGGTAAGCATAAATCCTAGGATAGTGTTAGGGTTACGGTTAGGGTTATCATCAGGCCTAGGATAGTGTTAGGGTAAGGGTTAGGGTTAGCATCAGTTCAAGGATAGTGTTAGCGGTAGCGTTAGTGTTAGCATCTGCCCTAGGATAGTGTTAGGGTTAGGGTTAGGGTTAGCATCAGCCCAAGGATAGTGTTAGGGTTAGGGTTAGCATCAGCCCTAGGATAGTGTCAGGGTTAGTGTTAGGGTTATCATCAGGCCTAGGATAGTGTTAGGGTTAGGGTTAGCATCAGCTCTAGGATAGTGTTAGGGTTAGGGTTAGGGTTAGCATCAGCCCTAGGATAGTGTTAAGGTTAGGGTTATGGTTATCATCAGGCCTAGTATAGTGTGAGGTCTAGGGTTAGCATCAGACTTAGGATAGTGTTAGGGTTAGGGTTAGGGTTAGCATCAGCCCTAGGATAGTGTTAGGGTTAGGGTTAGCATCAGCCCTAGGATAGTGTTAGGGTTAGGGTTAGGGTTATCATCAGGCCTAGGATAGTGTTAGGGTTAGGGTTAGCATCAGCCCTAGGATAGTGTTAGGGTTAGGGTTAGGGTTAGCATCAGCCCTAGGATAGTGTTAGGGTTAGGGTTAGCATCAGCCCTAGGATAGTGTTAGGGTTAGGGTTAGGGTTAGCATCAGGCCTAGGATAGTGTTAGGTTTAGGGTTAGCATCAGCCCAAGGATAGTGTTAGGGTTAGGGTTAGGGTTAGCATCTGCCCTAGGATATTGTTAGGGTTAGGGTTAGGGTTAGCATCAGCCCTTGGAGAGTGTTAGGGTTAGGGTTAGGGTTAGCATCAGCCCTAGGATAGTGTTAGTGTTAGGGTTAGCATCAGCCCTAGGATAGTGTTAGGGTTAGGGTTAGCATCAGCCCTAGGATAGTGTTAGGGTTAGGGTTAGGGTTAGCATCAGGCCTAGGATAGTGTTAGTGTTAGGGTTAGCATCAGCCCTAGGATAGTGTTAGGGTTAGGGTTAGGGTTAGCATCCGCCCTAGGATAATGTTAGGGTAGGGTTAGGGTTAGGATCAGCCCTAGGATAGTGTTAGTGTTAGGGTTAGCATCAGCCCTAGGATAGTGTTAGGGTTAGGGTTAACATAAACCCTAGGATAGTGTTAGGGTTAGGGTTACGGTTATCATCAGGCCTAGGATAGTGTTAGGGTTAGGGTTAGCATCAGCCCTAGGATAGTGTTAGGGTTAGGGTTAGGGTTAGCATCAGTTCAAGGATAGTGTTAGGGTTAGCTTTAGGGTTAGCATCAGCCCTAGGATAGTGTTAGGGTTAGGGTTAGGGTTAGCATCAGCCCAAGGATAGTGTTAGGGTTAGGGTTAGCATCAGCCCTAGGATAGTGTTAGGGTTAGGGTTAGGGTTAGCATCAGTTCAAGGATAGTGTTAGGGTTAGCTTTAGGGTTAGCATCAGCCCTAGGATAGTGTTAGGGTTAGGGTTAGGGTTATCATCAGGCCTAGGATAGTGTTAGGGTTAGGGTTATTGTTAGCATCAGTTCAAGGATAGTGTTAGGGTTAGCGTTAGGGTTAGCATCTGCCCTAGGATAGTGTTAGGGTTAGGGTTAGGGTTAGCATCAGCCCAAGGATAGTGTTAGGGTTAGGGTTAGCATCAGCCCTAGGATAGTGTTAGGGTTAGGGTTAGGGTTAGCATCAGGCCCAGGATAGTGTTAGGGTTATGGTTAGCATCAGCCCAAGGATAGTGTTAGGGTTAGGGTTAGGGTTAGCATCAGCCCTAGGATAGTTTTAGGGTTAGGGTTAGCATCAACCCAGGATAGTGTTTGGGTTAGGGTTAGGGTTAGCATCAGCCCTAGGATAGTGTTAGGGTTAGGGTTAGGGTTAGCATCAGCCCTAGGATAGTGTTAGTGTTAGGGTTAGCATCAGCCCTAGGATAGTGTTAGGGTTAGGGTTAGGGTTAGCATCAGCCCTAGGATAGTGTTAGGGTTAGGGTTAGCATCAGGCCTAGGATAGTGTTAGGGTTAGGGTTAGGGTTAGCATCAGCCCTAGGATAGTGTTAGGGTTAGGGTTAGCATCAGCCCTATGTTAGTGTTAGTGTTATGGTTAGGGTTAGCATCAGCCCTAGGATAGTGTTAGGGTTAGGGTTAGGGTTAGCATCAGTTCAAGGATAGTGTTAGGGTTAGCGTTAGGGTAGCATCAGCCCTAGGATAGTGTTAGGGTTAGGGTTAGGGTTAGCATCAGCCCTAGGATAGTGTTAGGGTTAGGGTTAGCATCAGCCCTAGGATAGTGTTAGGGTTAGGGTTAGGGTTATTATCAGGCCTAGGATAGTGTTAGGGTTAGGGTTAGCATCAGCCCTAGGATAGTGTTAGGGTTAGGGTTAGGGTTAGCCTCAGCCCTAGGATAGTGTTAGGGTTAGGGTTAGCATCAGCCCTAGGATAGTGTTAGGGTTAGGGTTAGGATTAGCATCAGCCCTAGCATAGTGTTAGTGTTAGGGTTAGCATCAGCCCTAGGATAGTGTTAGGGTTAGGGTTAGGGTTAGCATCAGCCGTAGGATAGTGTTAGGGTTAGGGTTAGCCTCAGCCCTAAGATAGTGTTACAGTTAGGGTTAGGGTTAGCATCAGCCCTAGGATAATGTTAGGGTTAGGGTTAGGGTTAGCATCAGCCCTAGGATAGTGTTAGTGTTAGGGTTAGCATCAGCCCTAGGATAGTGTTAGGGTTAGGGTTAGGGTTAGCATCCGCCCTAGGATAGTGTTAGGGTTAGGGTTAGGGTTAGTATCAGCCCTAGGATAGTGTTAGGGTTAGGGTTAACATAAACCCTAGGATAGTGTTAGGGTTAGGGTTAGGGTTATCATCAGGCCTAGGATAGTGTTAGGGTTAGGGTTAGGGTTAGCATCAGTTCAAGGATAGTGTTAGGGTTAGCGTTAGGGTTAGCATCTGCCCTAGGATAGTGTTAGGGTTAGGGTTAGCATCAGCCCTAGGATAGTGTTAGGGTTAGGGTTAGGGTTAGCATCAGGCCCCGGATAGTGTTAGGGTTAGGGTTAGCATCAGCCCAAGGATAGTGTTAGGGTTAGGGTTAGGGTTAGCATCTGCCCTAGGATATTGTTAGGGTTAGGGTTAGGGTTAGCATCAGCCCAAGGATAGTGTTAGGGTTAGGGTTAGCATCAGCCTTAGGATAGTGTTAGGGTTAGGGTTAGGGTTAGCATCAGGCCCAGGATAGTGTTAGGGTTAGGGTTAGCATCAGCCCAAGGATAGTGTTAGGGTTAGGGTTATGGTTAGCATCAGCCCTAGGATAGTGTTAGTGTTAGGGTTAGCATCAGCCCTAGGATAGTGTTAGGGTTAGGGTTAGGGTTAGCATCCGCCCTAGGATAGTGTTAGGGTTAGGGTTAGGGTTAGCATCAGCCCTAGGATAGTGTTACGGTTAGGGTTAGCATCAACCCTAGGATAGTGTTTGGGTTAGGGTTAGGGTTAGCATCAGCCCTAGGATAGTGTTAGGGTTAGGGTTAGCCTCAGCCCTAGGAGAGTGTTAGGGTTAGGGATAGGGTTAGCATCAGGCCTAGGATAGTGTTAGGGTTAGGGTTAGGGTTAGCATCAGCCCTAGGATAGTGTTAGGGTTAGGGTTAGCATCAGACCTAGGATATGTCAGGGTTAGGGTTAGGGTTATCATCAGGCCTAGGATAGTGTTAGGGTTAGGGTTAGCATCAGCTCTAGGATAGTGTTAGGGTTAGGGTTAGGGTTAGCATCAGCCCTAGGATAGTGTTAGGGCTAGGGTTAGCATCAGCCCTAGGATAGTGTTAGGGTTAGGGTTAGGGTTAGCATCAGGCCTAGGATAGTGTTAGGGTTAGGGTTAGCATCAGCCCTAGGATAGTGTTAGGGTTAGGGTTAGGGTTAGCATCAGCCCTTGGAGAGTGTTAGGGTTAGGGTTAGGGTTAGCATCAGCCCTAGGATAGTGTTAGGGTTAGGGTTAGCATCAGCCCTAGGATAGTGTTAGGGTTAGGGTTAGCATCAGCCCTAGGATAGTGTTAGGGTTAGGGTTAGGGTTAGCATCAGGCATAGGATAGTGTTAGTGTTAGGGTTAGCATCAGCCCTAGGATAGTGTTAGGGTTAGGGTTAGGGTTAGCATCCGCCCTAGGATAATGTTAGTGTTAGGGTTAGGGTTAGCATCAGCCCTAGGATAGTGTTAGTGTTAGGGTTAGCATCAGCCCTAGGATAGTGTTAGGGTTAGGGTTAGGGTTAGCATCCGCCCTAGGATAGTGTTAGGGTTAGCGTTAGGGTTAGCATCAGCCCTAGGATAGTGTTAGGGTTAGGGTTAACATAAATCCTAGGATAGTGTTAGGGTTAGGGTTAGGGTTATCATCAGGCCTAGGATAGTGTTAGGGTAAGGGTTAGGGTTAGCATCAGTTCAAGGATAGTGTTAGCGGTAGCGTTAGTGTTAGCATCTGCCCTAGGATAGTGTTAGGGTTAGGGTTAGGGTTAGCATCAGCCCAAGGATAGTGTTAGGGTTAGGATTAGCATCAGCCCTAGGATAGTGTTAGGGTTAGGGTTAGGGTTAGCATCAGGCCCAGGATAGTGTTAGGGTTAGGGTTAGCATCAGCCCAAGGATAGTGTTAAGGTTAGGGTTAGGGTTAGCATCAGCCCTAGGATAGTGTTAGCGTTAGGGTTAGCCTCAACCCTAGGAGAGTGTTAGGGTTAGGGATAGGGTTAGCATCAGGCCTAGGATAGTTTTAGGGTTAGGGTTAGGGTTAGCATCAGCCCTAGGACAGTGTTAGGGTTAGGGTTAGCATCAGCCCTAGGATAGTGTCAGGGTTAGTGTTAGGGTTATCATCAGGCCTAGGATAGTGTTAGGGTTAGGGTTAGCATCAGCTCTAGGATAGTGTTAGGGTTAGGGTTAGGGTTAGCATCAGCCCTAGGATAGCGTTAGGGTTAGGGTTAGCATCAGCCCTAGGATAGTGTTAGGGTTAGGGTTAGGGTTATCATCAGGCCTAGGATAGTGTTAGGGTTACGTTAGCATCAGCCCTAGGATAGTGTTAGGGTTAGGGTTAGGGTTAGCATCAGCCCTAGGATAGTGTTAGGGTTAGGGTTAGCATCAGCCCTAGGATAGTGTTAGGGTTAGGGTTAGGGTTAGCATCAGGCCTAGGATAGTGTTAGGTTTAGGGTTAGCATCAGCCCTAGGATAGTGTTAGGGTTAGGGTTAGGGTTCACATCAGCCGTAGGATAGTGTTAGGGTTAGGGTTAGCCTCAGCCCTAAGATAGTGTTAGAGTTAGGGTTAGGGTTAGCATCAGCCCTAGGATAGTGTTAGAGTTAGGGTTAGGGTTAGCATCAGCCCTAGGATAGTGTTAGGGTTAGGGTTAGGGTTAGCATCAGGCCCCGGATAGTGTTAGGGTTAGGGTTAGCATCAGCCCAAGGATAGTGTTAGGGTTAGGGTTAGGGTTAGCATCTGCCCTAGGATATTGTTAGGGTTAGGGTTAGGGTTAGCATGAGCCCAAGGATAGTGTTAGGGTTAGGGTTAGCATCAGCCTTAGGAAAGTGTTAGTGTTAGGGTTAGGGTTAGCATCAGGCCCAGGATAGTGTTAGGGTTAGGGTTAGCATCAGCCCAAGGATAGTGTTAGGGTTAGGGTTAGGGTTAGCATCAGCCCTAGGATAGTGTTAGGGTTAGGGTTAGCATCAACCCTAGGATAGTGTTTGGGTTAGGGTTAGGGTTAGCATCAGCCCTAGGATAGTGTTAGGGTTAGGGTTAGCCTCAGCCCTAGGAGAGTGTTAGGGTTAGGGATAGGCTTACCATCAGGCCCAGGATAGTGTTAGGGTTAGGGTTAGGGTTAGCATCAGCCCTAGGATAGTGTTAGGGTTAGGGTTAACATCAGCCCTAGGATAGCGTCAGGTTTAGGGTTAGGGTTATCATCAGGCCTAGGATAGTGTTAGGGTTAGGGTTAGCATCAGCTCTAGGATAGTGTTAGGGTTAGGGTTAGGGTTAGCATCAGGCCTAGTATAGTGTGAGGTCTAGGGTTAGCATCAGACTTAGGATAGTGTTAGGGTTAAGGTTAGGGTTAGCATCAGCCCTAGGATAGTGTTAGGGTTAGGGTTAGCATCAGCCCTAGGATAGTGTTAGGGTTAGGGTTAGGGTTATCATCAGGCCTAGGATAGTGTTAGGGTTATGGTTAGCATCAGCCCTAGGATAGTGTTAGGGTTAGGGTTAGGGTTAGCATCAGCCCTAGGATAGTGTTAGGGTTAGGGTTAGCATCAGCCCTAGGATAGTGTTAGGGTTAGGGTTAGGGTTAGCATCAGGCCTAGGATAGTGTTAGGGTTAGGGTTAGCATCAGCCCTAGGATAGTGTTAGGGTTAGGGTTAGGGTTAGCATCAGCCCTTGGAGAGTGTTAGGGTTAGGGTTAGGGTTAGCATCAGCCCTAGGATAGTGTTAGTGTTAGGGTTAGCATCAGCCCTAGGATAGTGTTAGGGTTAGGGTTAGCATCAGCCCTAGGATAGTGTTAGGGTTAGGGATAGGGTTAGCATCAGGCCTAGGATAGTGTTAGTGTTAGGGTTAGCATCAGCCCTAGGATAGTGTTAGGGTTAGGGTTAGGGTTAGCATCCGCCCTAGGATAATGTTAGGGTTAGGGTTAGGGTTAGCATCAGCCCTAGGATAGTGTTAGTGTTAGGGTTAGGGTTAGCATCCGCCCTAGGATAGTGTTAGGGTTAGGGTTAGGGTTAGCATCCGCCCTAGGATAGTGTTAGGGTTAGGGTTAGGGTTAGCTTCAGCCCTAGGATAGTGTTATGGTTAGGGTAAACATAAATCCTAGGATAGTGTTAGGGTTAGGGTTAGGGTTATCATCAGGCCTAGGATAGTGTTAGGGTAAGGGTTAGGGTTAGCATCAGTTCAAGGATAGTGTTAGCGTTAGCGTTAGTGTTAGCATCTATCCTAGGATAGTGTTAGGGTTAGGGTTAGGGTTAGCATCAGCCCAAGGATAGTGTTAGGGTTAGGGTTAGCATCAGCCCTAGGATAGTGTTAGGGTTAGGGTTAGGGTTAGCATCAGGCCCAGGATAGTGTTAGGGTTAGGGTTAGCATCAGCCCAAGGAGAGTGTTAGGGTTAGGGTTAGGGTTAGCATCAGCCCTAGGATAGTGTTAGGGTTAGGGTTAGCCTCAGCCCTAGGAGAGTGTTAGGGTTAGGGATAGGGTTAGCATCAGGCCTAGGATAGTGTTAGGGTTAGGGTTAGGGTTAGCATCAGCCCTAGGACAGTGTTAGGGTTAGGGTTAGCATCAGCCCTAGGATAGTGTCAGGGTTAGTGTTAGGGTTTTCATCAGGCCTAGGATAGTGTTAGGGTTAGGGTTAGCATCAGCTCTAGGATAGTGTTAGGGTTAGGGTTAGGGTTAGCATCAGCCCTAGGATAGTGTTAAGGTTAGGGTTATGGTTATCATCAGGCCTAGTATAGTGTGAGGTCAAGGGTTAGCATCAGACTTAGGATAGTGTTAGGGTTAGGGTTAGGGTTAGCATCAGCCCTAGGATAGTGTTAGGGTTAGGGTTAGCATCAGCCCTAGGATAGTGTTATGGTTAGGGTTAGGGTTATCATCAGGCCTAGGATAGTGTCAGGGTTAGGGTTAGCATCAGCCCTAGGATAGTGTTAGGGTTAGGGTTAGGGTTAGCATCAGCCCTAGGATAGTGTTAGGGTTAGGGTTAGCATCAGCCCTAGGATAGTGTTAGGGTTAGGGTTAGGGTTAGCATCAGGCCTAGGATAGTGTTAGGTTTAGGGTTAGCATCAGCCCTAGGATAGTGTTAGGGTTAGGGTTAGGGTTAGCATCAGCCGTAGGATAGTGTTAGGGTTTGGGTTAGCCTCAGCCCTAAGATAGTGTTAGTGTTAGGGTTAGGGTTAGCATCAGCCCTAGGATAGTGTTAGGGTTAGGGTAAGGGTTAGCATCAGCCCTAGGATATTGTTAGTGTTAGGGTTAGCATCAGCCCTAGGATAGTGTTAGGGTTAGGGTTAGCATCAGCCCTAGGATAGTGTTAGGGTTAGGGTTAGGGTTAGCATCAGGCCTAGGATAGTGTTAGTGTTAGGGTTAGCATCAGCCCTAGGATAGTGTTAGGGTTAGGGTTAGGGTTAGCATCCGCCCTAGGATAATGTTAGTGTTAGGGTTAGGGTTAGCATCAGCCCTAGGATAGTGTTAGTGTTAGGGTTAGCATCAGCCCTAGGATAGTGTTAGGGTTAGGGTTAGGGTTAGCATCAGCCCTAGGATAGTGTGAGGGTTAGGGTTTACATAAATCCTAGGATAGTGTTAGGGTTAGGGTTAGGGTTATCATCAGGCCTAGGATAGTGTTAGGGTTAGGGTTAGGGTTAGCATCAGTTCAAGGATAGTGTTAGGGTTAGCGTTAGGGTTAGCATCTGCCCTAGGATAGTGTTAGGGTTAGGGTTAGGGTTAGCATCAGCCCAAGGATAGTGTTAGGGTTAGGGTTAGCATCAGCCCTAGGATAGTGTTAGGGTTAGGGTTAGGGTTAGCATCAGGCCCAGGATAGTGTTAGGGTTAGGGTTAGCATCAGCCCAAGGATAGTGTTAGGGTTAGGGTTAGGGTTAGCATCAGCCCTAGGATAGTGTTAGGGTTAGGGTTAGCATCAACCCTAGGATAGTGTTTGGGTTAGGGTTAGGGTTAGCATCAGCCCTAGGATAGTGTTAGGGTTAGGGTTACCCTCAGCCCTAGGAGAGTGTTAGGGTTAGGGATAGGGTTAGCATCAGGCCTAGGATAGTGTTAGGGTTAGGGTTAGGGTTAGCATCAGCCCTAGGATAGTGTAAGGGTTAGGGTTAGCATCAGCCCTAGGATAGTGTCAGGGTTAGGGTTAGGGTTATCATCAGGCCTAGGATAGTGTTAGGGTTAGGGTTAGCATCAGCTCTAGGATAGTGTTAGGGTTAGGGTTAGGGTTAGCATCAGCCCTAGGATAGTGTTAAGGTTAGGGTTAGGGTTATCACCAGGCCTAGGATAGTGTGAGGGCTAGGGTTAGCATCAGACTTAGGATAGTGTTAGGGTTAGGGTTAGGGTTAACATCAGCCCTAGGATAGTGTTAGGGTTAGGGATAGCATCAGCCCTAGGATAGTGTTAGGGTTAGGGTTAGGGTTATCATCAGGCCTAGGATAGTGTTAGGGTTAGGGTTAGGGTTAGCATCAGCCCTAGGATAGTGTTAGGGTTAGGGTTAGCATCAACCCTAGGATAGAGTTAGGGTTAGGGTTAGGGTTAGCATCCGGCCTAGGATAGTGTTATGGTTAGGGTTAGCATCAGCCCTAGGATAGTGTTAGGGTTAGGGTTCGGGTTAGCATCAGCCGTAGGATAGTGTTAGGGTTAGGGTTAGCCTCAGCCCTAAGATAGTGTTAGAGTTAGGGTTAGGGTTAGCATCAGCCCTAGGATAGTGTTAGGGTTAGGTTTAGGGTTAGCATCAGCCCTAGGATAGTGTTAGGGTTAGGGTTAGCATCAGCCCTAAGATAGTGTTAGCGTTAGGGTTAGGGTTAGCATCAGGCCTAGGATAGTGTTAGGGTTAGGGTTAGCATCAGCCCTAGGATAGTGTTAGGGTTAGGGTTAGGGTTAGCATCAGCCGTAGGATAGTGTTAGGGTTAGGGTTAGCCTCAGCCCTAAGATAGTGTTAGAGTTAGGGTTAGGGTTAGCATCAGCCCTAGCATAGTGTTAGGGTTAGGGTTAGGGTTAGCATCAGCCCTTGGAGAGTGTTAGGGTTAGGGTTAGGGCTAGCATCAGCCCTAGGATAGTGTTAGTGTTAGGGTTAGCATCAGCCCTAGGATAGTGTTAGGGTTAGGGTTAGCATCAGCCCTAGGATAGTGTTAGGGTTAGGGTTAGGATTAGCATCAGCCCTAGCATAGTGTTAGTGTTAGGGTTAGCATCAGCCCTAGGATAGTGTTAGGGTTAGGGTTAGGGTTAGCATCAGCCGTAGGATAGTGTTAGGGTTAGGGTTAGCCTCAGCCCTAAGATAGTGTTAGAGTTAGGGTTAGGGTTAGCATCAGCCCTAGGATAATGTTAGGGTTAGGGTTAGGGTTAGCATCAGCCCTAGGATAGTGTTAGTGTTAGGGTTAGCATCAGCCCTAGGATAGTGTTAGGGTTAGGGTTAGGGTTAGCATCCGCCCTAGGATAGTGTTAGGGTTAGGGTTAGGGTTAGTATCAGCCCTAGGATAGTGTTAGGGTTAGGGTTAACATAAACCCTAGGATAGTGTTAGGGTTAGGGTTAGGGTTATCATCAGGCCTAGGATAGTGTTAGGGTTAGGGTTAGGGTTAGCATCAGTTCAAGGATAGTGTTAGGGTTAGCGTTAGGGTTAGCATCTGCCCTAGGATAGTGTTAGGGTTAGGGTTAGCATCAGCCCTAGGATAGTGTTAGGGTTAGGGTTAGGGTTAGCATCAGGCCCCGGATAGTGTTAGGGTTAGGGTTAGCATCAGCCCAAGGATAGTGTTAGGGTTAGGGTTAGGGTTAGCATCTGCCCTAGGATATTGTTAGGGTTAGGGTTAGGGTTAGCATCAGCCCAAGGATAGTGTTAGGGTTAGGGTTAGCATCAGCCTTAGGATAGTGTTAGGGTTAGGGTTAGGGTTAGCATCAGGCCCAGGATAGTGTTAGGGTTAGGGTTAGCATCAGCCCAAGGATAGTGTTAGGGTTAGGGTTAGGGTTAGCATCAGCCCTAGGATAGTGTTAGTGTTAGGGTTAGCATCAGCCCTAGGATAGTGTTAGGGTTAGGGTTAGGGTTAGCATCCGCCCTAGGATAGTGTTAGGGTTAGGGTTAGGGTTAGCATCAGCCCTAGGATAGTGTTACGGTTAGGGTTAGCATCAACCCTAGGATAGTGTTTGGGTTAGGGTTAGGGTTAGCATCAGCCCTAGGATAGTGTTAGGGTTAGGGTTAGCCTCAGCCCTAGGAGAGTGTTAGGGTTAGGGATAGGGTTAGCATCAGGCCTAGGATAGTGTTAGGGTTAGGGTTAGGGTTAGCATCAGCCCTAGGATAGTGTTAGGGTTAGGGTTAGCATCAGACCTAGGATATGTCAGGGTTAGGGTTAGGGTTATCATCAGGCCTAGGATAGTGTTAGGGTTAGGGTTAGCATCAGCTCTAGGATAGTGTTAGGGTTAGGGTTAGGGTTAGCATCAGCCCTAGGATAGTGTTAGGGCTAGGGTTAGCATCAGCCCTAGGATAGTGTTAGGGTTAGGGTTAGGGTTAGCATCAGGCCTAGGATAGTGTTAGGGTTAGGGTTAGCATCAGCCCTAGGATAGTGTTAGGGTTAGGGTTAGGGTTAGCATCAGCCCTTGGAGAGTGTTAGGGTTAGGGTTAGGGTTAGCATCAGCCCTAGGATAGTGTTAGGGTTAGGGTTAGCATCAGCCCTAGGATAGTGTTAGGGTTAGGGTTAGCATCAGCCCTAGGATAGTGTTAGGGTTAGGGTTAGGGTTAGCATCAGGCATAGGATAGTGTTAGTGTTAGGGTTAGCATCAGCCCTAGGATAGTGTTAGGGTTAGGGTTAGGGTTAGCATCCGCCCTAGGATAATGTTAGGGTTAGGGTTAGGGTTAGCATCAGCCCTAGGATAGTGTTAGTGTTAGGGTTAGCATCAGCCCTAGGATAGTGTTAGGGTTAGGGTTAGGGTTAGCATCCGCCCTAGGATAGTGTTAGGGTTAGCGTTAGGGTTAGCATCAGCCCTAGGATAGTGTTAGGGTTAGGGTTAACATAAATCCTAGGATAGTGTTAGGGTTAGGGTTAGGGTTATCATCAGGCCTAGGATAGTGTTAGGGTAAGGGTTAGGGTTAGCATCAGTTCAAGGATAGTGTTAGCGGTAGCGTTAGTGTTAGCATCTGCCCTAGGATAGTGTTAGGGTTAGGGTTAGGGTTAGCATCAGCCCAAGGATAGTGTTAGGGTTAGGATTAGCATCAGCCCTAGGATAGTGTTAGGGTTAGGGTTAGGGTTAGCATCAGGCCCAGGATAGTGTTAGGGTTAGGGTTAGCATCAGCCCAAGGATAGTGTTAAGGTTAGGGTTAGGGTTAGCATCAGCCCTAGGATAGTGTTAGCGTTAGGGTTAGCCTCAACCCTAGGAGAGTGTTAGGGTTAGGGATAGGGTTAGCATCAGGCCTAGGATAGTTTTAGGGTTAGGGTTAGGGTTAGCATCAGCCCTAGGACAGTGTTAGGGTTAGGGTTAGCATCAGCCCTAGGATAGTGTCAGGGTTAGTGTTAGGGTTATCATCAGGCCTAGGATAGTGTTAGGGTTA
Source organism: Lemur catta (assembly GCF_020740605.2). Lineage (NCBI taxonomy): Eukaryota > Metazoa > Chordata > Mammalia > Primates > Lemuridae > Lemur > Lemur catta. Next base: position 86,154 of record NW_025423858.1, on the reverse strand, counting down.
GGGTTAGCATCAGCTCTAGGATAGTGTTAGGGTTAGGGTTAGGGTTAGCATCAGCCCTAGGATAGCGTTAGGGTTAGGGTTAGCATCAGCCCTAGGATAGTGTTAGGGTTAGGGTTAGGGTTATCATCAGGCCTAGGATAGTGTTAGGGTTAGGGTTAGCATCAGCCCTAGGATAGTGTTAGGGTTAGGGTTAGGGTTAGCATCAGCCCTAGGATAGTGTTAGGGTTAGGGTTAGCATCAGCCCTAGGATAGTGTTAGGGTTAGGGTTAGGGTTAGCATCAGGCCTAGGATAGTGTTAGGTTTAGGGTTAGCATCAGCCCTAGGATAGTGTTAGGGTTAGGGTTAGGGTTCACATCAGCCGTAGGATAGTGTTAGGGTTAGGGTTAGCCTCAGCCCTAAGATAGTGTTAGAGTTAGGGTTAGGGTTAGCATCAGCCCTAGGATAGTGTTAGAGTTAGGGTTAGGGTTAGCATCAGCCCTAGGATAGTGTTAGGGTTAGGGTTAGGGTTAGCATCAGGCCCCGGATAGTGTTAGGGTTAGGGTTAGCATCAGCCCAAGGATAGTGTTAGGGTTAGGGTTAGGGTTAGCATCTGCCCTAGGATATTGTTAGGGTTAGGGTTAGGGTTAGCATGAGCCCAAGGATAGTGTTAGGGTTAGGGTTAGCATCAGCCTTAGGAAAGTGTTAGTGTTAGGGTTAGGGTTAGCATCAGGCCCAGGATAGTGTTAGGGTTAGGGTTAGCATCAGCCCAAGGATAGTGTTAGGGTTAGGGTTAGGGTTAGCATCAGCCCTAGGATAGAGTTAGGGTTAGGGTTAGCATCAACCCTAGGATAGTGTTTGGGTTAGGGTTAGGGTTAGCATCAGCCCTAGGATAGTGTTAGGGTTAGGGTTAGCCTCAGCCCTAGGAGAGTGTTAGGGTTAGGGATAGGCTTACCATCAGGCCCAGGATAGTGTTAGGGTTAGGGTTAGGGTTAGCATCAGCCCTAGGATAGTGTTAGGGTTAGGGTTAACATCAGCCCTAGGATAGCGTCAGGTTTAGGGTTAGGGTTATCATCAGGCCTAGGATAGTGTTAGGGTTAGGGTTAGCATCAGCTCTAGGATAGTGTTAGGGTTAGGGTTAGGGTTAGCATCAGGCCTAGTATAGTGTGAGGTCTAGGGTTAGCATCAGACTTAGGATAGTGTTAGGGTTAAGGTTAGGGTTAGCATCAGCCCTAGGATAGTGTTAGGGTTAGGGTTAGCATCAGCCCTAGGATAGTGTTAGGGTTAGGGTTAGGGTTATCATCAGGCCAAGGATAGTGTTAGGGTTATGGTTAGCATCAGCCCTAGGATAGTGTTAGGGTTAGGGTTAGGGTTAGCATCAGCCCTAGGATAGTGTTAGGGTTAGGGTTAGCATCAGCCCTAGGATAGTGTTAGGGTTAGGGTTAGGGTTAGCATCAGGCCTAGGATAGTGTTAGGGTTAGGGTTAGCATCAGCCCTAGGATAGTGTTAGGGTTAGGGTTAGGGTTAGCATCAGCCCTTGGAGAGTGTTAGGGTTAGGGTTAGGGTTAGCATCAGCCCTAGGATAGTGTTAGTGTTAGGGTTAGCATCAGCCCTAGGATAGTGTTAGGGTTAGGGTTAGCATCAGCCCTAGGATAGTGTTAGGGTTAGGGTTAGGGTTAGCATCAGGCCTAGGATAGTGTTAGTGTTAGGGTTAGCATCAGCCCTAGGATAGTGTTAGGGTTAGGGTTAGGGTTAGCATCCGCCCTAGGATAATGTTAGGGTTAGGGTTAGGGTTAGCATCAGCCCTAGGATAGTGTTAGTGTTAGGGTTAGCATCAGCCCTAGGATAGTGTTAGGGTTAGGGTTAGGGTTAGCATCCGCCCTAGGATAGTGTTAGGGTTAGGGTTAGGGTTAGCTTCAGCCCTAGGATAGTGTTATGGTTAGGGTAAACATAAATCCTAGGATAGTGTTAGGGTTAGGGTTAGGGTTATCATCAGGCCTAGGATAGTGTTAGGGTAAGGGTTAGGGTTAGCATCAGTTCAAGGATAGTGTTAGCGTTAGCGTTAGTGTTAGCATCTATCCTAGGATAGTGTTAGGGTTAGGGTTAGGGTTAGCATCAGCCCAAGGATAGTGTTAGGGTTAGGGTTAGCATCAGCCCTAGGATAGTGTTAGGGTTAGGGTTAGGGTTAGCATCAGGCCCAGGATAGTGTTAGGGTTAGGGTTAGCATCAGCCCAAGGAGAGTGTTAGGGTTAGGGTTAGGGTTAGCATCAGCCCTAGGATAGTGTTAGGGTTAGGGTTAGCCTCAGCCCTAGGAGAGTGTTAGGGTTAGGGATAGGGTTAGCATCAGGCCTAGGATAGTGTTAGGGTTAGGGTTAGGGTTAGCATCAGCCCTAGGACAGTGTTAGGGTTAGGGTTAGCATCAGCCCTAGGATAGTGTCAGGGTTAGTGTTAGGGTTTTCATCAGGCCTAGGATAGTGTTAGGGTTAGGGTTAGCATCAGCTCTAGGATAGTGTTAGGGTTAGGGTTAGGGTTAGCATCAGCCCTAGGATAGTGTTAAGGTTAGGGTTATGGTTATCATCAGGCCTAGTATAGTGTGAGGTCAAGGGTTAGCATCAGACTTAGGATAGTGTTAGGGTTAGGGTTAGGGTTAGCATCAGCCCTAGGATAGTGTTAGGGTTAGGGTTAGCATCAGCCCTAGGATAGTGTTAGGGTTAGGGTTAGGGTTATCATCAGGCCTAGGATAGTGTCAGGGTTAGGGTTAGCATCAGCCCTAGGATAGTGTTAGGGTTAGGGTTAGGGTTAGCATCAGCCCTAGGATAGTGTTAGGGTTAGGGTTAGCATCAGCCCTAGGATAGTGTTAGGGTTAGGGTTAGGGTTAGCATCAGGCCTAGGATAGTGTTAGGTTTAGGGTTAGCATCAGCCCTAGGATAGTGTTAGGGTTAGGGTTAGGGTTAGCATCAGCCGTAGGATAGTGTTAGGGTTTGGGTTAGCCTCAGCCCTAAGATAGTGTTAGTGTTAGGGTTAGGGTTAGCATCAGCCCTAGGATAGTGGTAGGGTTAGGGTTAGGGTTAGCATCAGCCCTAGGATATTGTTAGTGTTAGGGTTAGCATCAGCCCTAGGATAGTGTTAGGGTTAGGGTTAGCATCAGCCCTAGGATAGTGTTAGGGTTAGGGTTAGGGTTAGCATCAGGCCTAGGATAGTGTTAGTGTTAGGGTTAGCATCAGCCCTAGGATAGTGTTAGGGTTAGGGTTAGGGTTAGCATCCGCCCTAGGATAATGTTAGTGTTAGGGTTAGGGTTAGCATCAGCCCTAGGATAGTGTTAGTGTTAGGGTTAGCATCAGCCCTAGGATAGTGTTAGGGTTAGGGTTAGGGTTAGCATCAGCCCTAGGATAGTGTGAGGGTTAGGGTTTACATAAATCCTAGGATAGTGTTAGGGTTAGGGTTAGGGTTATCATCAGGCCTAGGATAGTGTTAGGGTTAGGGTTAGGGTTAGCATCAGTTCAAGGATAGTGTTAGGGTTAGCGTTAGGGTTAGCATCTGCCCTAGGATAGTGTTAGGGTTAGGGTTAGGGTTAGCATCAGCCCAAGGATAGTGTTAGGGTTAGGGTTAGCATCAGCCCTAGGATAGTGTTAGGGTTAGGGTTAGGGTTAGCATCAGGCCCAGGATAGTGTTAGGGTTAGGGTTAGCATCAGCCCAAGGATAGTGTTAGGGTTAGGGTTAGGGTTAGCATCAGCCCTAGGATAGTGTTAGGGTTAGGGTTAGCATCAACCCTAGGATAGTGTTTGGGTTAGGGTTAGGGTTAGCATCAGCCCTAGGATAGTGTTAGGGTTAGGGTTACCCTCAGCCCTAGGAGAGTGTTAGGGTTAGGGATAGGGTTAGCATCAGGCCTAGGATAGTGTTAGGGTTAGGGTTAGGGTTAGCATCAGCCCTAGGATAGTGTAAGGGTTAGGGTTAGCATCAGCCCTAGGATAGTGTCAGGGTTAGGGTTAGGGTTATCATCAGGCCTAGGATAGTGTTAGGGTTAGGGTTAGCATCAGCTCTAGGATAGTGTTAGGGTTAGGGTTAGGGTTAGCATCAGCCCTAGGATAGTGTTAAGGTTAGGGTTAGGGTTATCACCAGGCCTAGGATAGTGTGAGGGCTAGGGTTAGCATCAGACTTAGGATAGTGTTAGGGTTAGGGTTAGGGTTAACATCAGCCCTAGGATAGTGTTAGGGTTAGGGATAGCATCAGCCCTAGGATAGTGTTAGGGTTAGGGTTAGGGTTATCATCAGGCCTAGGATAGTGTTAGGGTTAGGGTTAGGGTTAGCATCAGCCCTAGGATAGTGTTAGGGTTAGGGTTAGCATCAACCCTAGGATAGAGTTAGGGTTAGGGTTAGGGTTAGCATCCGGCCTAGGATAGTGTTATGGTTAGGGTTAGCATCAGCCCTAGGATAGTGTTAGGGTTAGGGTTCGGGTTAGCATCAGCCGTAGGATAGTGTTAGGGTTAGGGTTAGCCTCAGCCCTAAGATAGTGTTAGAGTTAGGGTTAGGGTTAGCATCAGCCCTAGGATAGTGTTAGGGTTAGGTTTAGGGTTAGCATCAGCCCTAGGATAGTGTTAGGGTTAGGGTTAGCATCAGCCCTAAGATAGTGTTAGCGTTAGGGTTAGGGTTAGCATCAGGCCTAGGATAGTGTTAGGGTTAGGGTTAGCATCAGCCCTAGGATAGTGTTAGGGTTAGGGTTAGGGTTAGCATCAGCCGTAGGATAGTGTTAGGGTTAGGGTTAGCCTCAGCCCTAAGATAGTGTTAGAGTTAGGGTTAGGGTTAGCATCAGCCCTAGCATAGTGTTAGGGTTAGGGTTAGGGTTAGCATCAGCCCTTGGAGAGTGTTAGGGTTAGGGTTAGGGCTAGCATCAGCCCTAGGATAGTGTTAGTGTTAGGGTTAGCATCAGCCCTAGGATAGTGTTAGGGTTAGGGTTAGCATCAGCCCTAGGATAGTGTTAGGGTTTGGGTTAGGGTTAGCATCCGCCCTAGGATAATGTTAGGGTTAGGGTTAGGGTTAGCATCAGCCCTAGGATAGTGTTAGTGTTAGGGTTAGCATCAGGCCTAGGATAGTTTTAGGGTTAGGGTTAGGGTTAGCATCAGCCCTAGGACAGTGTTAGGGTTAGGGTTAGCATCAGCCCTAGGATAGTGTCAGGGTTAGTGTTAGGGTTATCATCAGCCCTAGGATAGTGTTAGGGTTACGGTTAGCATCAGCTCTAGGATAGTGTTAGGGTTAGGGTTAGGGTTAGCATCAGCCCTAGGATAGCGTTAGGGTTAGGGTTAGCATCAGCCCTAGGATAGTGTTAGGGTTAGGGTTAGGGTTATCATCAGGCCTAGGATAGTGTTAGGGTTAGGGTTAGCATCAGCCCTAGGATAGTGTTAGGGTTAGGGTTAGGGTTAGAATCAGCCCTAGGATAGTGTTAGGGTTAGGGTTAGGGTTAGCATCAGGCCTAGGATAGTGTTAGGTTTAGGGTTAGCATCAGCCCTAGGATAGTGTTAGGGTTAGGGTTAGGGTTCACATCAGCCGTAGGATAGTGTTAGGGTTAGGGTTAGCCTCAGCCCTAAGATAGTGTTAGAGTTAGGGTTAGGGTTAGCATCAGCCCTAGGATAGTGTTAGAGTTAGGGTTAGGGTTAGCATCAGCCCTAGGATAGTGTTAGGGTTAGGGTTAGGGTTAGCATCAGGCCCCGGATAGTGTTAGGGTTAGGGTTAGCATCAGCCCAAGGATAGTGTTAGGGTTAGGGTTAGGGTTAGCATCTGCCCTAGGATATTGTTAGGGTTAGGGTTAGGGTTAGCATGAGCCCAAGGATAGTGTTAGGGTTAGGGTTAGCATCAGCCTTAGGAAAGTGTTAGTGTTAGGGTTAGGGTTAGCATCAGGCCCAGGATAGTGTTAGGGTTAGGGTTAGCATCAGCCCAAGGATAGTGTTAGGGTTAGGGTTAGGGTTAGCATCAGCCCTAGGATAGTGTTAGGGTTAGGGTTAGCATCAACCCTAGGATAGTGTTTGGGTTAGGGTTAGGGTTAGCATCAGCCCTAGGATAGTGTTAGGGTTAGGGTTAGCCTCAGCCCTAGGAGAGTGTTAGGGTTAGGGATAGGCTTAGCATCAGGCCCAGGATAGTGTTAGGGTTAGGGTTAGGGTTAGCATCAGCCCTAGGATAGTGTTAAGGTTAGGGTTATGGTTATCATCAGGCCTAGTATAGTGTGAGGTCTAGGGTTAGCATCAGACTTAGGATAGTGTTAGGGTTAAGGTTAGGGTTAGCATCAGCCCTAGGATAGTGTTAGGGTTAGGGTTAGCATCAGCCCTAGGATAGTGTTAGGGTTAGGGTTAGGGTTATCATCAGGCCTAGGATAGTGTTAGGGTTAGGGTTAGCATCAGCCCTAGGATAGTGTTAGGGTTAGGGTTAGGGTTAGCATCAGCCCTAGGATAGTGTTAGGTTTAGGGTTAGCATCAGCCCTAGGATAGTGTTAGGGTTAGGGTTAGGGTTAGCATCAGGCCTAGGACAGTGTTCTGGTTAGGGTTAGCATCAGCCCTAGGATAGTGTTAGGGTTAGGGTTAGGGTTAGCATCAGCCCTTGGAGAGTGTTAGGGTTAGGGTTAGGGTTAGCATCAGCCCTAGGATAGTGTTAGTGTTAGGGTTAGCATCAGCCCTAGGATAGTGTTAGGGTTAGGGTTAGCATCAGCCCTAGGATAGTGTTAGGGTTAGGGTTAGGGTTAGCATCAGGCCTAGGATAGTGTTAGTGTTAGGGTTAGCATCAGCCCTAGGATAGTGTTAGGGTTAGGGTTAGGGTTAGCATCCGCCCTAGGATAATGTTAGGGTTAGGGTTAGGGTTAGCATCAGCCCTAGGATAGTGTTAGTGTTAGGGTTAGCATCAGCCCTAGGATAGTGTTAGGGTTAGGGTTAGGGTTAGCATCCGCCCTAGGATAGTGTTAGGGTTAGGGTTAGGGTTAGCATCAGCCCTAGGATAGTGTTATGGTTAGGGTTTACATAAATCCTAGGATAGTGTTAGGGTTAGGGTTAGGGTTATCATCAGGCCTAGGATAGTGTTAGGGTAAGGGTTAGGGTTAGCATCAGTTCAAGGATAGTGTTAGCGTTAGCGTTAGTGTTAGCATCTATCCTAGGATAGTGTTAGGGTTAGGGTTAGGGTTAGCATCAGCCCAAGGATAGTGTTAGGTTTAGGGTTAGCATCAGCCCTAGGATAGTGTTAGGGTTAGGGTTAGGGTTAGCATCAGGCCCAGGATAGTGTTAGGGTTAGGGTTAGCATCAGCCCAAGGAGAGTGTTAGGGTTAGGGTTAGGGTTAGCATCAGCCCTAGGATAGTGTTAGGGTTAGGGTTAGCCTCAGCCCTAGGAGAGTGTTAGGGTTAGGGATAGGGTTAGCATCAGGCCTAGGATAGTGTTAGGGTTAGGGTTAGGGTTAGCATCAGCCCTAGGACAGTGTTAGGTTTAGGGTTAGCATCAGCCCAAGGATAGTGTTAGGGTTAGGGTTAGGGTTAGCATCAGCCCTAGGATAGTGTTAGGGTTAGGGTTAGCATCAACCCTAGGATAGTGTTTGGGTTAGTGTTAGGGTTAGCATCAGCCCTAGGATAGTGTTAGGGTTAGGGTTACCCTCAGCCCTAGGAGAGTGTTAGGGTTAGGGATAGGGTTAGCATCAGGCCTAGGATAGTGTTAGGGTTAGGGTTAGGGTTAGCATCAGCCCTAGGATAGTGTAAGGGTTAGGGTTAGCATCAGCCCTAGGATAGTGTCAGGGTTAGGGTTAGGGTTATCATCAGGCCTAGAATAGTGTTAGGGTTAGGGTTAGCATCAGCTCTAGGATAGTGTTAGGGTTAGGGTTAGGGTTAGAATCAGCCCTAGGGTAGTGTTAAGGTTAGGGTTAGGGTTATCACCAGGCCTAGGATAGTGTGAGGGCTAGGGTTAGCATCAGACTTAGGATAGTGTTAGGGTTAGGGTTAGGGTTAGCATCAGCCCTAGGATAGTGTTAGGGTTAGGGATAGCATCAGCCCTAGGATAGTGTTAGGGTTAGGGTTAGGGTTATCATCAGGCCTAGGATAGTGTTAGGGTTAGGGTTAGGGTTAGCATCAGCCCTAGGATAGTGTTAGGGTTAGGGTTAGCATCAACCCTAGGATAGAGTTAGGGTTAGGGTTAGGGTTAGCATCCGGCCTAGGATAGTGTTATGGTTAGGGTTAGCATCAGCCCTAGGATAGTGTTAGGGTTAGGGTTCGGGTTAGCATCAGCCGTAGGATAGTGTTAGGGTTAGGGTTAGCCTCAGCCCTAAGATAGTGTTAGAGTTAGGGTTAGGGTTAGCATCAGCCCTAGGATAGTGTTAGGGTTAGGTTTAGGGTTAGCATCAGCCCTAGGATAGTGTTAGGGTTAGGGTTAGCATCAGCCCTAGGATAGTGTTAGCGTTAGGGTTAGGGTTAGCATCAGGCCTAGGATAGTGTTAGGGTTAGGGTTAGCATCAGCCCTAGGATAGTGTTAGGGTTAGGGTTAGGGTTAGCATCAGCCGTAGGATAGTGTTAGGGTTAGGGTTAGCCTCAGCACTAAGATAGTGTTAGAGTTAGGGTTAGGGTTAGCATCAGCCCTAGGATAGTGTTAGGGTTAGGGTTAGGGTTAGCATCAGCCCTTGGAGAGTGTTAGGGTTAGGGTTAGGGCTAGCATCAGCCCTAGGATAGTGTTAGTGTTAGGGTTAGCATCAGCCCTAGGATAGTGTTAGGGTTAGGGTTAGCATCAGCCCTAGGATAGTGTTAGGGTTTGGGTTAGGGTTAGCATCCGCCCTAGGATAATGTTAGGGTTAGGGTTAGGGTTAGCATCAGCCCTAGGATAGTGTTAGTGTTAGGGTTAGCATCAGGCCTAGGATAGTTTTAGGGTTAGGGTTAGGGTTAGCATCAGCCCTAGGACAGTGTTAGGGTTAGGGTTAGCATCAGCCCTAGGATAGTGTCAGGGTTAGTGTTAGGGTTATCATCAGGCCTAGGATAGTGTTAGGGTTAGGGTTAGCATCAGCTCTAGGATAGTGTTAGGGTTAGGGTTAGGGTTAGCATCAGCCCTAGGATAGCGTTAGGGTTAGGGTTAGCATCAGCCCCAGGATAGTGTTAGGGTTAGGGTTAGGGTTATCATCAGGCCTAGGATAGTGTTAGGGTTAGGGTTAGCATCAGCCCTAGGATAGTGTTAGGGTTAGGGTTAGGGTTAGCATCAGCCCTAGGATAGTGTTAGGGTTAGGGTTAGGGTTAGCATCAGGCCTAGGATAGTGTTAGGTTTAGGGTTAGCATCAGCCCTAGGATAGTGTTAGGGTTAGGGTTAGGGTTCACATCAGCCGTAGGATAGTGTTAGGGTTAGGGTTAGCCTCAGCCCTAAGATAGTGTTAGAGTTAGGGTTAGGGTTATCATCAGCCCTAGGATAGTGTTAGAGTTAGGGTTAGGGTTAGCATCAGCCCTAGGATAGTGTTAGGGTTAGGGTTAGGGTTAGCATCAGGCCCCGGATAGTGTTAGGGTTAGGGTTAGCATCAGCCCAAGGATAGTGTTAGGGTTAGGGTTAGGGTTAGCATCTGCCCTAGGATATTGTTAGGGTTAGGGTTAGGGTTAGCATGAGCCCAAGGATAGTGTTAGGGTTAGGGTTAGCATCAGCCTTAGGAAAGTGTTAGTGTTAGGGTTAGGGTTAGCATCAGGCCCAGGATAGTGTTAGGGTTAGGGTTAGCATCAGCCCAAGGATAGTGTTAGGGTTAGGGTTAGGGTTAGCATCAGCCCTAGGATAGTGTTAGGGTTAGGGTTAGCATCAACCCTAGGATAGTGTTAGGGTTAGGGTTAGGGTTAGCATCAGCCCTAGGATAGTGTTAGGGTTAGGGTTAACATCAGCCCTAGGATAGTGTCAGGTTTAGGGTTAGGGTTATCATCAGGCCTAGGATAGTGTTAGGGTTAGGGTTAGCATCAGCTCTAGGATAGTGTTAGGGTTAGGGTTAGGGTTAGCATCAGCCCTAGGATAGTGTTAAGGTTAGGGTTATGGTTATCATCAGGCCTAGTATAGTGTGAGGTCTAGGGTTAGCATCAGACTTAGGATAGTGTTAGGGTTAAGGTTAGGGTTAGCATCAGCCCTAGGATAGTGTTAGGGTTAGGGTTAGCATCAGCCCTAGGATAGTGTTAGGGTTAGGGTTAGGGTTATCATCAGGCCTAGGATAGTGTTAGGGTTAGGGTTAGCATCATCCCTAGGATAGTGTTAGGGTTAGGGTTAGGGTTAGCATCAGCCCTAGGATAGTGTTAGGGTTAGGGTTAGCATCAGCCCTAGGATAGTGTTAGGGTTAGGGTTAGGGTTAGCATCAGGCCTAGGATAGTGTTAGGGTTAGGGTTAGCATCAGCCCTAGGATAGTGTTAGGGTTAGGGTTAGGGTTAGCATCAGCCCTTGGAGAGTGTTAGGGTTAGGGTTAGGGTTAGCATCAGCCCTAGGATAGTGTTAGTGTTAGGGTTAGCATCAGCCCTAGGATAGTGTTAGGGTTAGGGTTAGCATCAGCCCTAGGATAGTGTTAGGGTTAGGGTTAGGGTTAGCATCAGGCCTAGGATAGTGTTAGTGTTAGGGTTAGCATCAGCCCTAGGATAGTGTTAGGGTTAGGGTTAGGGTTAGCATCCGCCCTAGGATAATGTTAGGGTTAGGGTTAGGGTTAGCATCAGCCCTAGGATAGTGTTAGTGTTAGGGTTAGCATCAGCCCTAGGATAGTGTTAGGGTTAGGGTTAGGGTTAGCATCCGCCCTAGGATAGTGTTAGGGTTAGGGTTAGGGTTAGCATCAGCCCTAGGATAGTGTTATGGTTAGGGTTAACATAAATCCTAGGATAGTGTTAGGGTTAGGGTTAGGGTTATCATCAGGCCTAGGATAGTGTTAGGGTAAGGGTTAGGGTTAGCATCAGTTCAAGGATAGTGTTAGCGTTAGCGTTAGTGTTAGCATCTATCCTAGGATAGTGTTAGGGTTAGGGTTAGGGTTAGCATCAGCCCAAGGATAGTGTTAGGGTTAGGGTTAGCATCAGCCCTAGGATAGTGTTAGGGTTAGGGTTAGGGTTAGCATCAGGCCCAGGATAGTGTTAGGGTTAGGGTTAGCATCAGCCCAAGGAGAGTGTTAGGGTTAGGGTTAGGGTTAGCATCAGCCCTAGGATAGTGTTAGGGTTAGGGTTAGCCTCAGCCCTAGGAGTGTGTTAGGGTTAGGGATAGGGTTAGCATCAGGCCTAGGATAGTGTTAGGGTTAGGGTTAGGGTTAGCATCAGCCCTAGGACAGTGTTAGGGTTAGGGTTAGCATCAGCCCTAGGATAGTGTCAGGGTTAGTGTTAGGGTTATCATCAGGCCTAGGATAGTGTTAGGGTTAGGGTTAGCATCAGCTCTAGGATAGTGTTAGGGTTAGGGTTAGGGTTAGCATCAGCCCTAGGATAGTGTTAAGGTTAGGGTTATGGTTATCATCAGGCCTAGTATAGTGTGAGGTCAAGGGTTAGCATCAGACTTAGGATAGTGTTAGGGTTAGGGTTAACATCAGCCCTAGGATAGTGTTAGGGTTAGGGTTAGGGTTATCATCAGCCCTAGGATAGTGTTAGGGTTAGGGTTAGCATCAGCCCTAGGATAGTGTTAGGGTTAGGGTTAGGGTTAGCATCAGCCGTAGGATAGTGTTAGGGTTTGGGTTAGCCTAAGCCCTAAGATAGTGTTAGTGTTAGGGTTAGGGTTAGCATCAGCCCTAGGATAGTGTTAGGGTTAGGGTTAGGGTTAGCATCAGCCCTAGGATATTGTTAGTGTTAGGGTTAGCATCAGCCCTAGGATAGTGTTAGGGTTAGGGTTAGCATCAGCCCTAGGATAGTGTTAGGGTTAGGGTTAGGGTTAGCATCAGGCCTAGGATAGTGTTAGTGTTAGGGTTAGCATCATCCCTAGGATAGTGTTAGGGTTAGGGTTAGGGTTAGCATCCGCCCTAGGATAATGTTAGGGTTAGGGTTAGGGTTAGCATCAGCCCTAGGATAGTGTTAGTGTTATGGTTAGCATCAGCCCTAGGATAGTGTTAGGGTTAGGGTTAGGGTTAGCATCAGCCCTAGGATAGTGTGAGGGTTAGGGTTTACATAAATCCTAGGATAGTGTTAGGGTTAGGGTTAGGGTTATCATCAGGCCTAGGATAGTGTTAGGGTTAGGGTTAGGGTTAGCATCAGTTCAAGGATAGTGCTAGGGTTAGCGTTAGGGTTAGCATCTGCCCTAGGATAGTGTTAGGGTTAGGGTTAGGGTTAGCATCAGCCCAAGGATAGTGTTAGGGTTAGGGTTAGCATCAGCCCTAGGATAGTGTTAGGGTTAGGGTTAGGGTTAGCATCAGGCCCAGGATAGTGTTAGGGTTAGGGTTAGCATCAGCCCAAGGATAGTGTTAGGGTTAGGGTTAGGGTTAGCATCAGCCCTAGGATAGTGTTAGGGTTAGGGTTAGCATCAACCCTAGGATAGTGTTTGGGTTAGGGTTAGGGTTAGCATCAGCCCTAGGATAGTGTTAGGGTTAGGGTTACCCTCAGCCCTAGCAGAGTGTTAGGGTTAGGGATAGGGTTAGCATCAGGCCTAGGATAGTGTTAGGGTTAGGGTTAGGGTTAGCATCAGCCCTAGGATAGTGTTAGGGTTAGGGTTAGCATCAGCCCTAGGATAGTGTCAGGGTTAGGGTTAGGGTTATCATCAGGCCTAGGATAGTGTTAGGGTTAGGGTTAGCATCAGCTCTAGGATAGTGTTAGGGTTAGGGTTAGGGTTAGCATCAGCCCTAGGATAGTGTTAAGGTTAGGGTTAGGGTTATCACCAGGCCTAGGATAGTGTGAGGGCTAGGGTTAGCATCAGACTTAGGATAGTGTTAGGGTTAGGGTTAGGGTTAGCATCAGCCCTAGGATAGTGTTAGGGTTAGGGATAGCATCAGCCCTAGGATAGTGTTAGGGTTAGGGTTAGGGTTATCATCAGGCCTAGGATAGTGTTAGGGTTAGGGTTAGGGTTAGCATCAGCCCTAGGATAGTGTTAGGGTTAGAGTAAGGGTTATCATCAGGCCTAGGATAGTGTTAGGGTTAGGGTTAGCATCAGCCCTAGGATAGTGTTAGGGTTAGGGTTAGGGTTAGCATCAGCCCTAGGATAGTGTTAGGGTTAGGGTTAGCATCAGACCTAGGATAGTGTTAGGGTTAGGGTTAGGGTTAGCATCAGGCCTAGGATAGTGTTAGGGTTAGGGTTAGCATCAGCCCTAGGATAGTGTTAGGGTTAGGGTTAGGGTTAGCATCAGCCCTTGGAGAGTGTTAGGGTTAGGGTTAGGGTTAGCATCAGCCCTAGGATAGTGTTAGTGTTAGGGTTAGCATCAGCCCTAGGATAGTGTTAGGGTTAGGGTTAGCATCCGCCCTAGGATAGTGTTAGGGTTAGGGTTAGGGTTAGCATCAGGCCTAGGATAGTGTTAGTGTTAGGGTTAGCATCAGCCCTAGGATAGTGTTAGGGTTAGGGTTAGGGTTAGCATCCGCCCTAGGATAATGTTAGGGTTAGGGTTAGGGTTAGCATCAGCCCTAGGATAGTGTTAGTGTTAGGGTTAGCATCAGCCCTAGGATAGTGTTAGGGTTAGGGTTAGGGTTAGCATCCGCCCTAGAATAGTGTTAGGGTTAGGGTTAGGGTTAGCATCAGCCCTAGGATAGTGTTATGGTTAGGGTTAACATAAATCCTAGGATAGTGTTAGGGTTAGGGTTAGGGTTATCATCAGGCCTAGGATAGTGTTAGGGTAAGGGTTAGGGTTAGCATCAGTTCAAGGATAGTGTTAGCGTTAGCGTTAGTGTTAGCATCTATCCTAGGATAGTGTTAGGGTTAGGGTTAGGGTTAGCATCAGCCCAAGGATAGTGTTAGGGTTAGGGTTAGCATCAGCCCTAGGATAGTGTTAGGGTTAGGGTTAGGGTTAGCATCAGGCCCAGGATAGTGTTAGGGTTAGGGTTAGCATCAGCCCAAGGAGAGTGTTAGGGTTAGGGTTAGGGTTAGCATCAGCCCTAGGATAGTGTTAGGGTTAGGGTTAGCCTCAGCCCTAGGAGAGTGTTAGGGTTAGGGATAGGGTTAGCATCAGGCCTAGGATAGTGTTAGGGTTAGGGTTAGGGTTAGCATCAGCCCTAGGACAGTGTTAGGGTTAGGGTTAGCATCAGCCCTAGGATAGTGTCAGGGTTAGTGTTAGGGTTATCATCAGGCCTAGGATAGTGTTAGGGTTAGGGTTAGCATCAGCTCTAGGATAGTGTTAGGGTTAGGGTTAGGGTTAGCATCAGCCCTAGGATAGTGTTAAGGTTAGGGTTATGGTTATCATCAGGCCTAGTATACTGTGAGGTCAAGGGTTAGCATCAGACTTAGGATAGTGTTAGGGTTAGGGTTAGGGTTAGCCTCAGCCCTAGGATAGTGTTAGGGTTAGGGTTAGCATCAGCCCTAGGATAGTGTTAGGGTTAGGGTTAGGGTTATCATCAGGCCTAGGATAGTGTCAGGGTTAGGGTTAGCATCAGCCCTAGGATAGTGTTAGGGTTAGGGTTAGGGTTAGCATCAGCCCTAGGATAGTGTTAGGGTTAGGGTTAGCATCAGCCCTAGGATAGTGTTAGGGTTAGGGTTAGGGTTAGCATCAGCCCTAGGATAGTGTTAGGGTTAGGGTTAGCATCAGCCCTAGGATAGTGTTAGGATTAGGGTTAGCATCAGCCCTAGGATAGTGTTAGGGTTAGGGTTAGGGTTAGCATCAGGCCTAGGATAGTGTTAGTGTTAGGGTTAGCATCATCCCTAGGATAGTGTTAGGGTTAGGGTTAGGGTTAGCATCCGCCCTAGGATAATGTTAGGGTTAGGGTTAGGGTTAGCATCAGCCCTAGGATAGTGTTAGTGTTAGGGTTAGCATCAGCCCTAGGATAGTGTTAGGGTTAGGGTTAGGGTTAGCATCAGCCCTAGGATAGTGTGAGGGTTAGGGTTTACATAAATCCTAGGATAGTGTTAGGGTTAGGGTTAGGGTTATCATCAGGCCTAGGATAGTGTTAGGGTTAGGGTTAGGGTTAGCATCAGTTCAAGGATAGTGTTAGGGTTAGCGTTAGGGTTAGCATCTGCCCTAGGATAGTGTTAGGGTTAGGGTTAGGGTTAGCATCAGCCCAAGGATAGTGTTAGGGTTAGGGTTAGCATCAGCCCTAGGATAGTGTTAGGGTTAGGGTTAGGGTTAGCATCAGGCCCAGGATAGTGTTAGGGTTAGGGTTAGCATCAGCCCAAGGATAGTGTTAGGGTTAGGGTTAGGGTTAGCATCAGCCCTAGGATAGTGTTAGGGTTAGGGTTAGCATCAACCCTAGGATAGTGTTTGGGTTAGGGTTAGGGTTAGCATCAGCCCTAGGATAGTGTTAGGGTTAGGGTTACCCTCAGCCCTAGCAGAGTGTTAGGGTTAGGGATAGGGTTAGCATCAGGCCTAGGATAGTGTTAGGGTTAGGGTTAGGGTTAGCATCAGCCCTAGGATAGTGTTAGGGTTAGGGTTAGCATCAGCCCTAGGATAGTGTCAGGGTTAGGGTTAGGGTTATCATCAGGCCTAGGATAGTGTTAGGGTTAGGGTTAGCATCAGCTCTAGGATAGTGTTAGGGTTAGGGTTAGGGTTAGCATCAGCCCTAGGATAGTGTTAAGGTTAGGGTTAGGGTTATCACCAGGCCTAGGATAGTGTGAGGGCTAGGGTTAGCATCAGACTTAGGATAGTGTTAGGGTTAGGGTTAGGGTTAGCATCAGCCCTAAGATAGTGTTAGGGTTAGGGATAGCATCAGCCCTAGGATAGTGTTAGGGTTAGGGTTAGGGTTATCATCAGGCCTAGGATAGTGTTAGGGTTAGGGTTAGGGTTAGCATCAGCCCTAGGATAGTGTTAGGGTTAGGGTTAGCATCAACCCTAGGATAGAGTTAGGGTTAGGGTTAGGGTTAGCATCCGGCCTAGGATAGTGTTATGGTTAGGGTTAGCATCAGCCCTAGGATAGTGTTAGGGTTAGGGTTCGGGTTAGCATCAGCCGTAGGCTAGTGTTAGGGTTAGGGTTAGCCTCAGCCCTAAGATAGTGTTAGAGTTAGGGTTAGGGTTAGCATCAGCCCTAGGATAGTGTTAGGGTTAGGGTTAGGGTTAGCATCAGCCCTAGGATAGTGTTAGGGTTAGGGTTAGCATCAGCCCTAGGATAGTGTTAGCGTTAGGGTTAGGGTTAGCATCAGGCCTAGGATAGTGTTAGGGTTAGGGTTAGCATCAGCCCTAGGATAGTGTTAGGGTTAGGGTTAGGGTTAGCATCAGCCGTAGGATAGTGTTAGGGTTAGGGTTAGCCTCAGCCCTAAGATAGTGTTAGAGTTAGGGTTAGGGTTAGCATCAGCCCTAGGATAGTGTTAGGGTTAGGGTTAGGGTTAGCATCAGCCCTTGGAGAGTGTTAGGGTTAGGGTTAGGGCTAGCATCAGCCCTAGGATAGTGTTAGTGTTAGGGTTAGCATCAGCCCTAGGATAGTGTTAGGGTTAGGGTTAGCATCAGCCCTAGGATAGTGTTAGGGTTAGGGTTAGGGTTAGCATAAGGCCTAGGATAGTGTTAGTGTTAGGGTTAGCATCAGCACTAGGATAGTGTTAGGGTTTGGGTTAGGGTTAGCATCCGCCCTAGGATAATGTTAGGGTTAGGCTTAGGGTTAGCATCAGCCCTAGGATAGTGTTAGTGTTAGGGTTAGCATCAGCCCTAGGATAGTGTTAGGGTTAGGGTTAGGGTTATCATCCGCCCTAGGATAGTGTTAGGGTTAGGATTAGGGTTAGCATCAACCCTAGGATAGTGTTAGGGTTAGGGTTAACATAAACCCTAGGATAGTGTTAGGGTTATGGTTAGGGTTATCATCAGGCCTAGGATAGTGTTAGGGTTAGGGTTAGGGTTAGCATCAGTTCAAGGATAGTGTTAGGGTTAGCGTTAGGGTTAGCATCTGCCCTAGGATAGTGTTAGGGTTAGGGTTAGGGTTAGCATCAGCCCAAGGATAGTGTTAGGGTTAGGGTTAGCATCAGCCCTAGGATAGTGTTAGGGTTAGGGTTAGGGTTAGCATCAGGCCCAGGAGAGTTTTAGCGTTAGGGTTAGCATCAGCCCAAGGATAGTGTTAGGGTTAGGGTTAGGGTTAGAATCAGCCCTAGGATAGTGTTAGGGTTAGGGTTAGCATCAACCCTAGGATAGTGTTTGGGTTAGGGTTAGGGTTAGCATCAGCCCTAGGATAGTGTTAGGGTTAGGGTTACCCTCAGCCCTAGGAGAGTGTTAGGGTTAGGGATAGGGTTAGCATCAGGCCTAGGATAGTGTTAGGGTTAGGGTTAGGGTTAGCATCAGCCCTAGGATAGTGTTAGGGTTAGGGTTAGCATCAGCCCTAGGATAGTGTCAGGGTTAGGGTTAGGGTTATCATCAGGCCTAGGATAGTGTTAGGGTTAGGGTTAGCATCAGCCCTAGGATAGTGTTAGGGTTAGGGTGAGCATCAACCCTAGGATAGAGTTAGGGTTAGGGTTAGGGTTAGCATCAGGCCTAGGATAGTGTTATGGTTAGGGTTAGCATCAGCCCTAGGATAGTATTAGGGTTAGGGTTCGGGTTAGCATCAGCCGTAGGATAGTGTTAGGGTTAGGGTTAGCCTCAGCCCTAAGATAGTGTTAGAGTTAGGGTTAGGGTTAGCATCAGCCCTAGGATAGTGTTAGGGTTAGGGTTAGGGTTTTCATCAGCCCTAGGATAGTGTTAGGGTTAGGGTTAAGGTTAGCATCAGGCCTAGGATAGTGTTAGGGTTAGGGTTAGCATCAGCCCTAGGATAGTGTTAGGGTTAGGGTTAGGGTTAGCATCAGCCGTAGGATAGTGTTAGGGTTAGGGTTAGCCTCAGCCCTAAGATAGTGTTAGAGTTAGGGTTAGGGTTAGCATCAGCCCTAGGATAGTGTTAGGGTTAGGGTTAGGGTTAGCATCAGCCCTTGGAGAGTGTTAGGGTTAGGGTTAGGGTTAGCATCAGCCCTAGGATAGTGTTAGTGTTAGGGTAAGCATCAGCCCTAGGATAGTGTTAGGGTTAGGGTTAGCATTAGCCCTAGGATAGTGTTAGGGTTAGGGTTAGGGTTAGCATCAGGCCTAAGATAGTGTTAGTGTTAGGGTTAGCATCAGCCCTAGGATAGTGTTAGGGTTAGGGTTAGGGTTAGCATCCGCCCTAGGATAATGTTAGGGTTAGGGTTAGGGTTAGCATCAGCCCTAGGATAGTGTTAGTGTTAGGGTTAGCATCAGCCCTAGGATAGTGTTAGGGTTTGGGTTAGGGTTAGCATCCGCCCTAGGATAGTGTTAGGGTTAGGGTTAGGTTTAGCATCAGCCCTACGATAGTGTTAGGGTTAGGGTTAACATAAACCCTAGGATAGTGTTAGGGTTAGGGTTAGGGTTATCATCAGGCCTAGGATAGTGTTAGGGTTAGGGTTAGGGTTAGCATCAGTTCAAGGATAGTGTTAGGGTTAGCGTTAGGGTTAGCATCTGCCCTAGGATAGTGTTAGTGTTAGGTTTAGGGTTAGCATCAGGCCCAGGATAGTGTTAGGGTTAGGGTTAGCATCAGCCCAAGGATAGTGTTAGGGTTAGGGTTAGGGTTAGCATCAGCCCTAGGATAGTGTTAGGGTTAGGGTTAGCATCAACCCTAGGATAGTGTTTGGGTTAGGGTTAGGGTTAGCATCAGCCCTAGGATAGTGTTAGGGTTAGGGTTAGGGTTAGCATCAGCCCTAGGATAGTGTTAGGGTTAGGGTTAGCATCAGCCCTAGGATAGTGTTACGGTTAGGGTTAGGGTTAGCATCAGCCCTAGGATAGTGTTAGGATTAGGGTTAGCATCAGCCCTAGGTTAGTGTTAGTGTTAGGGTTAGGGTTAGCATCAGCCCTAGGATAGTGTTAGGGTTAGGGTGAGCATCAACCCTAGGATAGAGTTAGGGTTAGGGTTAGGGTTAGCATCAGGCCTAGGATAGTGTTATGGTTAGGGTTAGCATCAGCCCTAGGATAGTATTAGGGTTAGGGTTCGGGTTAGCATCAGCCGTAGGATAGTGTTAGGGTTAGGGTTAGCCTCAGCCCTAAGATAGTGTTAGAGTTAGGGTTAGGGTTAGCATCAGCCCTAGGATAGTGTTAGGGTTAGGGTTAGGGTTTTCATCAGCCCTAGGATAGTGTTAGGGTTAGGGTTAAGGTTAGCATCAGGCCTAGGATAGTGTTAGGGTTAGGGTTAGCATCAGCCCTAGGATAGTGTTAGGGTTAGGGTTAGGGTTAGCATCAGCCGTAGGATAGTGTTAGGGTTAGGGTTAGCCTCAGCCCTAAGATAGTGTTAGAGTTAGGGTTAGGGTTAGCATCAGCCCTAGGATAGTGTTAGGGTTAGGGTTAGGGTTAGCATCAGCCCTTGGAGAGTGTTAGGGTTAGGGTTAGGGTTAGCATCAGCCCTAGGATAGTGTTAGTGTTAGGGTAAGCATCAGCCCTAGGATAGTGTTAGGGTTAGGGTTAGCATTAGCCCTAGGATAGTGTTAGGGTTAGGGTTAGGGTTAGCATCAGGCCTAAGATAGTGTTAGTGTTAGGGTTAGCATCAGCCCTAGGATAGTGTTAGGGTTAGGGTTAGGGTTAGCATCCGCCCTAGGATAATGTTAGGGTTAGGGTTAGGGTTAGCATCAGCCCTAGGATAGTGTTAGTGTTAGGGTTAGCATCAGCCCTAGGATAGTGTTAGGGTTTGGGTTAGGGTTAGCATCCGCCCTAGGATAGTGTTAGGGTTAGGGTTAGGTTTAGCATCAGCCCTACGATAGTGTTAGGGTTAGGGTTAACATAAACCCTAGGATAGTGTTAGGGTTAGGGTTAGGGTTATCATCAGGCCTAGGATAGTGTTAGGGTTAGGGTTAGGGTTAGCATCAGTTCAAGGATAGTGTTAGGGTTAGCGTTAGGGTTAGCATCTGCCCTAGGATAGTGTTAGTGTTAGGTTTAGGGTTAGCATCAGGCCCAGGATAGTGTTAGGGTTAGGGTTAGCATCAGCCCAAGGATAGTGTTAGGGTTAGGGTTAGGGTTAGCATCAGCCCTAGGATAGTGTTAGGGTTAGGGTTAGCATCAACCCTAGGATAGTGTTTGGGTTAGGGTTAGGGTTAGCATCAGCCCTAGGATAGTGTTAGGGTTAGGGTTAGGGTTAGCATCAGCCCTAGGATAGTGTTAGGGTTAGGGTTAGCATCAGCCCTAGGATAGTGTTACGGTTAGGGTTAGGGTTAGCATCAGCCCTAGGATAGTGTTAGGATTAGGGTTAGCATCAGCCCTAGGTTAGTGTTAGTGTTAGGGTTAGGGTTAGCATCAGCCCTAGGATAGTGTTAGGGTTAGGGTTAGGGTTAGCATCAGCCTTAGGATAGTGTTAGGGTTAGGGTTAGGGTTATCATCAGGCCTAGGATAGTGTTAGGGTTAGGGTTAGGGTTAGCATCAGTTCAAGGATAGTGTTAGGGTTAGCGTTAGGGTTACCATCTGCCCTAGGATAGTGTTAGGGTTAGGGTTAGGGTTAGCATCAGTCCAAGGATAGTGTTAGGGTTAGGGATAGCATCAGCCCTAGGATAGTGTTAGGGTTAGGGTTAGGGTTAGCATCAGCCCCAGGGTAGTGTTAGGGTTAGGGTTAGCATCAGCCCAAGGATAGTGTTAGGGTTAGGGTTAGGGTTAGCATCAGCCGTAGGATAGTGTTAGGGTTAGGGTTAGCATCAACCCTAGGATAGTGTTTGGGTTAGGGTTAGGGTTAGCATCAGCCCTAGGATAGTGTTAGGGTTAGGGTTAGGGTTAGCATCAGCCCTAGGATAGTGTTAGTGTTAGGGTTAGCATCAGCCCTAGGATAGTGTTAGGGTTAGGGTTAGGGTTAGCATCAGCCCTAGGATAGTGTTAGGGTTAGGGTTAGCATCAGCCCTAGGATAGTGTTAGGGTTAGGGTTAGGGTTAGCATCAGCCCTAGGATAGTGTTAAGGTTAGGGTTAGCATCAGCCCTATGTTAGTGTTAGTGTTAGGGTTAGGGTTAGCATCAGCCCTAGGATAGTGTTAGGGTTAGGGTTAGGGTTAGCATCAGTTCAAGGATAGTGTTAGGGTTAGCGTTAGGGTAGCATCAGCCCTAGGATAGTGTTAGGGTTAGGGTTAGGGTTAGCATCAGCCCTAGGATAGTGTTAGGGTTAGGGTTAGCATCAGCCCTAGGATAGTGTTAGGGTTAGGGTTAGGGTTAGCATCAGCCCTAGGATAGTGTTAGGGTTAGGGTTACCATCAGCCCTAGGATAGTGTTAGGGTTAGGGTTAGGGTTAGCATCAGCCCTAGGATAGTGTTAGGGTTAGGGTTAGCATCAGCCCTAGGATAGTGTTAGGGTTAGGGTTAGGGTTAGCATCAGCCCTAGGATAGTGTTAGGGTTAGGGTTAGCATCAGCCCTAGGATAGTGTTAGGGTTAGGGTTAGGGTTAGCATCAGGCCTAGGATAGTGTTAGGGTTAGGGTTAGCATCAGCCCTAGGATAGTGTTAGGGTTAGGGTTCGGGTTAGCGTCAACCGTAGGATAGTGTTAGGGTTAGGGTTAGCCTCAGCCCTAAGATAGTGTTAGAGTTAGGGTTAGGGTTAGCATCAGCCCTAGGATAGTGTTAGGGTTAGGGTTAGCATCAGCCCTAGGATAGTGTTAGGGTTAGGGTTAGGGTTAGCATCAGGCCTAGGATAGTGTTAGGGTTAGGGTTAGCATCAGCCCTAGGATAGTGTTAGGGTTAGGGTTCGGGTTAGCATCAGCCGTAGGATAGTGTTAGGGTTAGGGTTAGCCTCAGCCCTAAGATAGTGTTAGAGTTAGGGTTAGGGTTAGCATCAGCCCTAGGATAGTGTTAGGGTTAGGGTTAGGGTTAGCATCAGGCCTAGGATAGTGTTAGGGTTAGGGTTAGCATCAGCCCTAGGATAGTGTTAGGGTTAGGGTTAGGGTTAGCATCAGGCCTAGGATAGTGTTAGGGTTAGGGTTAGCATCAGCCCTAGGATAGTGTTAGGGTTAGGGTTAGGGTTAGCATCAGCCGTAGGATAATATTAGGGTTAGGGTTAGCATCAGCCCTAGGATAGTGTTAGGGTTAGGGTTAGGGTTAGCATCAGCCCTAGGATAGTGTTAGGGTTAGGGTTAGGGTTAGCATCCGCCCTAGGATAGTGTTAGGGTTAGGGTTAGGGTTAGCATCAACCCTAGGATAGTGTTAGGGTTAGGGTTAACATAAACCCTAGGATAGTGTTAGGGTTATGGTTAGGGTTATCATCAGGCCTAGGATAGTGTTAGGGTTAGGGTTAGGGTTAGCATCAGTTCAAGGATAGTGTTAGGGTTAGCGTTAGGGTTAGCATCTGCCCTAGGATAGTGTTAGGGTTAGGGGTAGGGTTAGCATCAGCCCAAGGATAGTGTTAGGGTTAGGGTTAGCATCAGCCCTAGGATAGTGTTAGGGTTAGGGTTAGGGTTAGCATCAGGCCCAGGATAGTGTTAGGGTTAGGGTTAGCATCAGCCCAAGGATAGTGTTAGGGTTAGCGTTAGGGTTAGCATCTGCCCTAGGATAGTGTTAGGGTTAGGGTTAGGGTTAGCATCAGCCCAAGGATAGTGTTAGGGTTAGGGTTAGGGTTAGCATCAGCCCTAGGATAGTGTTAGGGTTAGGGTTAGCATAAGCCCTAGGATAGTGTTAGCGTTAGGGTTAGGGTTAGCATCAGGCCTAGGATAGTGTTAGGGTTAGGGTTAGCATCAGCCCTAGGATAGTGTTAGGGTTAGGGTTAGGGTTAGCATCAGCCGTAGGATAGTGTTAGGGTTAGGGTTAGCCTCAGCCCTAAGATAGTGTTAGAGTTAGGGTTAGGGTTAGCATCAGCCCTAGGATAGTGTTAGGGTTAGGGTTAGGGTTAGCATCAGCCCTTGGAGAGTGTTAGCGTTAGGGTTAGCATCAGTCCTAGGATAGTGTTAGGGTTAGGGTTAGCATCAGCCCTAGGATAGTGTTAGGGTTAGGGTTAGGGTTAGCATAAGGCCTAGGATAGTGTTAGTGTTAGGGTTAGCATCAGCCCTAGGATAGTGTTAGGGTTTGGGTTAGGGTTAGCATCCGCCCTAGGATAATGTTAGGGTTAGGGTTAGGGTTAGCATCAGCCCTAGGATAGTGTTAGTGTTAGGGTTAGCATCAGCCCTAGGATAGTGTTAGGGTTAGGGTTAGGGTTAGCATCCGCCCTAGGATAGTGTTAGGGTTAGGGTTAGGGTTAGCATCAGTTCAAGGATAGTGTTAGGGTTAGCGTTAGGGTTAGCATCTGCCCTAGGATAGTGTTAGGGTTAGGGTTAGGGTTAGCATCAGCCCAAGGATAGTGTTAGGGTTAGGGTTAGCATCAGCCCTAGGATAGTGTTAGGGTTAGGGTTAGGGTTAGCATCAGGCCCAGGATAGTGTTAGCGTTAGGGTTAGCATCAGCCCAAGGATAGTGTTAGGGTTAGGGTTAGGGTTAGAATCAGCCCTAGGATAGTGTTAGGGTTAGGGTTAGCATCAACCCTAGGATAGTGTTTGGGTTAGGGTTAGGGTTAGCATCAGCCCTAGGATAGTGTTAGGGTTAGGGTTACCCTCAGCCCTAGGAGAGTGTTAGGGTTAGGGATAGGGTTAGCATCAGGCCTAGGATAGTGTTAGGGTTAGGGTTAGGGTTAGCATCAGCCCTAGGATAGTGTTAGGGTTAGGGTTAGCATCAGCCCTAGGATAGTGTCAGGGTTAGGGTTAGGGTTATCATCAGGCCTAGGATAGTGTTAGGGTTAGGGTTAGCATCAGCCCTAGGATAGTGTTAGGGTTAGGGTTAGCATCAACCCTAGGATAGAGTTAGGGTTAGGGTTAGGGTTAGCATCAGGCCTAGGATAGTGTTATGGTTAGGGTTAGCATAAGCCCTAGGATAGTGTTAGGGTTAGGGTTCGGGTTAGCATCAGCCGTAGGATAGTGTTAGGGTTAGGGTTAGCCTCAGCCCTAAGATAGTGTTAGAGTTAGGGTTAGGGTTAGCATCAGCCCTAGGATAGTGTTAGGGTTAGGGTTAGGGTTTTCATCAGCCCTAGGATAGTGTTAGGGTTAGGGTTAAGGTTAGCATCAGGCCTAGGATAGTGTTAGGGTTAGGGTTAGCATCAGCCCTAGGATAGTGTTAGGGTTAGGGTTAGGGTTAGCATCAGCCGTAGGATAGTGTTATGGTTAGGGTTAGCCTCAGCCCTAAGATAGTGTTAGAGTTAGGGTTAGGGTTAGCATCAGCCCTAGGATAGTGTTAGGGTTAGGGTTAGGGTTAGCATCAGCCCTTGGAGAGTGTTAGGGTTAGGGTTAGGGTTAGCATCAGCCCTAGGATAGTGTTAGTGTTAGGGTAAGCATCAGCCCTAGGATAGTGTTAGGGTTAGGGTTAGCATTAGCCCTAGGATAGTGTTAGGGTTAGGGTTAGGGTTAGCATCAGGCCTAGGATAGTGTTAGTGTTAGGGTTAGCATCAGCCCTAGGATAGTGTTAGGGTTAGGGTTAGGGTTAGCATCCGCCCTAGGATAATGTTAGGGTTAGGGTTAGGGTTAGCATCAGCCCTAGGATAGTGTTAGTGTTAGGGTTAGCATCAGCCCTAGGATAGTGTTAGGGTTTGGGTTAGGGTTAGCATCCGCCCTAGGACAGTGTCAGGGTTAGGGTTAGGGTTAGCATCAGCCCTACGATAGTGTTAGGGTTAGGGTTAACATAAACCCTAGGATAGTGTTTGGGTTAGGGTTAGGGTTATCATCAGGCCTAGGATAGTGTTAGGGTTAGGGTTAGGGTTAGCATCAGTTCAAGGATAGTGTTAGGGTTAGCGTTAGGGTTAGCATCTGCCCTAGGATAGTGTTAGGGTTAGGGTTAGGGTTAGCATCAGCCCAAGGATAGTGTTAGGGTTAGGGTTAGCATCAGCCCTAGGATAGTGTTAGTGTTAGGTTTAGGGTTAGCATCAGGCCCAGGATAATGTTAGGGTTAGGGTTAGCATCAGCCCAAGGATAGTGTTAGGGTTAGGGTTAGGGTTAGCATCAGCCCTAGGATAGTGTTAGGGTTAGGGTTAGCATCAACCCTAGGATAGTGTTTGGGTTAGGGTTAGGGTTAGCATCAGCCCTAGGATAGTGTTAGGGTTAGGGTTAGGGTTAGCATCAGCCCTAGGATAGTGTTAGTGTTAGGGTTAGCATCAGCCCTAGGATAGTGTTAGGGTTAGGGTTAGGGTTAGCATCAGCCCTAGGATAGTGTTAGGGTTAGGGTTAGCATCAGCCCTAGGATAGTGTTAGGGTTAGGGTTAGCGTTAGCATCAGCCCTAGGATAGTGTTAGGGTTAGGGTTAGCATCAGCCCTAGGTTAGTGTTAGTGTTAGGGTTAGGGTTAGCATCAGCCCTAGGATAGTTTTAGGGTTAGGGTTAGGGTTAGCATCAGTTCAAGGATAGTGTTAGGGTTAGCGTTAGGGTTAGCAACAGCCCTAGGATAGTGTTAGGGTTAGGGTTAGGGTTAGCATCAGCCCTAGGATAGTGTTAGGGTTAGGGTTAGCATCAGCCCTAGGATAGTGTTAGGGTTAGGGTTAGGGTTATCGTCAGGCCTAGGATAGTGTTAGGGTTAGGGTTAGCATCAGCCCTAGGATAGTGTTAGGGTTAGGGTTCGGGTTAGCATCAGCCGTAGGATAGTGTTAGGGTTAGGGTTAGCCTCAGCCCTAAGATAGTGTTAGAGTTAGGGTTAGGGTTAGCATCAGCCCTAGGATAGTGTTAGGGTTAGGGTTAGGGTTAGCATCAGCCCTAGGATAGTGTTAGGGTTAGGGTTAGGGTTAGCATCAGCCCTAGGATAGTGTTAGTGTTAGGGTTAGCATCAGCCCTAGGATAGTGTTAGGGTTAGGGTTAGCATCAGCCCTAGGATAGTGTTAGGCTTAGGGTTAGGGTTAGGATCCGCCCTAGGATAATGTTAGGGTTAGGGTTAGGGTTAGCATCAGCCCTAGGATAGTGTTAGTGTTAGGGTTAGCATCAGGCCTAGGATAGTGTTAGGGTTAGGGTTAGGGTTAGCATCCGCCCTAGGATAGTGTTAGGGTTAGGGTTAGTGTTAGCATCAGCCCTAGGATAGTGTTAGGGTTAGGGTTAACATAAACCCTAGGATAGTGTTAGGGTTAGGGTTAGGGTTATCATCAGGCCTAGGATAGTGTTAGGGTTAGGGTTAGCATCAGCCCTAGGATAGTGTTAGGGTTAGGGTTAGGGTTAGCATCAGCCCAAGGATAGTGTTAGGGTTAGGGTTAGCATCAGTCCTAGGATAGTGTTAGGGTTAGGGTTAGGGTTAGCATCAGGCCCAGGATAGTGTTAGGGTTAGGGTTAGCATCAGCCCAAGGATAGTGTTAGGGTTAGGGTTAGGGTTAGCATCAGCCCTAGGATAGTGTTAGGGTTAGGGTTAGCATCAACCCTAGGATAGTGTTTGGGTTAGGGTTAGGGTTAGCATCAGCCCTAGGATAGTGTTAGGGTTAGGGTTAGGGTTAGCATCAGCCCTAGGATAGTGTTAGTGTTAGGGTTAGCATCAGCCCTAGGATAGTGTTAGGGTTAGGGTTAGGGTTAGCATCAGCCCTAGGATAGTGTGAGGGTTAGGGTTTACATAAATCCTAGGATAGTGTTAGGGTTAGGGTTAGGGTTATCATCAGGCCTAGGATAGTGTTAGGGTTAGGGTTAGGGTTAGCATCAGTTCAAGGATAGTGTTAGGGTTAGCGTTAGGGTTAGCATCTGCCCTAGGATAGTGTTAGGGTTAGGGTTAGGGTTAGCATCAGCCCAAGGATAGTGTTAGGGTTAGGGTTAGCATCAGCCCTAGGATAGTGTTAGGGTTAGGGTTAGGGTTAGCATCAGGCCAAGGATAGTGTTAGGGTTAGGGTTAGCATCAGCCCAAGGAGAGTGTTAGGGTTAGGGTTAGGGTTAGCGTCAGCCCTAGGATAGTGTTAGGGTTAGGGTTAGCCTCAGCCCTAGGAGAGTGTTAGGGTTAGGGATAGGGTTAGCATCAGGCCTAGGATAGTGTTAGGGTTAGGGTTAGGGTTAGCATCAGCCCTAGGACAGTGTTAGGGTTAGGGTTAGCATCAGCCCTAGGATAGTGTCAGGGTTAGTGTTAGGGTTATCATCAGGCCTAGGATAGTGTTAGGGTTAGGGTTAGCATCAGCTCTAGGATAGTGTTAGGGTTAGGGTTAGGGTTAGCATCAGCCCTAGGTTAGTGTTAAGGTTAGGGTTATGGTTATCATCAGGCCTAGTATAGTGTGAGGTCAAGGGTTAGCATCAGACTTAGGATAGTGTTAGGGTTAGGGTTAGGGTTAGCATCAGCCCTAGGATAGTGTTAGGGTTAGGGTTAGCATCAGCCCTAGGATAGTGTTAGGGTTAGGGTTAGGGTTATCATCAGGCCAAGGATAGTGTCAGGGTTAGGGTTAGCATCAGCCCAAGGATAGTGTTAGGGTTAGGGTTAGGGTTAGCATCAGCCCTAGGATAGTGTTAGGGTTAGGGTTAGCATCAGCCCTAGGATAGTGTTAGGGTTAGGGTTAGGGTTAGCATTAGGCCTAGGATAGTGTTAGGTTTAGGGTTAGCATCAGCCCTAGGATAGTGTTAGGGTTAGGGTTAGGGTTAGCATCAGCCGTAGGATAGTGTTAGGGTTTGGGTTAGCCTCAGCCCTAAGATAGTGTTAGAGTTAGGGTTAGGGTTAGCATCAGCCCTAGGATAGTGTTAGGGTTAGGGTTAGGGTTAGCATCAGCCCTAGGATATTGTTAGTGTTAGGGTTAGCATCAGCCCTAGGATAGTGTTAGGGTTAGGGTTAGCATCAGCCCTAGGATAGTGTTAGGGTTAGGGTTAGGGTTAGCATCAGGCCTAGGATAGTGTTAGTGTTAGGGTTAGCATCAGCCCTAGGATAGTGTTAGGGTTAGGGTTAGGGTTAGCATCCGCCCTAGGATAATGTTAGGGTTAGGGTTAGGGTTAGCATCAGCCCTAGGATAGTGTTAGTGTTAGGGTTAGCATCAGCCCTAGGATAGTGTTAGGGTTAGGGTTAGGGTTATCATCAGCCCTAGGATAGTGTGAGGGTTAGGGTTTACATAAATCCTAGGATAGTGTTAGGGTTAGGGTTAGGGTTATCATCAGGCCTAGGATAGTGTTAGGGTTAGGGTTAGGGTTAGCATCAGTTCAAGGATAGTGTTAGGGTTAGCGTTAGGGTTAGCATCTGCCCTAGGATAGTGTTAGGGTTAGGGTTAGGGTTAGCATCAGCCCAAGGATAGTGTTAGGGTTAGGGTTAGCATCAGCCCTAGGATAGTGTTAGGGTTAGGGTTAGGGTTAGCATCAGGCCCAGGATAGTGTTAGGGTTAGGGTTAGCATCAGCCCAAGGATAGTGTTAGGGTTAGGGTTAGGGTTAGCATCAGCCCTAGGATAGTGTTAGGGTTAGGGTTAGCATCAACCCTAGGATAGTGTTTGGGTTAGGGTTAGGGTTAGCATCAGCCCTAGGATAGTGTTAGGGTTAGGGATAGCATCAGCCCTAGGATAGTGTTAGGGTTAGGGTTAGGGTTATCATCAGGCCTAGGATAGTGTTAGGGTTAGGGTTAGGGTTAGCATCAGCCCTAGGATAGTGTTAGGCTTAGGGTTAGCATCAACCCTAGGATAGAGTTAGGGTTAGGGTTAGGGTTAGCATCCGGCCTAGGATAGTGTTATGGTTAGGGTTAGCATCAGCCCTAGGATAGTGTTAGGCTTAGGGTTCGGGTTAGCATCAGCCGTAGGATAGTGTTAGGGTTAGGGTTAGCCTCAGCCCTAAGATAGTGTTAGAGTTAGGGTTAGGGTTAGCATCAGCCCTAGGATAGTGTTAGGGTTAGGGTTAGGGTTAGCATCAGCCCTAGGATAGTGTTAGGGTTAGGGTTAGCATCAGCCCTAGGATAGTGTTAGCGTTAGGGTTAGGGTTAGCATCAGGCCTAGGATAGTGTTAGGGTTAGGGTTAGCATCAGCCCTAGGATAGTGTTAGGGTTAGGGTTAGGGTTAGCATCAGGCCTAGGATAGTGTTAGGGTTAGGGTTAGGGTTAGCATCAGTTCAAGGATAGTGTTATGGTTAGCGTTAGGGTTAGCATCTGCCCTAGGATAGTGTTAGGGTTAGGGTTAGGGTTAGCATCAGCCCAAGGATAGTGTTAGGGTTAGGGTTAGCATCAGCCCTAGGATAGTGTTAGGGTTAGGGTTAGGGTTAGAATCAGCCCTAGGATAGTGTTAGGGTTAGGGTTAGCATCAACCCTAGGATAGTGTTTGGGTTAGGGTTAGGGTTAGCATCAGCCCTAGGATAGTGTTAGGGTTAGGGTTACCCTCAGCCCTAGGAGAGTGTTAGGGTTAGGGATAGGGTTAGCATCAGGCCTAGGATAGTGTTAGGGTTAGGGTTAGGGTTAGCATCAGCCCTAGGATAGTGTTAGGGTTAGGGTTAGCATCAGCCCTAGGATAGTGTCAGGGTTAGGGTTAGGGTTATCATCAGGCCTAGGATAGTGTTAGGGTTAGGGTTAGCATCAGCCCTAGGATAGTGTTAGGGTTAGGGTTAGCATCAATCCTAGGATAGAGTTAGGGTTAGGGTTAGGGTTAGCATCAGGCCTAGGATAGTGTTATGGTTAGGGTTAGCATCAGCCCTAGGATAGTGTTAGGGTTAGGGTTCGGGTTAGCATCAGCCGTAGGATAGTGTTAGGGTTAGGGTTAGCCTCAGCCCTAAGATAGTGTTAGAGTTAGGGTTAGGGTTAGCATCAGCCCTAGGATAGTGTTAGGGTTAGGGTTAGGGTTTTCATCAGCCCTAGGATAGTGTTAGGGTTAGGGTTAAGGTTAGCATCAGGCCTAGGATAGTGTTAGGGTTAGGGTTAGCATCAGCCCTAGGATAGTGTTAGGGTTAGGGTTAGGGTTAGCATCAGCCGTAGGATAGTGTTATGGTTAGGGTTAGCCTCAGCCCTAAGATAGTGTTAGAGTTAGGGTTAGGGTTAGCATCAGCCCTATTATAGTGTTAGGGTTAGGGTTAGGGTTAGCATCAGCCCTTGGAGAGTGTTAGGGTTAGGGTTAGGGTTAGCATCAGCCCTAGGATAGTGTTAGTGTTAGGGTAAGCATCAGCCCTAGGATAGTGTTAGGGTTAGGGTTAGCATTAGCCCTAGGATAGTGTTAGGGTTAGGGTTAGGGTTAGCATCAGGCCTAGGATAGTGTTAGTGTTAGGGTTAGCATCAGCCCTAGGATAGTGTTAGGGTTAGGGTTAGGGTTAGCATCCGCCCTAGGATAATGTTAGCGTTAGGGTTAGGGTTAGCATCAGCCCTAGGATAGTGTTAGTGTTAGGGTTAGCATCAGCCCTAGGATAGTGTTAGGGTTTGGGTTAGGGTTAGCATCCGCCCTCGGATAGTGTTAGGGTTAGGGTTAGGGTTAGCATCAGCCCTACGATAGTGTTAGGGTTAGGGTTAACATAAACCCTAGGATAGTGTTAGGGTTAGGGTTAGGGTTATCATCAGGCCTAGGATAGTGTTAGGGTTAGGGTTAGGGTTAGCATCAGTTCAAGGATAGTGTTAGGGTTAGCGTTAGGGTTAGCATCTGCCCTAGGATAGTGTTAGGGTTAGGGTTAGGGTTAGCATCAGCCCAAGGATAGTGTTAGGGTTAGGGTTAGCATCAGCCCTAGGATAGTGTTATTGTTAGGTTTAGGGTTAGCATCAGGCCCAGGATAGTGTTAGGGTTAGGGTTAGCATCAGCCCCAGGATAGTGTTAGGGTTAGGGTTAGGGTTAGCATCAGCCCTAGGATAGTGTTAGGGTTAGGGTTAGCATCAACCCTAGGATAGTGTTTGGGTTAGGGTTAGGGTTAGCATCAGCCCTAGGATAGTGTTAGGGTTAGGGTTAGGGTTAGCATCAGCCCTAGGATAGTGTTAGTGTTAGGGTTAGCATCAGCCCTAGGATAGTGTTAGGGTTAGGGTTAGGGTTAGCATCAGCCCTAGGATAGTGTTAGGGTTAGGGTTAGCATCAGCCCTAGGATAGTGTTAGGGTTAGGGTTAGGGTTAGCCTCAGCCCTAGGATAGTGTTAGGGTTAGGGTTAGCATCAGCCCTAGGTTAGTGTTAGTGTTAGGGTTAGGGTTAGCATCAGCCCTAGGATAGTGTTAGGGTTAGGGTTAGGGTTAGCATCAGTTCAAGGATAGTGTTAGGGTTAGCGTTAGGGTTAGCAACAGCCCAAGGATAGTGTTAGGGTTAGGGTTAGGGTTAGCATCAGCCCTAGGATAGTGTTAGGGTTAGGGTTAGCATCAGCCCTAGGATAGTGTTAGGGTTAGGGTTAGGGTTATCGTCAGGCCTAGGATAGTGTTAGGGTTAGGGTTAGCATCAGCCCTAGGATAGTGTTAGGGTTAGGGTTCGGGTTAGCATCAGCCGTAGGATAGTGTTAGGGTTAGGGTTAGCCTCAGCCCTAAGATAGTGTTAGAGTTAGGGTTAGGGTTAGCATCAGCCCTAGGATAGTGTTAGGGTTAGGGTTAGGGTTAGCATCAGCCCTAGGATAGTGTTAGGGTTAGGGTTAGGGTTAGCATCAGCCCTAGGATAGTGTTAGTGTTAGGGTTAGCATCAGCCCTAGGATAGTGTTAGTGTTAGGGTTAGCATCAGCCCTAGGATAGTGTTAGGGTTAGGGTTAGGGTTAGCATCCGCCCTAGGATAGTGTTAGGGTTAGGGTTAGTGTTAGCATCAGCCCTAGGATAGTGTTAGGGTTAGGGTTAACATAAACCCTAGGATAGTGTTAGGGTTAGGGTTAGGGTTATCATCAGGCCTAGGATAGTGTTAGGGTTAGGGTTATGGTTAGCATCAGTTCAAGGATAGTGTTAGGGTTAGCGTTAGGGTTAGCATATGCCCTAGGATAGTGTTAGGGTTAGGGTTAGGGTTAGCATCAGCCCAAGGATAGTGTTAGGGTTAGGGTTAGCATCAGTCCTAGGATAGTGTTAGGGTTAGGGTTAGGGTTAGCATCCGCCCTAGGATAGTGTTAGGGTTAGGGTTAGCATCCGCCCTAGAATAGTGTTAGGGTTAGGGTTAGCATCCGGCCTAGGATAGTGTTATGGTTAGGGTTAGCATCAGCCCTAGGATAGTGTTAGGGTTAGGGTTCGGGTTAGCATCAGCCGTAGGATAGTGTTAGGGTTAGGGTTAGCCTCAGCCCTAAGATAGTGTTAGAGTTAGGGTTAGGGTTAGCATCAGCCCTAGGATAGTGTTAGGGTTAGGGTTAGGGTTTTCATCAGCCCTAGGATAGTGTTAGGGTTAGGGTTAAGGTTAGCATCAGGCCTAGGATAGTGTTAGGGTTAGGGTTAGCATCAGCCCTAGGATAGTGTTAGGGTTAGGGTTAGGGTTAGCATCAGCCGTAGGATAGTGTTATGGTTAGGGTTAGCCTCAGCCCTAAGATAGTGTTAGAGTTAGGGTTAGGGTTAGCATCAGCCCTAGGATAGTGTTAGGGTTAGGGTTAGGGTTAGCATCAGCCCTTGGAGAGTGTTAGGGTTAGGGTTAGGGTTAGCATCAGCCCTAGGATAGTGTTAGTGTTAGGGTAAGCATCAGCCCTAGGATAGTGTTAGGGTTAGGGTTAGCATTAGCCCTAGGATAGTGTTAGGGTTAGGGTTAGGGTTAGCATCAGGCCTAGGATAGTGTTAGTGTTAGGGTTAGCATCAGCCCTAGGATAGTGTTAGGGTTAGGGTTAGGGTTAGCATCCGCCCTAGGATAATGTTAGGGTTAGGGTTAGGGTTAGCATCAGCACTAGGATAGTGTTAGTGTTAGGGTTAGCATCAGCCCTAGGATAGTGTTAGGGTTTGGGTTAGGGTTAGCATCCGCCCTAGGATAGTGTTAGGGTTAGGGTTAGGGTCAGCATCAGCCCTACGATAGTGTTAGGGTTAGGGTTAACATAAACCCTAGGATAGTGTTAGGGTTAGGGTTAGGGTTATCATCAGGCCTAGGATAGTGTTAGGGTTAGGGTTAGGGTTAGCATCAGTTCAAGGATAGTGTTAGGGTTAGCGTTAGGGTTAGCATCTGCCCTAGGATAGTGTTAGGGTTAGGGTTAGGGTTAGCATCAGCCCAAGGATAGTGTTAGGGTTAGGGTTAGCATCAGCCCTAGGATAGTGTTATTGTTAGGTTTAGGGTTAGCATCAGGCCCAGGATAGTGTTAGGGTTAGGGTTAGCATCAGCCCCAGGATAGTGTTAGGGTTAGGGTTAGGGTTAGCATCAGCCCTAGGATAGTGTTAGGGTTAGGGTTAGCATCAACCCTAGGATAGTGTTTGGGTTAGGGTTAGGGTTAGCATCAGCCCTAGGATAGTGTTAGGGTTAGGGTTAGGGTTAGCATCAGCCCTAGGATAGTGTTAATGTTAGGGTTAGCATCAGCCCTAGGATAGTGTTAGGGTTAGGGTTAGGGTTAGCATCAGCCCTAGGATAGTGTTAGGGTTAGGGTTAGCATCAGCCCTAGGATAGTGTTAGGGTTAGGGTTAGGGTTAGCCTCAGCCCTAGGATAGTGTTAGGGTTAGGGTTAGCATCAGCCCTAGGTTAGTGTTAGTGTTAGGGTTAGGGTTAGCATCAGCCCTAGGATAGTGTTAGGGTTAGGGTTAGGGTTAGCATCAGTTCAAGGATAGTGTTAGGGTTAGCGTTAGGGTTAGCAACAGCCCTAGGATAGTGTTAGGGTTAGGGTTAGGGTTAGCATCAGCCCTAGGATAGTGTTAGGGTTAGGGTTAGCATCAGCCCTAGGATAGTGTTAGGGTTAGGGTTAGGGTTATCGTCAGGCCTAGGATAGTGTTAGGGTTAGGGTTAGCATCAGCCCTAGGATATTGTTAGGGTTAGGGTTCGGGTTAGCATCAGCCGTAGGATAGTGTTAGGGTTAGGGTTAGCCTCAGCCCTAAGATAGTGTTAGAGTTAGGGTTAGGGTTAGCATCAGCCCTAGGATAGTGTTAGGGTTAGGGTTAGGGTTAGCATCAGCCCTAGGATAGTGTTAGGGTTAGGGTTAGGGTTAGGGTTAGCATCACCCCTAGGATAGTGTTAGTGTTAGGGTTAGCATCAGCCCTAGGATAGTGTTAGGGTTAGGGTTAGCATCAGCCCTAGGATAGTGTTAGGCTTAGGGTTAGGGTTAGGATCCGCCCTAGGATAATGTTAGGGTTAGGGTTAGGGTTAGCATCAGCCCTAGGATAGTGTTAGTGTTAGGGTTAGCATCAGCCCTAGGATAGTGTTAGGGTTAGGGTTAGGGTTAGCATCCGCCCTAGGATAGTGTTAGGGTTAGGGTTAGTGTTAGCATCAGCCCTAGGATAGTGTTAGGGTTAGGGTTAACATAAACCCTAGGATAGTGTTAGGGTTAGGGTTAGGGTTATCATCAGGCCTAGGATAGTGTTAGGGTTAGGGTTATGGTTAGCATCAGTTCAAGGATAGTGTTAGGGTTAGCGTTAGGGTTAGCATATGCCCTAGGATAGTGTTAGGGTTAGGGTTAGGGTTAGCATCAGCCCAAGGATAGTGTTAGGGTTAGGGTTAGCATCAGTCCTAGGATAGTGTTAGGGTTAGGGTTAGGGTTAGCATCAGGCCCACGATAGTGTTAGGGTTAGGGTTAGCATCAGCCCAAGGATAGTGTTAGGGTTAGGGTTAGGGTTAGCATCAGCCCTAGGATAGTGTTTGGGTTAGGGTTAGCATCAACCCTAGGATAGTGTTTGGGTTAGGGTTAGGGTTAGCATCAGCCCTAGGATAGTGTTAGGGTTAGGGTTATTGTTAGCATCAGCCCTAGGATAGTGTTAGTGTTAGGGTTAGCATCAGCCCTAGGATAGTGTTAGGGTTAGGGTTAGGGTTAGCATCAGCCCTAGGATAGTGTTAGGGTAAGGGTTAGGGTTAGCATCAGTTCAAGGATAGTGTTAGCGTTAGCGTTAGTGTTAGCATCTATCCTAGGATAGTGTTAGGGTTAGGGTTAGGGTTAGCATCAGCCCAAGGATAGTGTTAGGGTTAGGGTTAGCATCAGCCCTAGGATAGTGTTAGGGTTAGGGTTAGGGTTAGCATCAGGCCCAGGATAGTGTTAGGGTTAGGGTTAGCATCAGCCCCTTGATAGTGTTAGGGTTAGGGTTAGGGTTAGCATCAGCCCTAGGATAGTGTTAGGGTTAGGGTTAGCATCAACCCTAGGATAGTGTTTGGGTTAGGGTTAGGGTTAGCATCAGCCCTAGGATAGTGTTAGGGTTAGGGTTAGGGTTAGCATCAGCCCTAGGATAGTGTTAGTGTTAGGGTTAGCATCAGCCCTAGGATAGTGTTAGGGTTAGGGTTAGGGTTAGCATCAGCCCTAGGATAGTGTTAGGGTTAGGGTTAGCATCAGCCCTAGGATAGTGTTAGGGTTAGGGTTAGGGTTAGCCTCAGCCCTAGGATAGTGTTAGGGTTAGGGTTAGCATCAGCCCTAGGTTAGTGTTAGTGTTAGGGTTAGGGTTAGCATCAGCCCTAGGATAGTGTTAGGGTTAGGGTTAGGGTTAGCATCAGTTCAAGGATAGTGTTAGGGTTAGCGTTAGGGTTAGCAACAGCCCTAGGATAGTGTTAGGGTTAGGGTTAGGGTTAGCATCAGCCCTAGGATAGTGTTAGGGTTAGGGTTAGCATCAGCCCTAGGATAGTGTTAGGGTTAGGGTTAGGGTTATCGTCAGGCCTAGGATAGTGTTAGGGTTAGGGTTAGCATCGGCCCTAGGATATTGTTAGGGTTAGGGTTCGGGTTAGCATCAGCCGTAGGATAGTGTTAGGGTTAGGGTTAGCCTCAGCCCTAAGATAGTGTTAGAGTTAGGGTTAGGGTTAGCATCAGCCCTAGGATAGTGTTAGGGTTAGGGTTAGGGTTAGCATCAGCCCTAGGATAGTGTTAGGGTTAGGTTTAGGGTTAGCATCACCCCTAGGATAGTGTTAGTGTTAGGGTTAGCATCAGCCCTAGGATAGTGTTAGGGTTAGGGTTAGCATCAGCCCTAGGATAGTGTTAGGCTTAGGGTTAGGGTTAGGATCCGCCCTAGGATAATGTTAGGGTTAGGGTTAGGGTTAGCATCAGCCCTAGGATAGTGTTAGTGTTAGGGTTAGCATCAGCCCTAGGATAGTGTTAGGGTTAGGGTTAGGGTTAGCATCCGCCCTAGGATAGTGTTAGGGTTAGGGTTAGTGTTAGCATCAGCCCTAGGATAGTGTTAGGGTTAGGGTTAACATAAACCCTAGGATAGTGTTAGGGTTAGGGTTAGGGTTATCATCAGGCCTAGGATAGTGTTAGGGTTAGGGTTATGGTTAGCATCAGTTCAAGGATAGTGTTAGGGTTAGCGTTAGGGTTAGCATATGCCCTAGGATAGTGTTAGGGTTAGGGTTAGGGTTAGCATCAGCCCAAGGATAGTGTTAGGGTTAGGGTTAGCATCAGTCCTAGGATAGTGTTAGGGTTAGGGTTAGGGTTAGCATCAGGCCCAGGATAGTGTTAGGGTTAGGGTTAGCATCAGCCCAAGGATAGTGTTAGGGTTAGGGTTAGGGTTAGCATCAGCCCTAGGATAGTGTTAGGGTTAGGGTTAGCATCAACCCTAGGATAGTGTTTGGGTTAGGGTTAGGGTTAGCATCAGCCCTAGGATAGTGTTAGGGTTAGGGTTATTGTTAGCATCAGCCCTAGGATAGTGTTAGTGTTAGGGTTAGCATCAGCCCTAGGATAGTGTTAGGGTTAGGGTTAGGGTTAGCATCAGCCCTAGGATAGTGTTAGGGTAAGGGTTAGGGTTAGCATCAGTTCAAGGATAGTGTTAGCGTTAGCGTTAGTGTTAGCATCTATCCTAGGATAGTGTTAGGGTTAGGGTTAGGGTTAGCATCAGCCCAAGGATAGTGTTAGGGTTAGGGTTAGCATCAGCCCTAGGATAGTGTTAGGGTTAGAGTTAGGGTTAGCATCAGGCCCAGGATAGTGTTAGGGTTAGGGTTAGCATCAGCCCAAGGAGTGTGTTAGGGTTAGGGTTAGGGTTAGCATCAGCCCTAGGATAGTGTTAGGTTTAGGGTTAGCCTCAGCCCTAGGAGACTGTTAGGGTTAGGGATAGGGTTAGCATCAGGCCTAGGATAGTGTTAGGGTTAGGGTTAAGGTTAGCATCAGCCCTAGGACAGTGTTAGGGTTAGGGTTAGCATCAGCCCTAGGATAGTGTCAGGGTTAGTGTTAGGGTTATCATCAGGCCTAGGATAGTGTTAGGGTTAGGGTTAGCATCAGCTCTAGGATAGTGTTAGGGTTAGGGTTAGGGTTAGCATCAGCCCTAGGATAGTGTTAAGGTTAGGGTTATGGTTATCATCAGGCCTAGTATAGTGTGAGGTCAAGGGTTAGCATCAGACTTAGGATAGTGTTAGGGTTAGGGTTAGGGTTAGCATCAGCCCTAGGATAGTGTTAGGGTTAGGGTTAGCATCAGCCCTAGGATAGTGTTAGGGTTAGGGTTAGGGTTATCATCAGGCCTAGGATAGTGTCAGGGTTAGGGTTAGCATCAGCCCTAGGATAGTGTTAGGGTTAGGGTTAGGGTTAGCATCAGCCCTAGGATAGTGTTAGGGTTAGGGTTAGCATCAGCCCTAGGATAGTGTTAGGGTTAGGGTTAGGGTTAGCATCAGCCCTAGGATATTGTTAGTGTTAGGGTTAGCATCAGCCCTAGGATAGTGTTAGGGTTAGGGTTAGCATCAGCCCTAGGATAGTGTTAGGGTTAGGGTTAGGGTTAGCATCAGGCCTAGGATAGTGTTAGTGTTAGGGTTAGCATCAGCCCTAGGATAGTGTTAGGGTTAGGGTTAGGGTTAGCATCCACCCTATGATAATGTTAGGGTTAGGGTTAGGGTTAGCATCAGCCCTAGGATAGTGTTAGTGTTAGGGTTAGCATCAGCCCTAGGATAGTGTTAGGGTTAGGGTTAGGGTTAGCATCAGCCCTAGGATAGTGTGAGGGTTAGGGTTTACATAAATCCTAGGATAGTGTTAGGGTTAGGGTTAGGGTTATCATCAGGCCTAGGATAGTGTTAGGGTTAGGATTAGGGTTAGCATCAGCCCTAGGATAGTGTTAGGGTTAGGGTTAGCATCAACCCTAGGATAGTGTTTGGGTTAGGGTTAGGGTTAGCATCAGCCCTAGGATAGTGTTAGGGTTAGGGTTACCCTCAGCCCTAGGAGAGTGTTAGGGTTAGGGATAGGGTTAGCATCAGGCCTAGGATAGTGTTAGGGTTAGGGTTAGGGTTAGCATCAGCCCTAGGATAGTGTTAGGGTTAGGGTTAGCATCAGCCCTAGGATAGTGTCAGGGTTAGGGTTAGGGTTATCATCAGGCCTAGGATAGTGTTAGGGTTAGGGTTAGCATCAGCTCTAGGATAGTGTTAGGGTTAGGGTTAGGGTTAGCATTAGCCCTAGGATAGTGTTAAGGTTAGGGTTAGGGTTATCACCAGGCCTAGGATAGTGTGAGGGCTAGGGTTAGCATCAGACTTAGGATAGTGTTAGGGTTAGGGTTAGGGTTAGCATCAGCCCTAGGATAGTGTTAGGGTTAGGGATAGCATCAGCCCTAGGATAGTGTTAGGGTTAGGGTTAGGGTTATCATCAGGCCAGGATAGTGTTAGGGTTAGGGTTAGGGTTAGCATCAGCCCTAGGATAGTGTTAGGGTTAGGGTTAGCATCAACCCTAGGATAGAGTTAGGGTTAGGGTTAGGGTTAGCATCCGGCCTAGGATAGTGTTATGGTTAGGGTTAGCATCAGCCCTAGGATAGTGTTAGGGTTAGGGTTCGGGTTAGCATCAGCCGTAGGATAGTGTTAGGGTTAGGGTTAGCCTCAGCCCTAAGATAGTGTTAGAGTTAGGGTTAGGGTTAGCATCAGCCCTAGGATAGTGTTAGGGTTAGGGTTAGGGTTAGCATCAGGCCTAGGATAGTGTTAGGGTTAGGGTTAGCATCAGCCCTAGGATAGTGTTAGCGTTAGGGTTAGGGTTAGCATCAGGCCTAGGATAGTGTTAGGGTTAGGGTTAGCATCAGCCCTAGGATAGTGTTAGGGTTAGGGTTAGGGTTAGCATCAGCCGTAGGATAGTGTTAGGGTTAGGGTTAGCCTCAGCCCTAAGATAGTGTTAGAGTTAGGGTTGGGGTTAGCATCAGCCCTTGGAGAGTGTTAGGGTTAGGGTTAGGGCTAGCATCAGCCCTAGGATAGTGTTAGTGTTAGGGTTAGCATCAGCCCTAGGATAGTGTTAGGGTTAGGGTTAGCATCAGCCCTAGGATAGTGTTAGGGTTAGGGTTAGGGTTAGCATAAGGCCTAGGATAGTGTTAGTGTTAGGGTTAGCATCAGCCCTAGGATAGTGTTAGGGTTTGGGTTAGGGTTAGCATCCGCCCTAGGATAATGTTAGGGTTAGGGTTAGGGTTAGCATCAGCCCTAGGATAGTGTTAGTGTTAGGGTTAGCATCAGCCCTAGGATAGTGTTAGGGTTAGGGTTAGGGTTATCATCCGCCCTAGGATAGTGTTAGGGTTAGGGTTAGGGTTAGCATCAACCCTAGGATAGTGTTAGGGTTAGGGTTAACATAAACCCTAGGATAGTGTTAGGGTTATGGTTAGGGTTATCATCAGGCCTAGGATAGTGTTAGGGTTAGGGTTAGGGTTAGCATCAGTTCAAGGATAGTGTTAGGGTTAGCGTTAGGGTTAGCATCTGCCCTAGGATAGTGTTAGGGTTAGGGTTAGGGTTAGCATCAGCCCAAGGATAGTGTTAGGGTTAGGGTTACCCTCAGCCCTAGGAGAGTGTTAGGGTTAGGGATAGGGTTAGCATCAGGCCTAGGATAGTGTTAGGGTTAGGGTTAGGGTTAGCATCAGCCCTAGGATAGTGTTAGGGTTAGGGTTAGCATCTGCCCTAGGATAGTGTCAGGGTTAGGGTTAGGGTTATCATCAGGCCTAGGATAGTGTTAGGGTTAGGGTTAGCATCAGCCCTAGGATAGTGTTAGGGTTAGGGTTAGCATCTGCCCTAGGATAGTGTCAGGGTTAGGGTTAGGGTTATCATCAGGCCTAGGATAGTGTTAGGGTTAGGGTTAGCATCAGCCCTAGGATAGTGTTAGGGTTAGGGTGAGCATCAACCCTAGGATAGAGTTAGGGTTAGGGTTAGGGTTAGCATCAGGCCTAGGATAGTGTTATGGTTAGGGTTAGCATCAGCCCTAGGATAGTGTTAGGGTTAGGGTTCGGGTTAGCATCAGCCGTAGGATAGTGTTAGGGTTAGGGTTAGCCTCAGCCCTAAGATAGTGTTAGAGTTAGGGTTAGGGTTAGCATCAGCCCTAGGATAGTGTTAGGGTTAGGGTTAGGGTTTTCATCAGCCCTAGGAGAGTGTTAGGGTTAGGGTTAGTGTTAGCATCAGCCCTAGGATAGTGTTAGTGTTAGGGTAAGCATCAGCCCTAGGATAGTGTTAGGGTTAGGGTTAGCATTAGCCCTAGGATAGTGTTATTGTTAGGGTTAGGGTTAGCATCAGGCCTAGGATAGTGTTAGTGTTAGGGTTAGCATCAGCCCTAGGATAGTGTTAGGGTTTGGGTTAGGGTTAGCATCCGCCCTAGGATAGTGTTAGGGTTAGGGTTAGGTTTAGCATCAGCCCTACGATAGTGTTAGGGTTAGGGTTAACATAAACCCTAGGATAGTGTTAGGGTTAGGGTTAGGGTTATCATCAGGCCTAGGATAGTGTTAGGGTTAGGGTTAGGGTTAGCATCAGTTCAAGGATAGTGTTAGGGTTAGCGTTAGGGTTAGCATCTGCCCTAGGATAGTGTTAGTGTTAGGTTTAGGGTTAGCATCAGGCCCAGGATAGTGTTAGGGTTAGGGTTAGCATCAGCCCAAGGATAGTGTTAGGGTTAGGGTTAGGGTTAGCATCAGCCCTAGGATAGTGTTAGGGTTAGGGTTAGTATCAACCCTAGGATAGTGTTTGGGTTAGGGTTAGGGTTAGCATCAGCCCTAGGATAGTGTTAGGGTTAGGGTTAGGGTTAGCATCAGCCCTAGGATAGTGTTAGTGTTAGGGTTA
Source organism: Lemur catta (assembly GCF_020740605.2). Classification (NCBI taxonomy): domain Eukaryota; kingdom Metazoa; phylum Chordata; class Mammalia; order Primates; family Lemuridae; genus Lemur; species Lemur catta. Next base: position 45,333 of record NW_025423858.1, on the reverse strand, counting down.
GCATCAGCCCTAGGATAGTGTTAGGGTTAGGGTTAGGGTTAGAATCAGCCCTAGGATAGTGTTAGGGTTAGGGTTAGCATCAGCCCTAGGATAGTGTTAGGGTTAGGGTTAGGGTTAGCATCAGCCCTAGGATAGTGTTAGGGTTAGGGTTAGCATCAGCCCTAGGTTAGTGTTAGTGTTAGGGTTAGGGTTAGCATCAGCCCTAGGATAGTGTTAGGGTTAGGGTTAGGGTTAGCATCAGTTCAAGGATAGTGTTAGGGTTAGCGTTAGGGTTAGCAACAGCCCTAGGATAGTGTTAGGGTTAGGGTTAGGGTTAGCATCAGCCCTAGGATAGTGTTAGGGTTAGGGTTAGCATCAGCCCTAGGATAGTGTTAGGGTTAGGGTTAGGGTTATCGTCAGGCCTAGGATAGTGTTAGGGTTAGGGTTAGCATCAGCCCTAGGATAGTGTTAGGGTTAGGGTTCGGGTTAGCATCAGCCGTAGGATAGTGTTAGGGTTAGGGTTAGCCTCAGCCCTAAGATAGTGTTAGAGTTAGGGTTAGGGTTAGCATCAGCCCTAGGATAGTGTTAGGGTTAGGGTTAGGGTTAGCATCAGCCCTAGGATAGTGTTAGGGTTAGGGTTAGGGTTAGCATCAGCCCTAGGATAGTGTTAGTGTTAGGGTTAGCATCAGCCCTAGGATAGTGTTAGGGTTAGGGTTAGCATCAGCCCTAGGATAGTGTTAGGCTTAGCGTTGGGGTTAGGATCCGCCCTAGGATAATGTTAGGGTTAGGGTTAGGGTTAGCATCAGCCCTAGGATAGTGTTAGTGTTAGGGTTAGCATCAGCCCTAGGATAGTGTTAGGGTTAGGGTTAGGGTTAGCATCCGCCCTAGGATAGTGTTAGGGTTAGGGTTAGTGTTAGCATCAGCCCTAGGATAGTGTTAGGGTTAGGGTTAACATAAACCCTAGGATAGTGTTAGGGTTAGGGTTAGGGTTAGCATCAGCCCTAGGATAGTGTTAGGGTTAGGGTTAGGGTTAGCATCAGGCCCAGGATAGTGTTAGCGTTAGGGTTAGCATCAGCCCAAGGATAGTGTTAGGGTTAGGGTTAGGGTTAGAATCAGCCCTAGGATAGTGTTAGGGTTAGGGTTAGCATCAACCCTAGGATAGTGTTTGGGTTAGGGTTAGGGTTAGCATCAGCCCTAGGATAGTGTTAGGGTTAGGGTTACCCTCAGCCCTAGGAGAGTGTTAGGGTTAGGGATAGGGTTAGCATCAGGCCTAGGATAGTGTTAGGGTTAGGGTTAGGGTTAGCATCAGCCCTAGGATAGTGTTAGGGTTAGGGTTAGCATCAGCCCTAGGATAGTGTCAGGGTTAGGGTTAGGGTTATCATCAGGCCTAGGATAGTGTTAGGGTTAGGGTTAGCATCAGCCCTAGGATAGTGTTAGGGTTAGGGTTGGCATCAACCCTAGGATAGAGTTAGGGTTAGGGTTAGGGTTAGCATCAGGCCTAGGATAGTGTTATGGTTAGAGTTAGCATCAGCCCTAGGATAGTGTTAGGGTTAGGGTTCGGGTTAGCATCAGCCGTAGGATAGTGTTAGGGTTAGGGTTAGCCTCAGCCCTAAGATAGTGTTATAGTTAGGGTTAGGGTTAGCATCAGCCCTAGGATAGTGTTAGGGTTAGGGTTAGGGTTTTCATCAGCCCTAGGATAGTGTTAGGGTTAGGGTTAAGGTTAGCATCAGGCCTAGGATAGTGTTAGGGTTAGGGTTAGCATCAGCCCTAGGATAGTGTTAGGGTTAGGGTTAGGGTTAGCATCAGCCGTAGGATAGTGTTATGGTTAGGGTTAGCCTCAGCCCTAAGATAGTGTTAGAGTTAGGGTTAGGGTTAGCATCAGCCCTAGGATAGTGTTAGGGTTAGGGTTAGGGTTAGCATCAGCCCTTGGAGAGTGTTAGGGTTAGGGTTAGGGTTAGCATCAGCCCTAGGATAGTGTTAGTGTTAGGGTAAGCATCAGCCCTAGGATAGTGTTAGGGTTAGGGTTAGCATTAGCCCTAGGATAGTGTTAGGGTTAGGGTTAGGGTTAGCATCAGGCCTAGGATAGTGTTAGTGTTAGGGTTAGCATCAGCCCTAGGATAGTGTTAGGGTTAGGGTTAGGGTTAGCATCCGCCCTAGGATAATGTTAGGGTTAGGGTTAGGGTTAGCATCAGCCCTAGGATAGTGTTAGTGTTAGGGTTAGCATCAGCCCTAGGATAGTGTTAGGGTTTGGGTTAGGGTTAGCATCCGCCCTAGGATAGTGTTAGGGTTAGGGTTAGGGTTAGCATCAGCCCTACGATAGTGTTAGGGTTAGGGTTAACATAAACCATAGGATAGTGTTAGGGTTAGGGTTAGGGTTATCATCAGGCCTAGGATAGTGTTAGGGTTAGGGTTAGGGTTAGCATCAGTTCAAGGATAGTGTTAGGGTTAGCGTTAGGGTTAGCATCTGCCCTAGGATAGTGTTAGGGTTAGGGTTAGGGTTAGCATCAGCCCAAGGATAGTGTTAGGGTTAGGGTTAGCATCAGCCCTAGGATAGTGTTAGTGTTAGGTTTAGGGTTAGCATCAGGCCCAGGATAGTGTTAGGGTTAGGGTTAGCATCAGCCCAAGGATAGTGTTAGGGCTAGGGTTAGGGTTAGCATCAGCCCTAGGATAGTGTTAGGGTTAGGGTTAGCATCAACCCTAGGATAGTGTTTGGGTTAGGGTTAGGGTTAGCATCAGCCCTAGGATAGTGTTAGGGTTAGGGTTAGGGTTAGCATCAGCCCTAGGATAGTGTTAGTGTTAGGGTTAGCATCAGCCCTAGGATAGTGTTAGGGTTAGGGTTAGGGTTAGCATCAGCCCTAGGATAGTGTTTGGGTTAGGGTTAGCATCAGCCCTAGGATAGTGTTAGGGTTAGGGTTAGGGTTAGCATCAGCCCTAGGATAGTGTTAGGGTTAGTGTTAGCATCAGCCCTAGGTTAGTGTTAGTGTTAGGGTTAGGGTTAGCATCAGCCCTAGGATAGTGTTAGGGTTAGGGTTAGGGTTAGCATCAGTTCAAGGATAGTGTTAGGGTTAGCGTTAGGGTTAGCAACAGCCCTAGGATAGTGTTAGGGTTAGGGTTAGGGTTAGCATCAGCCCTAGGATAGTGTTAGGGTTAGGGTTAGCATCAGCCCTGGGATAGTGTTAGGGTTAGGGTTAGGGTTATCGTCAGGCCTAGGATAGTGTTAGGGTTAGGGTTAGCATCAGCCCTAGGATAGTGTTAGGGTTAGGGTTCGGGTTAGCATCAGCCGTAGGATAGTGTTAGGGTTAGGGTTAGCCTCAGCCCTAAGATAGTGTTAGAGTTAGGGTTAGGGTTAGCATCAGCCCTAGGATAGTGTTAGGGTTAGGGTTAGGGTTAGCATCAGCCCTAGGATAGTGTTAGGGTTAGGGTTAGGGTTAGCATCAGCCCTAGGATAGTGTTAGTGTTAGGGTTAGCATCAGCCCTAGGATAGTGTTAGGGTTAGGGTTAGCATCAGCCCTAGGATAGTGTTAGGCTTAGGGTTAGGGTTAGGATTCGCCCTAGGATAATGTTAGGGTTAGGGTTATGGTTAGCATCAGCCCTAGGATATTGTTAGTGTTAGGGTTAGCATCAGCCCTAGGATAGTGTTAGGGTTAGGGTTAGGGTTAGCATCCGCCCTAGGATAGTGTTAGGGTTAGGGTTAGTGTTAGCATCAGCCCTAGGATAGTGTTAGGGTTAGGGTTAACATAAACCTAGGATAGTGTTAGGGTTAGCGTTAGGGTTATCATCAGGCCTAGGATAGTGTTAGGGTTAGGGTTATGGTTAGCATCAGTTCAAGGATAGTGTTAGGGTTAGCATTAGGGTTAGCATATGCCCTAGGATAGTGTTAGGGTTAGGGTTAGGGTTAGCATCAGCCCAAGGATAGTGTTAGGGTTAGGGTTAGCATCAGTCCTAGGATAGTGTTAGGGTTAGGGTTAGGGTTAGCATCAGGCCCAGGATAGTGTTAGGGTTAGGGTTAGCATCAGCCCAAGGATAGTTTTAGGGTTAGGGTTAGCATCAGCCCTAGGATAGTGTTAGGGTTAGGGTTAGGGTTAGCATCAGGCCCAGGATAGTGTTAGGGTTAGGGTTAGCATCAGCCCAAGGAGAGTGTTAGGGTTAGGGTTAGGGTTAGCATCAGCCCTAGGATAGTGTTAGGGTTAGGGTTAGCATCAGCCCTAGGATAGTGTTAGGGTTAGGGTTAGGGTTATCATCAGGCCCAGGATAGTGTCAGGGTTAGGGTTAGCATCAGCCCTAGGATAGTGTTAGTGTTAGGGTTAGGGTTAGCATCAGGCCTAGGATAGTGTTAGGGTTAGGGTTAGCATCAGCCCTAGGATAGTGTTAGGGTTAGGGTTAGGGTTAGCATCAGGCCTAGGATAGTGTTAGGTTTAGGGTTAGCATCAGCCCTAGGATAGTGTTAGGGTTAGGGTTAGGGTTAGCATCAGCCGTAGGATAGTGTTAGGGTTTGGGTTAGCCTCAGCCCTAAGATAGTGTTAGAGTTAGGGTTAGGGTTAGCATCAGCCCTAGGATAGTGTTAGGGTTAGGGTTAGGGTTAGCATCAGCCCTAGGATATTGTTAGTATTAGGGTTAGCATCAGCCCTAGGATAGTGTTAGGGTTAGGGTTAGCATCAGCCCTAGGATAGTGTTAGGGTTAGGGTTAGGGTTAGCATCAGGCCTAGGATAGTGTTAGTGTTAGGGTTAGCATCAGCCCTAGGATAGTGTTAGGGTTAGGGTTAGGGTTAGCATCCGCCCTAGGATAATGTTAGGGTTAGGGTTAGGGTTAGCATCAGCCCTAGGATAGTGTTAGTGTTAGGGTTAGCATCAGCCCTAGGATAGTGTTAGGGTTAGGGTTAGGGTTAGCATCAGCCCTAGGATAGTGTGAGGGTTAGGGTTTACATAAATCCTAGGATAGTGTTAGGGTTAGGGTTAGGGTTATCATCAGGCCTAGGATCGTGTTAGGGTTAGGGTTAGGGTTAGCATCAGTTCAAGGATAGTGTTAGGGTTAGCGTTAGGGTTAGCATCTGCCCTAGGATAATGTTAGGGTTAGGGTTAGGGTTAGCATCAGCCCAACGATAGTGTTAGGGTTAGGGTTAGCATCAGCCCTAGGATAGTGTTAGGGTTAGGGTTAGGGTTAGCATCAGGCCCAGGATAGTGTTAGGGTTAGGGTTAGCATCAGCCCAAGGATAGTGTTAGGGTTAGGGTTAGGGTTAGCATCAGCCCTAGGATAGTGTTAGGGTTAGGGTTAGCATCAACCCTAGGATAGTGTTTGGGTTAGGGTTAGGGTTAGCATCAGCCCTAGGATAGTGTTAGGGTTAGGGTTACCCTCAGCCCTAGGAGAGTGTTAGGGTTAGGGATAGGGTTAGCATCAGGCCTAGGTTAGTGTTAGGGTTAGGGTTAGGGTTAGCATCAGCCCTAGGATAGTGTCAGGGTTAGGGTTAGGGTTATCTTCAGGCCTAGGATAGTGTTAGGGTTAGGGTTAGCATCAGCTCTAGGATAGTGTTAGGGTTAGGGTTAGGGTTAGCATCAGCCCTAGGATAGTGTTAAGGTTAGGGTTAGGGTTATCACCAGGCCTAGGATAGTGTGAGGGCTAGGGTTAGCATCAGACTTAGGATAGTGTTAGGGTTAGGGTTAGGGTTAGCATCAGCCCTAGGATAGTGTTAGGGTTAGGGATAGCATCAGCCCTAGGATAGTGTTAGGGTTAGGGTTAGGGTTATCATCAGGCCTAGGATAGTGTTAGGGTTAGGGTTAGGGTTAGCATCAGCCCTAGGATAGTGTTAGGGTTAGGGTTAGCATCAACCCTAGGATAGAGTTGGGGTTAGGGTTAGGGTTAGCATCCGGCCTAGGATAGTGTTATGGTTAGGGTTAGCATCAGCCCTAGGATAGTGTTAGGGTTAGGGTTCGGGTTAGCATCAGCCGTAGGATAGTGTTAGGGTTAGGGTTAGCCTCAGCCCTAAGATAGTGTTAGAGTTAGGGTTAGGGTTAGCATCAGCCCTAGGATAGTGTTAGGGTTAGGGTTAGGGTTAGCATCAGCCCTAGGATAGTGTTAGGGTTAGGGTTAGCATCAGCCCTAGGATAGTGTTAGCGTTAGGGTTAGGGTTAGCATCAGGCCTAGGATAGTGTTAGGGTTAGGGTTAGCATCAGCCCTAGGATAGTGTTAGGGTTAGGGTTAGGGTTAGCATCAGCCATAGGATAGTGTTAGGGTTAGGGTTAGCCTCAGCCCTAAGATAGTGTTAGAGTTAGGGTTAGGGTTAGCATCAGCCCTAGGATAGTGTTAGGGTTAGGGTTAGGGTTAGCATCAGCCCTTGGAGAGTGTTAGGGTTAGGGTTAGGGCTAGCATCAGCCCTAGGATAGTGTTAGTGTTAGGGTTAGCATCAGCCCTAGGATAGTGTTAGGGTTAGGGTTAGCATCAGCCCTAGGATAGTGTTAGGGTTAGGGTTAGGGTTAGCATAAGGCCTAGGATAGTGTTAGTGTTAGGGTTAGCATCAGCCCTAGGATAGTGTTAGGGTTTGGTTTAGGGTTAGCATCCGCCCTAGGATAATGTTAGGGTTAGGGTTAGGGTTAGCATCAGCCCTAGGATAGTGTTAGTGTTAGGGTTAGCATCAGCCCTAGGATAGTGTTAGGGTTAGGGTTAGGGTTAGCATCCGCCCTAGGATAGTGTTAGGGTTAGGGTTAACATAAACCCTAGGATAGTGTTAGGGTTATGGTTAGGGTTATCATCAGGCCTAGGATAGTGTTAGGGTTAGGGTTAGGGTTAGCATCAGTTCAAGGATAGTGTTAGGGTTAGCGTTAGGGTTAGCATCTGCCCTAGGATAGTGTTAGGGTTAGGGTTAGGGTTAGCATCAGCCCAAGGATAGTGTTAGGGTTAGGGTTAGCATCAGCCCTAGGATAGTGTTAGGGTTAGGGTTAGGGTTAGCATCAGGCCCAGGATAGTGTTAGCGTTAGGGTTAGCATCAGCCCAAGGATAGTGTTAGGGTTAGGGTTAGGGTTAGAATCAGCCCTAGGATACTGTTAGGGTTAGGGTTAGCATCAACCCTAGGATAGTGTTTGGGTTAGGGTTAGGGTTAGCATCAGCCCTAGGATAGTGTTAGGGTTAGGGTTAGCATCAACCCTAGGATAGAGTTAGGGTTAGGGTTAGGGTTAGCATCAGGCCTAGGATAGTGTTATGGTTACGGTTAGCATCAGCCCTAGGATAGTGTTAGGGTTAGGGTTCGGGTTAGCATCAGCCGTAGGATAGTGTTAGGGTTAGGGTTAGCCTCAGCCCTAAGATAGTGTTAGAGTTAGGGTTAGGGTTAGCATCAGCCCTAGGATAGTGTTAGGGTTAGGGTTAGGGTTTTCATCAGCCCTAGGATAGTGTTAGGGTTAGGGTTAAGGTTAGCATCAGGCCTAGGATAGTGTTAGGGTTAGGGTTAGCATCAGCCCTAGGATAGTGTTAGGGTTAGGGTTAGGGTTAGCATCAGCCCTAGGAGAGTGTTATGGTTAGGGTTAGCCTCAGCCCTAAGATAGTGTTAGAGTTAGGGTTAGGGTTAGCATCAGCCCTAGGATAGTGTTAGTGTTAGGGTTAGGGTTAGCATCAGCCCTTGGAGAGTGTTAGGGTTAGGGTTAGGGTTAGCATCAGCCCTAGGATAGTGTTAGTGTTAGGGTAAGCATCAGCCCTAGGATAGTGTTAGGGTTAGGGTTAGCATTAGCCCTAGGATAGTGTTAGGGTTAGTGTTAGGGTTAGCATCAGGCCTAGGATAGTGTTAGTGTTAGGGTTAGCATCAGCCCTAGGATAGTGTTAGGGTTAGGGTTAGGGTTAGCATCCGCCCTAGGATAATGTTAGGGTTAGGGTTAGGGTTAGCATCAGCCCTAGGATAGTGTTAGTGTTAGGGTTAGGGTTAGCATCAGCCCTAGGATAGTGTTAGGGTTAGGGTTAGGGTTAGCATCAGCCCTAGGATAGTGTTAGGGTTAGGGTTAGCATCCGCCCTAGGATAATGTTAGGGTTAGGGTTAGGGTTAGCATCAGCCCTACGATAGTGTTAGGGTTAGGGTTAACATATACCTTAGGATAGTGTTAGGGTTAGGGTTAGGGTTATCATCAGGCCTAGGATAGTGTTAGGGTTAGGGTTAGGGTTAGCATCAGTTCAAGGATAGTGTTAGGGTTAGCGTTAGGGTTAGCATCTGCCCTAGGATAGTGTTAGGGTTAGGGTTAGGGTTAGCATCAGCCCAAGGATAGTGTTAGGGTTAGGGTTAGCATCAGCCCTAGGATAGTGTTAGTGTTAGGTTTAGGGTTAGCATCAGGCCCAGGATAGTGTTAGGGTTAGGGTTAGCATCAGCCCCAGGATAGTGTTAGGGTTAGGGTTAGGGTTAGCATCAGCCCTAGGATAGTGTTAGGGTTAGGGTTAGCATCAGCCCTAGGATAGTGTTAGGGTTAGGGTTAGGGTTGGCATCAGCCCTAGGATAGTGTTAGTGTTAGGGTTAGCATCAGCCCTAGGATAGTGTTAGGGTTAGGGTTAGGGTTAGCATCAGCCCTAGGATAGTGTTAGGGTTAGGGTTAGCATCAGCCCTAGGATAGTGTTAGGGTTAGGGTTAGGGTTAGCATCAGCCCTAGGATAGTGTTAGGGTTAGGGTTAGCATCAGCCCTAGGTTAGTGTTAGTGTTAGGGTTAGGGTTAGCATCAGCCCTAGGATAGTGTTAGGGTTAGGGTTAGGGTTAGCATCAGTTCAAGGATAGTGTTAGGGTTAGCGTTAGGGTTAGCAACAGCCCTAGGATAGTGTTAGGGTTAGGGTTAGGGTTAGCATCAGCCCTAGGATAGTGTTAGGGTTAGGGTTAGCATCAGCCCTAGGATAGTGTTAGGGTTAGGGTTAGGGTTATCGTCAGGCCTAGGATAGTGTTAGGGTTAGGGTTAGCATCAGCCCTAGGATAGTGTTAGGGTTAGGGTTCGGGTTAGCATCAGCCGTAGGATAGTGTTAGGGTTAGGGTTAGCCTCAGCCCTAAGATAGTGTTAGAGTTAGGGTTAGGGTTAGCATCAGCCCTAGGATAGTGTTAGGGTTAGGGTTAGGGTTAGCATCAGCCCTAGGATAGTGTTAGGGTTAGGGTTAGGGTTAGCATCAGCCCTAGGATAGTGTTAGTGTTAGGGTTAGCATCAGCCCTAGGATAGTGTTAGGGTTAGGGTTAGCATCAGCCCTAGGATAGTGTTAGGCTTAGGGGTAGGGTTAGGATCCGCCCTAGGATAATGTTAGGGTTAGGGTTAGGGTTAGCATCAGCCCTAGGATAGTGTTAGTGTTAGGGTTAGCATCAGCCCTAGGATAGTGTTAGGGTTAGGGTTAGGGTTAGCATCCGCCCTAGGATAGTGTTAGGGTTAGGGTTAGGGTTAGCATCAGTTCAAGGATAGTGTTAGGGTTAGCGTTAGGGTTAGCATATGCCCTAGGATAGTGTTAGGGTTAGGGTTAGGGTTAGCATCAGCCCAAGGATAGTGTTAGGGTTAGGGTTAGCATCAGTCCTAGGATAGTGTTAGGGTTAGGGTTAGGGTTAGCATCAGGCCCAGGATAGTGTTAGGGTTAGGGTTAGCATCAGCCCAAGGATAGTGTTAGGGTTAGGGTTAGGGTTAGCATCAGCCCTAGGATAGTGTTAGGGTTAGGGTTAGCATCAACCCTAGGATAGTGTTTGGGTTAGGGTTAGGGTTAGCATCAGCCCTAGGATAGTGTTAGGGTTAGGGTTAGGGTTAGCATCAGCCCTAGGATAGTGTTAGTGTTAGGGTTAGCATCAGCCCTAGGAAAGTGTTAGGGTTAGGGTTAGGGTTAGCATCAGCCCTAGGATAGTGTTAGGGTAAGGGTTAGGGTTAGCATCAGTTCAAGGATAGTGTTAGCGTTAGCGTTAGTGTTAGCATCTATCCTAGGATAGTGTTAGGGTTAGGGTTAGGGTTAGCATCAGCCCAAGGATAGTGTTAGGGTTAGGGTTAGCATCAGCCCTAGGATAGTGTTAGGGTTAGGGTTAGGGTTAGCATCAGGCCCAGGATAGTGTTAGGGTTAGGGTTAGCATCAGCCCAAGGAGAGTGTTAGGGTTAGGGTTAGGGTTAGCATCAGCCCTAGGATAGTGTTAGGGTTAGGGTTAGCCTCAGCCCTAGGAGAGTGTTAGGGTTAGGGATAGGGTTAGCATCAGGCCTAGGATAGTGTTAGGGTTAGGGTTAGGGTTAGCATCAGCCCTAGGACAGTGTTAGGGTTAGGGTTAGCATCAGCCCTAGGATAGTGTCAGGGTTAGTGTTAGGGTTATCATCAGGCCTAGGATAGTGTTAGGGTTAGGGTTAGCATCAGCTCTAGGATAGTGTTAGGGTTAGGGTTAGGGTTAGCATCAGCCCTAGGATAGTGTTAAGGTTAGGGTTATGGTTATCATCAGGCCTAGTATAGTGTGAGGTCAAGGGTTAGCATCAGACTTAGGATAGTGTTAGGGTTAGGGTTAGGGTTAGCATCAGCCCTAGGATAGTGTTAGGTTTAGGGTTAGCATCAGCCCTAGGATAGTGTTAGGGTTAGGGTTAGGGTTAGCATCAGCCGTAGGATAGTGTTGGGGTTTGGGTTAGCCTCAGCCCTAAGATAGTGTTAGAGTTAGGGTTAGGGATAGCATCAGCCCTAGGATAGTGTTAGGGTTAGGGTTAGGGTTAGCATCAGCCCTAGGATATTGTTAGTGTTAGGGTTAGCATCAGCCCTAGGATAGTGTTAGGGTTAGGGTTAGCATCAGCCCTAGGATAGTGTTAGGGTTAGGGTTAGGGTTAGCATCAGGCCTAGGATAGTGTTAGTGTTAGGGTTAGCATCAACCCTAGGATAGTGTTAGGGTTAGGGTTAGGGTTAGCATCCGCCATAGGATAATGTTAGGGTTAGGGTTAGGGTTAGCATCAGCCCTAGGATAGTGTTAGTGTTAGGGTTAGCATCAGCCCTAGGATAGTGTTAGGGTTAGGGTTAGGGTTAGCATAAGCCCTAGGATAGTGTGAGGGTTAGGGTTTACATAAATCCTAGGATAGTGTTAGGGTTAGGGTTAGGGTTATCATCAGGCCTAGGATAGTGTTAGGGTTAGGGTTAGGGTTAGCATCAGTTCAAGGATAGTGTTAGGGTTAGCGTTAGGGTTAGCATCAGCCCAAGGATAGTGTTAGGGTTAGGGTTAGCATCAGCCCTAGGATAGTGTTAGGGTTAGGGTTAGGGTTAGCATCAGGCCCAGGATAGTGTTAGGGTTAGGGTTAGGGTTAGCATCAGCCGTAGGATAGTGTTAGGGTTTGGGTTAGCCTCAGCCCTAAGATAGTGTTAGAGTTAGGGTTAGGGATAGCATCAGCCCTAGGATAGTGTTAGGGTTAGGGTTAGGGTTAGCATCAGCCCTAGGATATTGTTAGTGTTAGGGTTAGCATCAGCCCTAGGATAGTGTTAGGGTTAGGGTTAGCATAAGCCCTAGGATAGTGTTAGGGTTAGGGTTAGGGTTAGCATCAGGCCTAGCATAGTGTTAGTGTTAGGGTTAGCATCAGCCCTAGGATAGTGTTAGGGTTAGGGTTAGGGTTAGCATCCGCCATAGGATAATGTTAGGGTTAGGGTTAGGGTTAGCATCAGCCCTAGGATAGTGTTAGTGTTAGGGTTAGCATCAGCCCTAGGATAGTGTTAGGGTTAGGGTTAGGGTTAGCATCAGCCCTAGGATAGTGTGAGGGTTAGGGTTTACATAAATCCTAGGATAGTGTTAGGGTTAGGGTTAGGGTTATCATCAGGCCTAGGATAGTGTTAGGGTTAGGGTTAGGGTTAGCATCAGTTCAAGGATAGTGTTAGGGTTAGCGTTAGGGTTAGCATCAGCCCAAGGATAGTGTTAGGGTTAGGGTTAGCATCAGCCCTAGGATAGTGTTAGGGTTAGGGTTAGGGTTAGCATCAGGCCCAGGATAGTGTTAGGGTTAGGGTTAGCATCAGCCCAAGGATAGTGTTAGGGTTATGGTTAGGGTTAGCATCAGCCCTAGGATAGTGTTATGGTTAGGGTTAGCATCAACCCTAGGATAGTGTTTGGGTTAGGGTTAGGGTTAGCATCAGCCCTAGGATAGTGTTAGGGTTAGGGTTACCCTCAGCCCTAGGAGAGTGTTAGGGTTAGGGATAGGGTTAGCATCAGGCCTAGGATAGTGTTAGGGTTAGGGTTAGGGTTAGCATCAGCCCTAGGATAGTGTTAGGGTTAGGGTTAGCATCAGCCCTAGGATAGTGTCAGGGTTAGGGTTAGGGTTATCATCAGGCCTAGGATAGTGTTAGGGTTCGGGTTAGCATCAGCTCTAGGATAGTGTTAGGGTTAGGGTTAGGGTTAGCATCAGCCCTAGGATAGTGTTAAGGTTAGGGTTAGGGTTATCACCAGGCCTAGGATAGTGTGAGGGCTAGGGTTAGCATCAGACTTAGGATAGTGTTAGGGTTAGGGTTAGGGTTAGCATCAGCCCTAGGATAGTGTTAGGGTTAGGGATAGCATCAGCCCTAGGATAGTGTTAGGGTTAGGGTTAGGGTTATCATCAGGCCTAGGATAGTGTTAGGGTTAGGGTTAGGGTTAGCATCAGCCCTAGGATAGTGTTAGGGTTAGGGTTAGCATCAACCCTAGGATAGAGTTAGGGTTAGGGTTAGGGTTAGCATCCGGCCTAGGATAGTGTTATGGTTAGGGTTAGCATCAGCCCTAGGACAGTGTTAGGGTTAGGGTTCGGGTTAGCATCAGCCGTAGGATAGTGTTAGGGTTAGGGTTAGCCTCAGCCCTAAGATAGTGTTAGAGTTAGGGTTAGGGTTAGCATCAGCCCTAGGATAGTGTTAGGGTTAGGGTTAGGGTTAGCATCAGCCCTAGGATAGTGTTAGGGTTAGGGTTAGCATCAGCCCTAGGATAGTGTTAGCGTTAGGGTTAGGGTTAGCATCAGGCCTAGGATAGTGTTAGGGTTAGGGTTAGCATCAGCCCTAGGATAGTGTTAGGGTTAGGGTTAGGGTTAGCATCAGCCGTAGGATAGTGTTAGGGTTAGGGTTAGCCTCAGCCCTAAGATAGTGTTAGAGTTAGGGTTAGGGTTAGCATCAGCCCTAGGATAGTGTTAGGGTTAGGGTTAGGGTTAGCATCAGCCCTTGGAGAGTGTTAGGGTTAGGGTTAGGGCTAGCATCAGCCCTAGGATAGTGTTAGTGTTAGGGTTAGCATCAGCCCTAGGATAGTGTTAGGGTTAGGGTTAGCATCAGCCTTAGGATAGTGTTAGGGTTAGGGTTAGGGTTAGCATAAGGCCTAGGATAGTGTTAGTGTTAGGGTTAGCATCAGCCCTAGGATAGTGTTAGGGTTTTGGTTAGGGTTAGCATCCGCCCTAGGATAATGTTAGGGTTAGGGTTAGGGTTAGCATCAGCCCTAGGATAGTGTTAGTGTTAGGGTTAGCATCAGCCCTAGGATAGTGTTAGGGTTAGGGTTAGGGTTATCATCCGCCCTAGGATAGTGTTAGGGTTAGGGTTAGGGTTAGCATCAACCCTAGGATAGTGTTAGGGTTAGGGTTAACATAAACCCTAGGATAGTGTTAGGGTTATGGTTAGGGTTATCATCAGGCCTAGGATAGTGTTAGGGTTAGGGTTAGGATTAGCATCAGTTCAAGGATAGTGTTAGGGTTAGCGTTAAGGTTAGCATCTGCCCTAGGATAGTGTTAGGGTTAGGGTTAGGGTTAGCATCAGCCCAAGGATAGTGTTAGGGTTAGGGTTAGCATCAGCCCTAGGATAGTGTTAGGGTTAGGGTTAGGGTTATCATCAGGCCCAGGATAGTGTTAGCGTTAGGGTTAGCGTCAGCCCAAGGATAGTGTTAGGGTTAGGGTTAGGGTTAGAATCAGCCCTAGGATAGTGTTAGGGTTAGGGTTAGCATCAACCCTAGGATAGTGTTTGGGTTAGGGTTAGGGTAAGCATCAGCCCTAGGATAGTGTTAGGGTTAGGGTTACCCTCAGCCCTAAGAGAGTGTTAGGGTTAGGGATAGGGTTAGCATCAGGCCTAGGATAGTGTTAGGGTTAGGGTTAGGGTTAGCATCAGCCCTAGGATAGTGTTAGGGTTAGGGTTAGCATCAGCCCTAGGATAGTGTCAGGGTTAGGGTTAGGGTTATCATCAGGCCTAGGATAGGGTTAGGGTTAGGGTTAGCATCAGCCCTAGGATAGTGTTAGGGTTAGGGTGAGCATCAACCCTAGGATAGAGTTAGGGTTAGGGTTAGGGTTAGCATCAGGCCTAGGATAGTGTTATGGTTAGGGTTAGCATCAGCCCTAGGATAGTGTTAGGGTTAGGGTTCGGGTTAGCATCAGCCGTAGGATAGTGTTAGGGTTAGGGTTAGCCTCCGCCCTAAGATAGTGTTAGAGTTAGGGTTAGGGTTAGCATCAGCCCTAGGATAGTGTTAGGGTTAGGGTTAGGGTTTTCATCAGCCCTAGTATAGTGTTAGGGTTAGGGTTAAGGTTAGCATCAGGCCTAGGATAGTGTTAGGGTTAGGGTTAGCATCAGCCCTAGGATAGTGTTAGGGTTAGGGTTAGGGTTAGCATCAGCCGTAGGATAGTGTTATGGTTAGGGTTAGCCTCAGCCCTAAGATAGTGTTAGAGTTAGGGTTAGGGTTAGCATCAGCCCTAGGATAGTGTTAGGGTTAGGGTTAGGGTTAGCATCAGCCCTTGGAGAGTGTTAGGGTTAGGGTTAGGGTTAGCATCAGCCCTAGGATAGTGTTAGTGTTAGGGTAAGCATCAGCCCTAGGATAGTGTTAGGGTTAGGGTTAGCATTAGCCCTAGGATAGTGTTATTGTTAGGGTTAGGGTTAGCATCAGGCCTAGGATAGTGTTAGTGTTAGGGTTAGCATCAGCCCTAGGATAGTGTTAGGGTTAGGGTTAGGGTTAGCATCCGCCCTAGGATAATGTTAGGGTTAGGGTTAGGGTTAGCATCAGCCCTAGGATAGTGTTAGTGTTAGGTTTAGGGTTAGCATCAGGCCCAGGATAGTGTTAGGGTTAGGGTTAGCATCAGCCCAAGGATAGTGTTAGGGTTAGGGTTAGGGTTAGCATCAGCCCTAGGATAGTGTTAGGGTTAGGGTTAGCATCAACCCTAGGATAGTGTTTGGGTTAGGGTTAGGGTTAGCATCAGCCCTAGGATAGTGTTAGGGTTAGGGTTAGGGTTAGCATCAGCCCTAGGATAGTGTTAGTGTTAGGGTTAGCATCAGCCCTAGGATAGTGTTAGGGTTAGGGTTAGGGTTAGCATCAGCCCTAGGATAGTGTTAGGGTTAGGGTTAGCATCAGCCCTAGGATAGGGTTAGGGTTAGGGTTAGGGTTAGCATCAGCCCTAGGATAGTGTTAGGGTTAGGGTTAGCATCAGCCCTAGGATAGTGTTAGGGTTAGGGTTAGGGTTAGCATCAGTTCAAGGATAGTGTTAGGGTTAGCGTTAGGGTTAGCAAGAGCCCTAGGATAGTGTTAGGGTTAGGGTTAGGGTTAGCATCAGCCCTAGGATAGTGTTAGGGTTAGGGTTAGCATCAGCCCTAGGATAGTGTTAGGGTTACGGTTAGTGTTAGGGTTATCGTCAGGCCTAGGATAGTGTTAGGGTTAGGGTTAGCATCAGCCCTAGGATAGTGTTAGGGTTAGGGTTCGGGTTAGCATCAGCCGTAGGATAGTGTTAGGGTGAGGGTTAGCCTCAGCCCTAAGATAGTGTTAGAGTTAGGGTTAGGGTTAGCATCAGCCCTAGGATAGTGTTAGGGTTAGGGTTAGGGTTAGCATCAGCCCTAGGATAGTGTTAGGGTTAGGGTTAGGGTTAGCATCAGCCCTAGGATAGTGTTAGTGTTAGGGTTAGCATCAGCCCTAGGATAGTGTTAGGGTTAGGGTTAGCATCAGCCCTAGAATAGTGTTAGGCTTAGGGTTGGGGTTAGGATCCGCCCTAGGATAATGTTAGGGTTAGGGTTAGGGTTAGCATCAGCCCTAGGATAGTGTTAGTGTTAGGGTTAGCATCAGCCCTAGGATAGTGTTAGGGTTAGGGTTAGGGTTAGCATCCGCCCTAGGATAGTGTTAGGGTTAGGGTTAGTGTTAGCATCAGCCCTAGGATAGTGTTAGGGTTAGGGTTAACATAAACCCTAGGATAGTGTTAGGGTTAGGGTTAGGGTTATCATCAGGCCTAGGATAGTGTTAGGGTTAGGGTTATGGTTAGCATCAGTTCAAGGATAGTGTTAGGGTTAGCGTTAGGGTTAGCATATGCCCTAGGATAGTGTTAGGGTTAGGGTTAGGGTTAGCATCAGCCCAAGGATAGTGTTAGGGTTAGGGTTAGCATCAGTCCTAGGATAGTGTTAGGGTTAGGGTTAGGGTTAGCATCAGGCCCAGGATAGTGTTAGGGTTAGGGTTAGCATCAGCCCAAGGATAGTGTTAGGGTTAGGGTTAGGGTTAGCATCAGCCCTAGGATAGTGTTAGGGTTAGGGTTAGCATCAACCCTAGGATAGTGTTTGGTTTAGGGTTAGGGTTAGCATCAGCCCTAGGATAGTGTTAGGGTTAGGGTTAGGGTTAGCATCAGCCCTAGGATAGTGTTAGTGTTAGGGTTAGCATCAGCCCTAGGATAGTGTTAGGGTTAGGGTTAGGGTTAGCATCAGCCCTAGGATAGTGTTAGGGTTAGGGTTAGCATCAGCCCTAGGATAGTGTTACGGTTAGGGTTAGGGTTAGCATCAGCCCTAGGATAGTGTTAGGGTTAGGGTTAGCATCAGCCCTAGGTTAGTGTTAGTGTTAGGGTTAGGGTTAGCATCAGCCCTAGGATAGTGTTAGGGTTAGGGTTAGGGTTAGCATCAGCCTTAGGATAGTGTTAGGGTTAGGGTTAGGGTTATCATCAGGCCTAGGATAGTGTTAGGGTTAGGGTTAGGGTTAGCATCAGTTCAAGGATAGTGTTAGGGTTAGCGTTAGGGTTAGCATCTGCCCTAGGATAGTGTTAGGGTTAGGGTTAGGGTTAGTATCAGCCCAAGGATAGTGTTAGGGTTAGGGATAGCATCAGCCCTAGGATAGTGTTAGGGTTAGGGTTAGGGTTAGCATCAGGCCCAGGATAGTGTTAGGGTTAGGGTTAGCATCAGCCCAAGGATAGTGTTAGGGTTAGGGTTAGGGTTAGCATCAGCCGTAGGATAGTGTTAGGGTTAGGGTTAGCATCAACCCTAGGATAGTGTTTGGGTTAGGGTTAGGGTTAGCATCAGCCCTAGGATAGTGTTAGGGTTAGGGTTAGGGTTAGCATCAGCCCTAGATAGTGTTAGTGTTAGGGTTAGCATCAGCCCTAGGATAGTGTTAGTGTTAGGGTTAGGGTTAGCATCAGCCCTAGGATAGTGTTAGGGTTAGGGTTAGCATCAGCCCTAGGATAGTGTTAGGGTTAGGGTTAGGGTTAGCATCAGCCCTAGGATAGTGTTAGGGTTAGGGTTAGCATCTGCCCTATGTTAGTGTTAGTGTTAGGGTTAGGGTTAGCATCAGCCCTAGGATAGTGTTAGGGTTAGGGTTAGGGTTAGCATCAGTTCAAGGATAGTGTTAGGGTTAGCGTTAGGGTAGCATCAGCCCTAGGATAGTGTTAGGGTTAGGGTTAGGGTTAGCATCAGCCCTAGGATAGTGTTAGGGTTAGCATCAGCCCTAGGATAGTGTTAGGGTTAGGGTTAGGGTTAGCATCAGCCCTAGGATAGTGTTAGGGTTAGGGTTAGCATCAGCCCTAGGATAGTGTTAGCGTTAGGGTTAGGGTTAGCATCAGCCCTAGGATAGTGTTAGGGTTAGGGTTAGCATCAGCCCTAGGATAGTGTTAGGGTTAGGGTTAGGGTTAGCATCAGCCCTAGGATAGTGTTAGGGTTAGGGTTAGCATCAGCCCCAGGATAGTGTTAGGGTTAGGGTTAGGGTTATCATCAGGCCTATGATAGTGTTAGGGTTAGGGTTAGCATCAGCCCTAGGATAGTGTTAGGGTTAGGGTTCGGGTTAGCATCAGCCGTAGGATAGTGTTAGGGTTAGGGTTAGCCTCAGCCCTAAGATAGTGTTAGAGTTAGGGTTAGGGTTAGCATCAGCCCTAGGATAGTGTTAGGGTTAGGGTTAGGGTTAACATCAGCCCTAGGATAGTGTTAGGGTTAGGGTTAGCATCAGCCCTAGGATAGTGTTAGGGTTAGGGTTAGGGTTAGCATCAGGCCTAGGGTAGTGTTAGGGTTAGGGTTAGCATCAGCCCTAGGATAGTGTAAGGGTTAGGGTTAGGGTTAGCATCAGCCGTAGGATAGTGTTAGGGTTAGGGTTAGCCTCAGCCCTAAGATAGTGTTAGAGTTAGGGTTAGGGTTAGCATCAGCCCTAGGATAGTGTTAGGGTTAGGGTTAGGGTTAGCATCAGCCCTAGGATAGTGTTAGTGTTAGGGTTAGCATCAGCCCTAGGATAGTGTTAGGGTTAGGGTTAGGGTTAGCATCCGCCCTAGGATAGTGTTAGGGTTAGGGTTAGGGTTAGCATCAACCCTAGGATAGTGTTAGGGTTAGGGTTAACATAAACCCTAGGATAGTGTTAGGGTTATGGTTAGGGTTATCATCAGGCCTAGGATAGTGTTAGGGTTAGGGTTAGGGTTAGCATCAGTTCAAGGATAGTGTTAGGGTTAGCGTTAGGGTTAGCATCTGCCCTAGGATAGTGTTAGGGTTAGGGTTAGGGTTAGCATCAGCCCAAGGATAGTGTTAGGGTTAGGGTTAGCATCAGCCCTAGGATAGTGTTAGGGTTAGGGTTAGGGTTAGCATCAGGCCCAGGATAGTGTTAGGGTTAGGGTTAGCATCAGCCCAAGGATAGTGTTAGGGTTAGGGTTAGGGTTAGCATCAGGCCCAGGATAGTGTTAGGGTTAGGGTTAGCCTCAGCCCTAAGATAGTGTTAGAGTTAGGGTTAGGGTTAGCATCAGCCCTAGGATAGTGTTAGGGTTAGGGTTAGGGTTAGCATCAGCCCTAGGATAGTGTTAGGGTTAGGGTTAGCATCAGCCCTAGGATAGTGTTAGCGTTAGGGTTAGGGTTAGCATCAGGCCTAGGATAGTGTTAGGGTTAGGGTTAGCATCAGCCCTAGGATAGTGTTAGGGTTAGGGTTAGCCTCAGCCCTAAGATAGTGTTAGAGTTAGGATTAGGGTTAGCATCAGCCCTAGGATAGTGTTAGGGTTAGGGTTAGGGTTAGCATCAGCCCTTGGAGAGTGTTAGGGTTAGGGTTAGGGCTAGCATCATCCCTAGGATAGTGTTAGTGTTAGGGTTAGCATCAGCCTTAGGATAGTGTTAGGGTTTGGGTTAGGGTTAGCATCCGCCCTAGGATAATGTTAGGGTTAGGGTTAGGGTTAGCATCAGCCCTAGGATAGTGTTAGTGTTAGGGTTAGCATCAGCCCTAGGATAGTGTTAGGGTTAGGGTTAGGGTTAGCATCCGCCCTAGGATAGTGTTAGGGTTAGGGTTAACATAAACCCTAGGATAGTGTTAGGGTTATGGTTAGGGTTATCATCAGGCCTAGGATAGTGTTAGGGTTAGGGTTAGGGTTAGCATCAGTTCAAGGATAGTGTTAGGGTTAGCGTTAGGGTTAGCATCTGCCCTAGGATAGTGTTAGGGTTAGGGTTAGGGTTAGCATCAGCCCAAGGATAGTGTTAGGGTTAGGGTTAGCATCAGCCCTAGGATAGTGTTAGGGTTAGGGTTAGGGTTAGCATCAGGCCCAGGATAGTGTTAGCGTTAGGGTTAGCATCAGCCCAAGGATAGTGTTAGGGTT
This sequence comes from Lemur catta, assembly GCF_020740605.2. Lineage (NCBI taxonomy): Eukaryota > Metazoa > Chordata > Mammalia > Primates > Lemuridae > Lemur > Lemur catta. The sequence goes on along the minus strand of NW_025423858.1, from coordinate 25,662 downwards.
AGGGTTAGGGTTAGAATCAGCCCTAGGATAGTGTTAGGGTTAGGGTTAGCATCAACCCTAGGATAGTGTTTGGGTTAGGGTTAGGGTTAGCATCAGCCCTAGGATAGTGTTAGGGTTAGGGTTACCCTCAGCCCTAGGAGAGTGTTAGGGTTAGGGATAGGGTTAGCATCAGGCCTAGGATAGTGTTAGGGTTAGGGTTAGGGTTAGCATCAGACCTAGGATAGTGTTAGGGTTAGGATTAGCATCAGCCCTAGGATAGTGTCAGGGTTAGGGTTAGGGTTATCATCAGGCCTAGGATAGTGTTAGGGTTAGGGTTAGCATCAGCCCTAGGATAGTGTTAAGGTTAGGGTTAGCATCAACCCTAGGATAGAGTTAGGGTTAGGGTTAGGGTTAGCATCAGGCCTAGGATAGTGTTATGGTTAGGGTTAGCATCAGCCCTAGGATAGTGTTAGGGTTAGGGTTCGGGTTAGCATCAGCCGTAGGATAGTGTTAGGGTTAGGGTTAGCCTCAGCCCTAAGATAGTGTTAGAGTTAGGGTTAGGGTTAGCATCAGCCCTAGGATAGTGTTAGGGTTAGGGTTAGGGTTTTCATCAGCCCTAGGATAGTGTTAGGGTTAGGGATGAGGTTAGCATCAGGCCTAGGATAGTGTTAGGGTTAGGGTTAGCATCAGCCCTAGGATAGTGTTAGGGTTAGGGTTAGGGTTAGCATCAGCCGTAGGATAGTGTTATGGTTAGGGTTAGCCTCAGCCCTAAGATAGTGTTAGAGTTAGGGTTAGGGTTAGCATCAGCCCTAGGATAGTGTTAGGGTTAGGGTTAGGGTTAGCATCAGCCCTTGGAGAGTGTTAGGGTTAGGGTTAGGGTTAGCATCAGCCCTAGGATAGTGTTAGTGTTAGGGTAAGCATCAGCCCTAGGATAGTGTTAGGGTTAGGGTTAGCATTAGCCCTAGGATAGTGTTAGGGTTAGGGTTAGGGTTAGCATCAGGCCTAGGATAGTGTTAGTGTTAGGGTTAGCATCAGCCCTAGGATAGTGTTAGGGTTAGGGTTAGGGTTAGCATCCGCCCTAGGATAATGTTAGGGTTAGGGTTAGGGTTAGCATCAGCCCTAGGATAGTGTTAGTGTTAGGGTTAGCATCAGCCCTAGGATAGTGTTAGGGTTAGGGTTAGGGTTAGCATCAGGCCTAGGATAGTGTTAGTGTTAGGGTTAGCATCAGCCATAGGTTAGTGTTAGTGTTAGGGTTAGGGTTAGCATCAGCCCTAGGATAGTGTTAGGGTTAGGGTTAGGGTTAGCATCAGTTCAAGGATAGTGTTAGGGTTAGCGTTAGGGTTAGCAACAGCCCTAGGATAGTGTTAGGGTTAGGGTTAGGGTTAGCATCAGCCCTAGGATAGTGTTAGGGTTAGGGTTAGCATCAGCCCTAGGATAGTGTTAGGGTTAGGGTTAGGGTTATCGTCAGGCCTAGGATAGTGTTAGGGTTAGGGTTAGCATCAGCCCTAGGATAGTGTTAGGGTTAGGGTTCGGGTTAGCATCAGCCGTAGGATAGTGTTAGGGTTAGGGTTAGCCTCAGCCCTAAGATAGTGTTAGAGTTAGGGTTAGGGTTAGCATCAGCCCTAGGATAGTGTTAGGGTTAGGGTTAGGGTTAGCATCAGCCCTAGGATAGTGTTAGGGTTAGGGTTAGGGTTAGCATCAGCCCTAGGATAGTGTTAGTGTTAGGGTTAGCATCAGCCCTAGGATAGTGTTAGGGTTAGGGTTAGCATCAGCCCTAGGATAGTGTTAGGCTTAGGGTTAGGGTTAGGATCCGCCCTAGGATAATGTTAGGATTAGGGTTAGGGTTAGCATCAGCCCTAGGATAGTGTTAGTGTTAGGGTTAGCATCAGCCCTAGGATAGTGTTAGGGTTAGGGTTAGGGTTAGCATCCGCCCTAGGATAGTGTTAGTGTTAGGGTTAGTGTTAGCATCAGCCCTAGGATAGTGTTAGGGTTAGGGTTAACATAAACCCTAGGATAGTGTTAGGGTTAGGGTTAGGGTTATCATCAGGCCTAGGATAGTGTTAGGGTTAGGGTTATGGTTAGCATCAGTTCAAGGATAGTGTTAGGGTTAGCGTTAGGGTTAGCATATGCCCTAGGATAGTGTTAGGGTTAGGGTTAGGGTTAGCATAAGCCCAAGGATAGTGTTAGGGTTAGGGTTAGCATCAGTCCTAGGATAGTGTTAGGGTTAGGGTTAGGGTTAGCATCAGGCCCAGGATAGTGTTAGGGTTAGGGTTAGCATCAGCCCAAGGATAGTGTTAGGGTTAGGGTTAGGGTTAGCATCAGCCCTAGGATAGTGTTAGGGTTAGGGTTAGCATCAACCCTAGGATAGTGTTTGGGTTAGGGTTAGGGTTAGCATCAGCCCTAGGATAGTGTTAGGGTTAGGGTTAGGGTTAGCATCAGCCCTAGGATAGTGTTAGTGTTAGGGTTAGCATCAGCCCTAGGATAGTGTTAGGGTTAGGGTTAGGGTTAGCATCAGCCCTAGGATAGTGTTAGGGTTAGGGTTAGCATCAGCCCTAGGATAGTGTTACGGTTAGGGTTAGGGTTAGCATCAGCCCTAGGATAGTGTTAGGGTTAGGGTTAGCATCAGCCCTAGGTTAGTGTTAGTGTTAGTGTTAGGGTTAGCATCAGCCCTAGGATAGTGTTAGGGTTAGGGTTAGGGTTAGCATCAGCCTTAGGATAGTGTTAGGGTTAGGGTTAGGGTTATCATCAGGCCTAGGATAGTGTTAGGGTTAGGGTTATTGTTAGCATCAGTTCAAGGATAGTGTTAGGGTTAGCGTTAGGGTTAGCATCTGCCCTAGGATAGTGTTAGGGTTAGGGTTAGGGTTAGCATCAGCCCAAGGATAGTGTTAGGTTTAGGGATAGCATCAGCCCTAGGATAGTGTTAGGGTTAGGGTTAGGGTTAGCATCAGGCCCAGGATAGTGTTAGGGTTAGGGTTAGCATCAGCCCAAGGATAGTGTTAGGGTTAGGGTTAGGGTTAGCATCAGCCATAGGATAGTGTTAGGGTTAGGGTTAGCCTCAGCCCTAAGATAGTGTTAGAGTTAGTGTTAGGGTTAGCATCAGCCCTAGGATAGTGTTAGGGTTAGGGTTAGGGTTAGCATCAGCCCTTGGAGAGTGTTAGGGTTAGGGTTAGGGCTAGCATCAGCCCTAGGATAGTGTTAGTGTTAGGGTTAGCATCAGCCCTAGGATAGTGTTAGGGTTAGGGTTAGCATCAGCCCTAGGATAGTGTTAGGGTTAGGGTTAGGGTTAGCATAAGGCCTAGGATAGTGTTAGTGTTAGGGTTAGCATCAGCCCTAGGATAGTGTTAGGGTTTGGGTTAGGGTTAGCATCCGCCCTAGGATAATGTTAGGGTTAGGGTTAGGGTTAGCATCAGCCCTAGGATAGTGTTAGTGTTAGGGTTAGCATCAGCCCTAGGATAGTGTTAGGGTTAGGGTTAGGGTTAGCATCCGCCCTAGGATAGTGTTAGGGTTAGGGTTAACATAAACCCTAGGATAGTGTTAGGGTTATGGTTAGGGTTATCATCAGGCCTAGGATAGTGTTAGGGTTAGGGTTAGGGTTGGCATCAGTTCAAGGATAGTGTTAGGGTTAGCGTTAGGGTTAGCATCTGCCCTAGGACAGTGTTAGGGTTAGGGTTAGCATCAGCCCAAGGATAGTGATAGGGTTAGGGTTAGCATCAGCCCTAGGATAGTGTTAGGGTTAGGGTTAGGGTTAGCATCAGGCCCAGGATAGTGTTAGCGTTAGGGTTAGCATCAGCCCAAGGATAGTGTTAGGGTTAGGGTTAGGGTTAGAATCAGCCCTAGGATAGTGTTAGGGTTAGGGTTAGCATCAACCCTAGGATAGTGTTTGGGTTAGGGTTAGGGTTAGCATCAGCCCTAGGATAGTGTTAGGGTTAGGGTTACCCTCAGCCCTAGGAGAGTGTTAGGGTTAGGGATAGGGTTAGCATCAGGCCTAGGATAGTGTTAGGGTTAGGGTTAGGGTTAGCATCAGCCCTAGGATAGTGTTAGGGTTAGGATTAGCATCAGCCCTAGGATAGTGTCAGGGTTAGGGTTAGGGTTATCATCAGGCCTAGGATAGTGTTAGGGTTAGGGTTAGCATCAGCCCTAGGATAGTGTTAGGGTTAGGGTTAGCATCAACCCTAGGATAGAGTTAGGGTTAGGGTTAGGGTTAGCATCAGGCCTAGGATAGTGTTATGGTTAGGGTTAGCATAAGCCCTAGGATAGTGTTAGGGTTAGGGTTCGGGTTAGCATCAGCCGTAGGATAGTGTTAGGGTTAGGGTTAGCCTCAGCCCTAAGATAGTGTTAGAGTTAGGGTTAGGGTTAGCATCAGCCCTAGGATAGTGTTAGGGTTAGGGTTAGGGATTTCATCAGCCCTAGGATAGTGTTAGGGTTAGGGTTAAGGTTAGCATCAGGCCTAGGATAGTGTTAGGGTTAGGGTTAGCATCAGCCCTAGGATAGTGTTAGGGTTAGGGTTAGGGTTAGCATCAGCCGTAGGATAGTGTTATGGTTAGGGTTAGCCTCAGCCCTAAGATAGTGTTAGAGTTAGGGTTAGGGTTAGCATCAGCCCTAGGATAGTGTTAGGGTTAGGGTTAGGGTTAGCATCAGCCCTTGGAGAGTGTTAGGGTTAGGGTTAGGGTTAGCATCAGCCCTAGGATAGTGTTAGTGTTAGGGTAAGCATCAGCCCTAGGATAGTGTTAGGGTTAGGGTTAGCATTAGCCCTAGGATAGTGTTAGGGTTATTGTTAGGGTTAGCATCAGGCCTAGGATAGTGTTAGTGTTAGGGTTAGCATCAGCCCTAGGATAGTGTTAGGGTTAGGGTTAGGGTTAGCATCCGCCCTAGGATAATGTTAGGGTTAGGGTTAGGGTTAGCATCAGCCCTAGGATAGTGTTAGTGTTAGGGTTAGCATCAGCCCTAGGATAGTGTTAGGGTTAGGGTTAGGGTTAGCATCAGGCCTAGGATAGTGTTAGTGTTAGGGTTAGCATCAGCCCTAGGTTAGTGTTAGTGTTAGGGTTAGGGTTAGCATCAGCCCTAGGATAGTGTTAGGGTTAGGGTTAGGGTTAGCATCAGTTCAAGGATAGTGTTAGGGTTAGCGTTAGGGTTAGCAACAGCCCTAGGATAGTGTTAGGGTTAGGGTTAGGGTTAGCATCAGCCCTAGGATAGTGTTAGGGTTAGGGTTAGCATCAGCCCTAGGATAGTGTTAGGGTTAGGGTTAGGGTTATCGTCAGGCCTAGGATAGTGTTAGGGTTAGGGTTAGCATCAGCCCTAGGATAGTGTTAGGGTTAGGGTTCGGGTTAGCATCAGCCGTAGGATAGTGTTAGGGTTAGGGTTAGCCTCAGCCCTAAGATAGTGTTAGAGTTAGGGTTAGGGTTAGCATCAGCCCTAGGATAGTGTTAGGGTTAGGGTTAGGGTTAGCATCAGCCCTAGGATAGTGTTAGGGTTAGGGTTAGGGTTAGCATCAGCCCTAGGATAGTGTTAGTGTTAGGGTTAGCATCAGCCCTAGGATAGTGTTAGGGTTAGGGTTAGGGTTAGCATCCGCCCTAGGATAGTGTTAGGGTTAGGGTTAGTGTTAGCATCAGCCCTAGGATAGTGTTAGGGTTAGGGTTAACATAAACCCTAGGATAGTGTTAGGGTTAGGGTTAGGGTTATCATCAGGCCTAGGATAGTGTTAGGGTTAGGGTTATGGTTAGCATCAGTTCAAGGATAGTGTTAGGGTTAGCGTTAGGGTTAGCATATGCCCTAGGATAGTGTTAGGGTTAGGGTTAGGGTTAGCATCAGCCCAAGGATAGTGTTAGGGTTAGGGTTAGCATCAGTCCTAGGATAGTGTTAGCGTTAGGGTTAGAGTTAGCATCAGGCCCAGGATGGTGTTAGGGTTAGGGTTAGCATCAGCCCAAGGATAGTGTTAGGGTTAGGGTTAGGGTTAGCATCAGCCCTAGGATAGTGTTAGGGTTAGGGTTAGCATCAACCCTAGGATAGTGTTTGGGTTAGGGTTAGGGTTAGCATCAGCCCTAGGATAGTGTTGGGGTTAGGGTTAGGGTTAGCATCAGCCCTAGGATAGTGTTAGTGTTAGGGTTAGCATCAGCCCTAGGATAGTGTTAGGGTTAGGGTTAGGGTTAGCATCAGCCCTAGGATAGTGTTAGGGTTAGGGTTAGCATCAGCCCTAGGATAGTGTTACGGTTAGGGTTAGGGTTAGCATCAGCCCTAGGATAGTGTTAGGGTTAGGGTTAGCATCAGCCCTAGGTTAGTGTTAGTGTTAGGGTTAGGGTTAGCATCAGCCCTAGGATAGTGTTAGGGTTAGGGTTAGGGTTAGCATCAGCCTTAGGATAGTGTTAGGGTTAGGGTTAGGGTTATCATCAGGCCTAGGATAGTGTTAGGGTTAGGGTTAGGGTTAGCATCAGTTCAAGGATAGTGTTAGGGTTAGCGTTAGGGTTAGCATCTGCCCTAGGATAGTGTTAGGGTTAGGGTTAGGGTTAGCATCAGCCCAAGGATAGTGTTAGGGTTAGGGATAGCATCAGCCCTAGGATAGTGTTAGGGTTAGGGGTAGGGTTAGCATCAGGCCCAGGATAGTGTTAGGGTTAGGGTTAGCATCAGCCCAAGGATAGTGTTAGGGTTAGGGTTAGGGTTAGCATCAGCCGTAGGATAGTGTTAGGGTTAGGGTTAGCATCAACCCTAGGATAGTGTTTGGGTTAGGGTTAGGGTTAGCATCAGCCCTAGGATAGTGTTAGGGTTAGGGTTAGGGTTAGCATCAGCCCTAGGATAGTGTTAGTGTTAGGGTTAGCATCAGCCCTAGGATAGTGTTAGGGTTAGGGTTAGGGTTAGCATCAGCCCTAGGATAGTGTTAGGGTTAGGGTTAGCATCAGCCCTAGGATAGTGTTAGGGTTAGGGTTAGGGTTAGCATCAGCCCTAGGATAGTGTTAGGGTTAGGGTTAGCATCAGCCCTAGGATAGTGTTAGGGTTAGGGTTCGGGTTAGCATCAGCCGTAGGATAGTGTTAGGGTTAGGGTTAGCCTCAGCCCTAAGATAGTGTTAGAGTTAGGGTTAGGGTTAGCATCAGCCCTAGGATAGTGTTAGGGTTAGGGTTAGCATCAGCCCTAGGATAGTGTTAGGGTTAGGGTTAGGGTTATCATCAGGCCTAGGATAGTGTTAGGGTTAGGGTTAGCATCAGCCCTAGGATAGTGTTAGGGTTAGGGTTCGGGTTAGCATCAGCCGTAGGATAGTGTTAGGGTTAGGGTTAGCCTCAGCCCTAAGATAGTGTTAGAGTTAGGGTTAGGGTTAGCATCAGCCCTAGGATAGTGTTAGGGTTAGGGTTAGGGTTAGCATCAGGCCTAGGATAGTGTTAGGGTTAGGGTTAGCATCAGCCCTAGGATAGTGTTAGGGTTAGGGTTAGGGTTAGCATCAGCCGTAGGATAGTGTTAGGGTTAGGGTTAGCCTCAGCCCTAAGATAGTGTTAGAGTTAGGGTTAGGGTTAGCATCAGCCCTAGGATAGTGTTAGGGTTAGGGTTAGGGTTAGCATCAGCCCTAGGATAGTGTTAGTGTTAGGGTTAGCATCAGCCCTAGGATAGTGTTAGGGTTAGGGTTAGGGTTAGCATCCGCCCTAGGATAGTGTTAGGGTTAGGGTTAGGGTTAGCATCAACCCTAGGATAGTGTTAGGGTTAGGGTTAACATAAACCCTAGGATAGTGTTAGGGTTATGGTTAGGGTTATCATCAGGCCTAGGATAGTGTTAGGGTTAGGGTTAGGGTTAGCATCAGTTCAAGGATAGTGTTAGGGTTAGCGTTAGGGTTAGCATCTGCCCTAGGATAGTGTTAGGGTTAGGGTTAGGGTTAGCATCAGCCCAAGGATAGTGTTAGGGTTAGGGTTAGCATCAGCCCTAGGATAGTGTTAGGGTTAGGGTTAGGGTTAGCATCAGGCCCAGGATAGTGTTAGGGTTAGGGTTAGCATCAGCCCAAGGATAGTGTTAGGGTTAGGGTTAGGGTTAGCATCAGGCCCAGGATAGTGTTAGGGTTAGGGTTAGCCTCAGCCCTAAGATAGTGTTAGAGTTAGGGTTAGGGTTAGCATCAGCCCTAGGATAGTGTTAGGGTTAGGGTTAGGGTTAGCATCAGCCCTAGGATAGTGTTAGGGTTAGGGTTAGCATCAGCCCTAGGATAGTGTTAGCGTTAGGGTTAGGGTTAGCATCAGGCCTAGGATAGTGTTAGGGTTAGGGTTAGCATCAGCCCTAGGATAGTGTTAGGGTTAGGGTTAGGGTTAGCATCAGCCGTAGGATAGTGTTAGGGTTAGGGTTAGCCTCAGCCCTAAGATAGTGTTAGAGTTAGGGTTAGGGTTAGCATCAGCCCTAGGATAGTGTTAGGGTTAGGGTTAGGGTTAGCATCAGCCCTTGGAGAGTGTTAGGGTTAGGGTTAGGGCTAGCATCAGCCCTAGGGTAGTGTTAGTGTTAGGGTTAGCATCAGCCCTAGGATAGTGTTAGGGTTAGGGTTAGCATCAGCCCTAGGATAGTGTTAGGGTTAGGGTTAGGGTTAGCATAAGGCCTAGGATAGTGTTAGTGTTAGGGTTAGCATCAGCCCTAGGATAGTGTTAGGGTTTGGGTTAGGGTTAGCATCCGCCCTAGGATAATGTTAGGGTTAGGGTTAGGGTTAGCATCAGCCCTAGGATAGTGTTAGTGTTAGGGTTAGCATCAGCCCTAGGATAGTGTTAGGGTTAGGGTTAGGGTTAGCATCCGCCCTAGGATAGTGTTAGGGTTAGGGTTAGGGTTAGCATCAACCCTAGGATAGTGTTAGGGTTAGGGTTAACATAAACCCTAGGATAGTGTTAGGGTTATGGTTAGGGTTATCATCAGGCCTAGGATAGTGTTAGGGTTAGGGTTAGGGTTAGCATCAGTTCAAGGATAGTGTTAGGGTTAGCGTTAGGGTTAGCATCTGCCCTAGGATAGTGTTAGGGTTAGGGTTATGGTTAGCATCAGCCCAAGGATAGTGTTAGGGTTAGGGTTAGCATCAGCCCTAGGATAGTGTTAGGGTTAGGGTTAGGGTTAGCATCAGGCCCAGGATAGTGTTAGCGTTAGGGTTAGCATCAGCCCAAGGATAGTGTTAGGGTTAGGGTTAGGGTTAGAATCAGCCCTAGGATAGTGTTAGGGTTAGGGTTAGCATCAACCCTAGGATAGTGTTTGGGTTAGGGTTAGGGTTAGCATCAGCCCTAGGATAGTGTTAGGGTTAGGGTTACCCTCAGCCCTAGGAGAGGGTTAGGGTTAGGGATAGGGTTAGCATCAGGCCTAGGATAGTGTTAGGGTTAGGGTTAGGGTTAGCATCAGCCCTAGGATAGTGTTAGGGTTAGGGTTAGCATCAGCCCTAGGATAGTGTCAGGGTTAGGGTTAGGGTTATCATCAGGCCTAGGATAGTGTTAGGGTTAGGGTTAGCATCAGCCCTAGGATAGTGTTAGGGTTAGGGTTAGCATCAACCCTAGGATAGAGTTAGGGTTAGGGTTAGGGTTAGCATCAGGCCTAGGATAGTGTTATGGTTAGGGTTAGCATCAGCCCTAGGATAGTGTTAGGGTTAGGGTTCGTTTTAGTATCAGCCGTAGGATAGTGTTAGGGTTAGGGTTAGCCTCAGCCCTAAGATAGTGTTAGAGTTAGGGTTAGGGTTAGCATCAGCCCTAGGATAGTGTTAGGGTTAGGGTTAGGGTTTTCATCAGCCCTAGGATAGTGTTAGGGTTAGGGTTAAGGTTAGCATCAGGCCTACGATAGTGTTAGGGTTAGGGTTAGCATCAGCCCTAGGATAGTGTTAGGGTTAGGGTTAGGGTTAGCATCAGCCGTAGGATAGTGTTATGGTTAGGGTTAGCCTCAGCCCTAAGATAGTGTTAGAGTTAGGGTTAGGGTTAGCATCAGCCCTAGGATAGTGTTAGGGTTAGGGTTAGGGTTAGCGTCAGCCCTTGGGGAGTGTTAGGGTTAGGGTTAGGGTTAGCATCAGCCCTAGGATAGTGTTAGTGTTAGGGTAAGCATCAGCCCTAGGATAGTGTTAGGGTTAGGGTTAGCATTAGCCCTAGGATAGTGTTAGGGTTAGGGTTAGGGTTAGCATCAGGCCTAGGATAGTGTTAGTGTTAGGGTTAGCATCAGCCCTAGGATAGTGTTAGGGTTAGGGTTAGGGTTAGCATCCGCCCTAGGATAATGTTAGGGTTAGGGTTAGGGTTAGCATCAGCCCTAGGATAGTGTTAGTGTTAGGGTTAGCATCAGCCCTAGGATAGTGTTAGGGTTTGGGTTAGGGTTAGCATCCGCCCTAGGATAGTGTTAGGGTTAGGGTTAGGGTTAGCATCAGCCCTACGATAGTGTTAGGGTTAGGGTTAACATAAACCCTAGGATAGTGTTAGGGTTAGGGTTAGGTTTATCATCAGGCCTAGGATAGTGTTAGGGTTAGGGTTAGGGTTAGCATCAGTTCAAGGATAGTGTTAGGGTTAGCGTTAGGGTTAGCATCTGCCCTAGGATAGTGTTAGGGTTAGGGTTAGGGTTAGCATCAGCCCAAGGATAGTGTTAGGGTTAGGGTTAGCATCAGCCCTAGGATAGTGTTAGTGTTAGGTTTAGGGTTAGCATCAGGCCCAGGATAGTGTTAGGGTTAGGGTTAGCATCAGCCCAAGGATAGTGTTAGGGTTAGGGTTCGGGTTAGCATCAGCCGTAGGATAGTGTTAGGGTTAGGGTTAGCCTCAGCCCTAAGATAGTGTTAGAGTTAGGGTTAGGGTTAGCATCAGCCCTAGGATAGTGTTAGGGTTAGGGTTAGGGTTAGCATCAGCCCTAGGATAGTGTTAGGGTTAGGGTTAGCATCAGCCCTAGGATAGTGTTAGGGTTAGGGTTAGGGTTAGCATCAGGCCTAGGATAGTGTTAGGGTTAGGGTTAGCATCAGCCCTAGGATAGTGTTAGGGTTAGGGTTAGGGTTAGCATCAGCCGTAGGATAGTGTTAGGGTTAGGGTTAGCCTCAGCCCTAAGATAGTGTTAGAGTTAGGGTTAGGGTTAGCATCAGCCCTAGGATAGTGTTAGGGTTAGGGTTAGGGTTAGCATCAGCCCTAGGATAGTGTTAGTGTTAGGGTTAGCATCAGCCCTAGGATAGTGTTAGGGTTAGGGTTAGGGTTAGCATCCGCCCTAGGATAGTGTTAGGGTTAGGGTTAGGGTTAGCATCAACCCTAGGATAGTGTTAGGGTTAGGGTTAACATAAACCCTAGGATAGTGTTAGGGTTATGGTTAGGGTTATCATCAGGCCTAGGATAGTGTTAGGGTTAGGGTTAGGGTTAGCATCAGTTCAAGGATAGTGTTAGGGTTAGCGTTAGGGTTAGCATCTGCCCTAGGATAGTGTTAGGGTTAGGGTTAGGGTTAGCATCAGCCCAAGGATAGTGTTAGGGTTAGGGTTAGCATCAGCCCTAGGATAGTGTTAGGGTTAGGGTTAGGGTTAGCATCAGGCCCAGGATAGTGTTAGGGTTAGGGTTAGCATCAGCCCAAGGATAGTGTTAGGGTTAGGGTTAGGGTTAGCATCAGGCCCAGGATAGTGTTAGGGTTAGGGTTAGCCTCAGCCCTAAGATAGTGTTAGAGTTAGGGTTAGGGTTAGCATCAGCCCTAGGATAGTGTTAGGGTTAGGGTTAGGGTTAGCATCAGCCCTAGGATAGTGTTAGGGTTAGGGTTAGCATCAGCCCTAGGATAGTGTTAGCGTTAGGGTTAGGGTTAGCATCAGGCCTAGGATAGTGTTAGGGTTAGGGTTAGCATCAGCCCTAGGATAGTGTTAGGGTTAGGGTTAGGGTTAGCATCAGCCGTAGGATAGTGTTAGGGTTAGGGTTAGCCTCAGCCCTAAGATAGTGTTAGAGTTAGGGTTAGGGTTAGCATCAGCCCTAGGATAGTGTTAGGGTTAGGGTTAGGGTTAGCATCAGCCCTTGGAGAGTGTTAGGGTTAGGGTTAGGGCTAGCATCAGCCCTAGGGTAGTGTTAGTGTTAGGGTTAGCATCAGCCCTAGGATAGTGTTAGGGTTAGGGTTAGCATCAGCCCTAGGATAGTGTTAGGGTAAGGGTTAGGGTTAGCATAAGGCCTAGGATAGTGTTAGTGTTAGGGTTAGCATCAGCCCTAGGATAGTGTTAGGGTTTGGGTTAGGGTTAGCATCCGCCCTAGGATAATGTTAGGGTTAGGGTTAGGGTTAGGATCAGCCCTAGGATAGTGTTAGTGTTAGGGTTAGCATCAGCCCTAGGATAGTGTTAGGGTTAGGGTTAGGGTTAGCATCCGCCCTAGGATAGTGTTAGGGTTAGGGTTAGGGTTAGCATCAACCCTAGGATAGTGTTAGGGTTAGGGTTAACATAAACCCTAGGATAGTGTTAGGGTTATGGTTAGGGTTATCATCAGGCCTAGGATAGTGTTAGGGTTAGGGTTAGGGTTAGCATCAGTTCAAGGATAGTGTTAGGGTTAGCGTTAGGGTTAGCATCTGCCCTAGGATAGTGTTAGGGTTAGGGTTAGGGTTAGCATCAGCCCAAGGATAGTGTTAGGGTTAGGGTTAGCATCAGCCCTAGGATAGTGTTAGGGTTAGGGTTAGGGTTAGCATCAGGCCCAGGATAGTGTTAGCGTTAGGGTTAGCATCAGCCCAAGGATAGTGTTAGGGTTAGGGTTAGGGTTAGAATCAGCCCTAGGATAGTGTTAGGGTTAGGGTTAGCATCAACCCTAGGATAGTGTTTGGGTTAGGGTTAGGGTTAGCATCAGCCCTAGGATAGTGTTAGGGTTAGGGTTACCCTCAGCCCTAGGAGAGGGTTAGGGTTAGGGATAGGGTTAGCATCAGGCCTAGGATAGTGTTAGGGTTAGGGTTAGGGTTAGCATCAGCCCTAGGATAGTGTTAGGGTTAGGGTTAGCATCAGCCCTAGGATAGTGTCAGGGTTAGGGTTAGGGTTATCATCAGGCCTAGGATAGTGTTAGGGTTAGGGTTAGCATCAGCCCTAGGATAGTGTTAGGGTTAGGGTTAGCATCAACCCTAGGATAGAGTTAGGGTTAGGGTTAGGGTTAGCATCAGGCCTAGGATAGTGTTATGGTTAGGGTTAGCATCAGCCCTAGGATAGTGTTAGGGTTAGGGTTCGGGTTAGCATCAGCCGTAGGATAGTGTTAGGGTTAGGGTTAGCCTCAGCCCTAAGATAGTGTTAGAGTTAGGGTTAGGGTTAGCATCAGCCCTAGGATAGTGTTAGGGTTAGGGTTAGGGTTTTCATCAGCCCTAGGATAGTGTTAGGGTTAGGGTTAAGGTTAGCATCAGGCCTACGATAGTGTTAGGGTTAGGGTTAGCATCAGCCCTAGGATAGTGTTAGGGTTAGGGTTAGGGTTAGCATCAGCCGTAGGATAGTGTTATGGTTAGGGTTAGCCTCAGCCCTAAGATAGTGTTAGAGTTAGGGTTAGGGTTAGCATCAGCCCTAGGATAGTGTTAGGGTTAGGGTTAGGGTTAGCGTCAGCCCTTGGGGAGTGTTAGGGTTAGGGTTAGGGTTAGCATCAGCCCTAGGATAGTGTTAGTGTTAGGGTAAGCATCAGCCCTAGGATAGTGTTAGGGTTAGGGTTAGCATTAGCCCTAGGATAGTGTTAGGGTTAGGGTTAGGGTTAGTATCAGCCCTACGATAGTGTTAGGGTTAGGGTTAACATAAACCCTAGGATAGTGTTAGGGTTAGGGTTAGGTTTATCATCAGGCCTAGGATAGTGTTAGGGTTAGGGTTAGGGTTAGCATCAGTTCAAGGATAGTGTTAGGGTTAGCGTTAGGGTTAGCATCTGCCCTAGGATAGTGTTAGGGTTAGGTTTAGGGTTAGCATCAGCCCAAGGATAGTGTTAGGGTTAGGGTTAGCATCAGCCCTAGGATAGTGTTAGTGTTAGGTTTAGGGTTAGCATCAGGCCCAGGATAGTGTTAGGGTTAGGGTTAGCATCAGCCCAAGGATAGTGTTAGGGTTAGGGTTAGGGTTAGCATCAGCCCTAGGATAGTGTTAGGGTTAGGGTTAGCATCAACCCTAGGATAGTGTTTGGGTTAGGGTTAGGGTTAGCATCAGCCCTAGGATAGTGTTAGTGTTAGGGTTAGGGTTAGCATCAGCCCTAGGATAGTGTTAGTGTTAGGGTTAGCATCAGCCCTAGGATAGTGTTAGGGTTAGGGTTAGGGTTAGCATCAGCCCTAGGATAGTGTTAGGGTTAGGGTTAGCATCAGCCCTAGGTTAGTGTTAGGGTTAGGGTTAGGGTTAGCATCAGCCCTAGGATAGTGTTAGGGTTAGGGTTAGCATCAGCCCTAGGTTAGTGTTAGTGTTAGGGTTAGGGTTAGCATCAGCCCTAGGATAGTGTTAGGGTTAGGGTTAGGGTTAGCATCAGTTCAAGGATAGTGTTAGGGTTAGCGTTAGGGTTAGCAACAGCCCTAGGATAGTGTTAGGGTTAGGGTTAGCATCAGCCCTAGGATAGTGTTAGGGTTAGGGTTAGGGTTATCGTCAGGCCTAGGATAGTGTTAGGGTTAGGGTTAGCATCAGCCCTAGGATAGTGTTAGGGTTAGGGTTCGGGTTAGCATCAGCCGTAGGATAGAGTTAGGGTTAGGGTTAGCCTCAGCCCTAAGATAGTGTTAGAGTTAGGGTTAGGGTTAGCATCAGCCCTAGGATAGTGTTAGGGTTAGGGTTAGGGTTAGCATCAGCCCTAGGATAGTGTTAGGGTTAGGGTTAGGGTTAGCATCAGCCCTAGGATAGTGTTAGTGTTAGGGTTAGCATCAGCCCTAGGATAGTGTTAGGTTTAGGGTTAGCATCAGCCCTAGGATAGTGTTTGGCTTAGGGTTAGGGTTAGGATCCGCCCTAGGATAATGTTAGGGTTAGGGTTAGGGTTAGCATCAGCCCTAGGATAGTGTTAGTGTTAGGGTTAGCATCAGCCCTACGATAGTGTTAGGGTTAGGGTTAGGGTTAGCATCCGCCCTAGGATAGTGTTAGGGTTAGGGTTAGTGTTAGCATCAGCCCTAGGATAGTGTTAGGGTTAGGGTTAACATAAACCCTAGGATAGTGTTAGGGTTAGGGTTAGGGTTATCATCAGGCCTAGGATAATGTTAGGGTTAGGGTTATGGTTAGCATCAGTTCAAGGATAGTGTTAGGGTTAGCGTTAGCATATGCCCTAGGATAGTGTTAGGGTTAGGGTTAGGGTTAGCATCAGCCCAAGGATAGTGTTAGGGTTAGGGTTAGCATCAGTCCTAGGATAGTGTTAGGGTTAGGGTTAGGGTTAGCATCAGGCCCAGGACAGTGTTAGGGTTAGGGTTAGCATCAGCCCAAGGATAGTGTTAGGGTTAGGGTTAGGGTTAGCATCAGCCCTAGGATAGTGTTAGGGTTAGGGTTAGCATCAACCCTAGGATAGTGTTTGGGTTAGGGTTAGGGTTAGCATCAGCCCTAGGATAGTGTTAGGGTTAGGGTTAGGGTTAGCATCAGCCCTAGGATAGTGTTAGTGTTAGGGTTAGCATCAGCTCTAGGATAGTGTTAGGGTTAGGGTTAGGGTTAGCATCAGCCCTAGGATAGTGTTAGGGTTAGGGTTAGCATCAGCCCTAGGATAGTGTTACGGTTAGGGTTAGGGTTAGCATCAGCCCTAGGATAGTGTTAGGGTTAGGGTTAGCATCAGCCCTAGGTTAGAGTTAGTGTTAGGGTTAGGGTTAGCATCAGCCCTAGGATAGTGTTAGGGTTAGGGTTAGGGTTAGCATCAGCCTTAGGATAGTGTTAGGGTTAGGGTTAGGGTTATCATCAGGCCTAGGATAGTGTTAGGGTTAGGGTTAGGGTTAGCATCAGTTCAAGGATAGTGTTAGGGTTAGCGTTACGGTTAGCATCTGCCCTAGGATAGTGTTAGGGTTAGGGTTAGGGTTAGCATCAGCCCAAGGATAGTGTTAGGGTTAGGGATAGCATCAGCCCTAGGATAGTGTTAGGGTTAGGGTTAGGGTTAACATCAGGCCCAGGATAGTGTTAGGGTTAGGGTTAGCATCAGCCCAAGGATAGTGTTAGGGTTAGGGTTAGGGTTAGCGTCAGCCGTAGGATAGTGTTAGGGTTAGGGTTAGCATCAACCCTAGGATAGTGTTTGGGTTAGGGTTAGGGTTAGCATCAGCCCTAGGATAGTGTTAGGGTTAGGGTTAGGGTTAGCATCAGCCCTAGGATAGTGTTAGTGTTAGGGTTAGCATCAGCCCTAGGATAGTGTTAGGGTTAGGGTTAGGGTTAGCATCAGCCCTAGGATAGTGTTAGGGTTGGGGTTAGCATCAGCCCTAGGATAGCGTTAGGGTTAGGGTTAGGGTTAGCATCAGCCCTAGGATAGTGTTAGGGTTAGGGTTAGCATCAGCCCTATGTTAGTGTTAGTGTTAGGGTTAGGGTTAGCATCAGCCCTAGGATAGTGTTAGGGTTAGGGTTAGGGTTAGCATCAGTTCAAGGATAGTGTTAGGGTTAGCGTTAGGGTAGCATCAGCCCTAGGATAGTGTTAGGGTTAGGGTTAGGGTTAGCATCAGCCCTAGGATAGTGTTAGGGTTAGGGTTAGCATCAGCCCTAGGATAGTGTTAGGGTTAGGGTTAGGGTTAGCATCAGCCCTAGGATAGTGTTAGGGTTAGGGTTAGCATCAGCCCTAGGATAGTGTTAGGGTTAGGGTTAGGGTTAGCATCAGCCCTAGGATAGTGTTAGGGTTAGGGTTAGCATCAGCCCTAGGATAGTGTTAGGGTTAGGGTTAGGGTTAGCATCAGCCCTAGGATAGTGTTAGGGTTAGGGTTAGCATCAGCCCTAGGATAGTGTTAGGGTTAGGGTTAGGGTTAGCATCAGGCCTAGGATAGTGTTAGGGTTAGGGTTAGCATCAGCCCTAGGATAGTGTTAGGGTTAGGGTTCGGGTTAGCATGAGCCGTAGGATAGTGTTAGGGTTAGGGTTAGCCTCAGCCCTAAGATAGTGTTAGAGTTAGGGTTAGGGTTAGCATCAGCCCTAGGATAGTGTTAGGGTTAGGGTTAGCATCAGCCCTAGGATAGTGTTAGGGTTAGGGTTAGGGTTATCATCAGGCCTAGGATAGTGTTAGGGTTAGGGTTAGCATCAGCCCTAGGATAGTGTTAGGGTTAGGGTTCGGGTTAGCATCAGCCGTAGGATAGTGTTAGGGTTAGGGTTAGCCTCAGCCCTAAGATAGTGTTAGAGTTAGGGTTAGGGTTAGCATCAGCCCTAGGATAGTGTTATGGTTAGGGTTAGGGTTAGCATCAGCCCTAGGATAGTGTTAGGGTTAGGGTTAGCATCAGCCCTAGGATAGTGTTAGGGTTAGGGTTAGGGTTAGCATCAGGCCTAGGATAGTGTTAGGGTTAGGGTTAGCATCAGCCCTAGGATAGTGTTAGGGTTAGGGTTAGGGTTAGCATCAGCCGTAGGATAGTGTTAGGGTTAGGGTTAGCCTCAGCCCTAAGATAGTGTTAGAGTTAGGGTTAGGGTTAGCATCAGCCCTAGGATAGTGTTAGGGTTAGGGTTAGGGTTAGCATCAGCCCTAGGATAGTGTTAGTGTTAGGGTTAGCATCAGCCCTAGGATAGTGTTAGGGTTAGGGTTAGGGTTAGCATCCGCCCTAGGATAGTGTTAGGGTTAGGGTTAGGGTTAGCATCAACCCTAGGATAGTGTTAGGGTTAGGGTTAACATAAACAATAGGATAGTGTTAGGGTTATGGTTAGGGTTATCATCAGGCCTAGGATAGTGTTAGGGTTAGGGTTAGGGTTAGCATCAGTTCAAGGATAGTGTTAGGGTTAGCGTTAGGGTTAGCATCTGCCCTAGGATAGTGTTAGGGTTAGGGTTAGGGTTAGCATCAGCCCAAGGATAGTGTTAGGGTTAGGGTTAGTATCAGCCCTAGGATAGTGTTAGGGTTAGGGTTAGGGTTAGCATCAGGCCCAGGATAGTGTTAGGGTTAGGGTTAGCATCAGCCCAAGGATAGTGTTAGGGTTAGGGTTAGGGTTAGAATCAGCCCTAGGATAGTGTTAGGGTTAGGGTTAGCATCAACCCTAGGATAGTGTTTGGGTTAGGGTTAGGGTTAGCATCAGCCCTAGGATAGTGTTAGGGTTAGGGTTACCCTCAGCCCTAGGAGAGTGTTAGGGTTAGGGATAGGGTTAGCATCAGGCCTAGGATAGTGTTAGGGTTAGGGTTAGGGTTAGCATCAGCCCTAGGATAGTGTTAGGGTTAGGGTTAGCATCAGCCCTAGGATAGTGTCAGGGTTAGGGTTAGGGTTATCATCAGGCCTAGGATAGTGTTAGGGTTAGGGTTAGCATCAGCCCTAGGATAGTGTTAGGGTTAGGGTTAGCATCAACCCTAGGATAGAGTTAGGGTTAGGGTTAGGGTTAGCATCAGGCCTAGGATAGTGTTATGGTTAGGGTTAGCATCAGCCCTAGGATAGTGTTAGGGTTAGGGTTCGGGTTAGCATCAGCCGTAGGATAGTGTTAGGGTTAGGGTTAGCCTCAGCCCTAAGATAGTGTTAGAGTTAGGGTTAGGGTTAGCATCAGCCCTAGGATAGTGTTAGGGTTAGGGTTAGGGTTTTCATCAGCCCTAGGATAGTGTTAGGGTTAGGGTTAAGGTTAGCATCAGGCCTAGGATAGTGTTAGGGTTAGGGTTAGCATCAGCCCTAGGATAGTGTTAGGGTTAGGGTTAGGGTTAGCATCAGCCGTAGGATAGTGTTATGGTTAGGGTTAGCCTCAGCCCTAAGATAGTGTTAGAGTTAGGGTTAGGGTTAGCATCAGCCCTAGGATAGTGTTATGGTTAGGGTTAGGGTTAGCATCAGCCCTTGGAGAGTGTTAGGGTTAGGGTTAGGGTTAGCATCAGCCCTAGGATAGTGTTAGTGTTAGGGTAAGCATCAGCCCTAGGATAGTGTTAGGGTTAGGGTTAGCATTAGCCCTAGGATAGTGTTAGGGTTAGGGTTAGGATTAGCATCAGGCCTAGGAAAGTGTTAGGGTTAGCGTTAGGGTTAGCATCCGCCCTAGGATAATGTTAGGGTTAGGGTTAGGGTTAGCATCAGCCCTAGGATAGTGTTAGTGTTAGGGTTAGCATCAGCCCTAGGATAGTGTTATGGTTAGGGTTAGGGTTAGCATCAGCCCTTGGAGAGTGTTAGGGTTAGGGTTAGGGTTAGCATCAGCCCTAGGATAGTGTTAGTGTTAGGGTAAGCATCAGCCCTAGGATAGTGTTAGGGTTAGGGTTAGCATTAGCCCTAGGATAGTGTTAGGGTTAGGGTTAGGGTTAGCATCAGGCCTAGGAAAGTGTTAGGGTTAGCGTTAGGGTTAGCATCCGCCCTAGGATAATGTTAGGGTTAGGGTTAGGGTTAGCATCAGCCCTAGGATAGTGTTAGGGTTAGGGTTAGGGTTAGCATCCGCCCTAGGATAGTGTTAGGGTTAGGGTTAGCATTAGCCGTAGGATAGTGTTAGGGTTAGGGTTAGGGTTAGCATCAGTTCAAGGATAGTGTTAGGGTTAGCGTTAGGGTTAGCAACAGCCCTAGGATAGTGTTAGGGTTAGGGTTAGGGTTAGCATCAGCCCTAGGATAGTGTTAGGGTTAGGGTTAGCATCAGCCCTAGGATAGTGTCAGGGTTAGGGTTAGGGTTATCGTCAGGCCTAGGATAGTGTTAGGGTTAGGGTTAGCATCAGCCCTGGGATAGTGTTAGGGTTAGGGTTCGGGTTAGCATCAGCCGTAGGATAGTGTTATGGTTATGGTTAGCCTCAGCCCTAAGATAGTGTTAGAGTTAGGGTTAGGGTTAGCATCAGCCCTAGGATAGTGTTAGGGTTAGGGTTAGGGTTAGCATCAGCCCTAGGATAGTGTTAGGGTTAGGGTTAGGGTTAGCATCAGCCCTAGGATAGTGTTAGTGTTAGGGTTAGCATCAGCCCTAGGATAGTGTTAGGGTTAGGGTTAGGGTTAGCATCCGCCCTAGGATAGTGTTAGGGTTAGGGTTAGTGTTAGCATCAGCCCTAGGATAGTGTTAGGGTTAGGGTTAACATAAACCCTAGGATAGTGTTAGGGTTAGGGTTAGGGTTATCATCAGGCCTAGGATAGTGTTAGGGTTAGGGTTATGGTTAGCATCAGTTCAAGGATAGTGTTAGGGTTAGCGTTAGGGTTAGCATATGCCCTAGGATAGTGTTAGGGTTAGGGTTAGGGTTAGCATCAGCCCAAGGATAGTGTTAGGGTTAGGGTTAGCATCAGTCCTAGGAGAGGGTTAGGGTTAGGGATAGGGTTAGCATGAGGCCTAGGATAGTGTTAGGGTTAGGGTTAGGGTTAGCATCAGCCCTAGGATAGTGTTAGGGTTAGGGTTAGCATCAGCCCTAGGATAGTGTCAGGGTTAGGGTTAGGGTTATCATCAGGCCTAGGATAGTGTTAGGGTTAGGGTTAGCATCAGCCCTAGGATAGTGTTAGGGTTAGGGTTAGCATCAACCCTAGGATAGAGTTAGGGTTAGGGTTAGGGTTAGCATCAGGCCTAGGATAGTGTTATGGTTAGGGTTAGCATCAGCCCTAGGATAGTGTTAGGGTTAGGGTTCGGGTTAGCATCAGCCGTAGGATAGTGTTAGGGTTAGGGTTAGCCTCAGCCCTAAGATAGTGTTAGAGTTAGGGTTAGGGTTAGCATCAGCCCTAGGATAGTGTTAGGGTTAGGGTTAGGGTTTTCATCAGCCCTAGGATAGTGTTAGGGTTAGGGTTAAGGTTAGCATCAGGCCTACGATAGTGTTAGGGTTAGGGTTAGCATCAGCCCTAGGATAGTGTTAGGGTTAGGGTTAGGGTTAGCATCAGCCGTAGGATAGTGTTATGGTTAGGGTTAGCCTCAGCCCTAAGATAGTGTTAGAGTTAGGGTTAGGGTTAGCATCAGCCCTAGGATAGTGTTAGGGTTAGGGTTAGGGTTAGCGTCAGCCCTTGGGGAGTGTTAGGGTTAGGGTTAGGGTTAGCATCAGCCCTAGGATAGTGTTAGTGTTAGGGTAAGCATCAGCCCTAGGATAGTGTTAGGGTTAGGGTTAGCATTAGCCCTAGGATAGTGTTAGGGTTAGGGTTAGGGTTAGTATCAGGCCTAGGATAGTGTTAGTGTTAGGGTTAGCATCAGCCCTAGGATAGTGTTAGGGTTAGGGTTAGGGTTAGCATCCGCCCTAGGATAATGTTAGGGTTAGGGTTAGGGTTAGCATCAGCCCTAGGATAGTGTTAGTGTTAGGGTTAGCATCAGCCCTAGGATAGTGTTAGGGTTTGGGTTAGGGTTAGCATCCGCCCTAGGATAGTGTTAGGGTTAGGGTTAGGGTTAGTATCAGCCCTACGATAGTGTTAGGGTTAGGGTTAACATAAACCCTAGGATAGTGTTAGGGTTAGGGTTAGGTTTATCATCAGGCCTAGGATAGTGTTAGGGTTAGGGTTAGGGTTAGCATCAGTTCAAGGATAGTGTTAGGGTTAGCGTTAGGGTTAGCATCTGCCCTAGGATAGTGTTAGGGTTAGGGTTAGGGTTAGCATCAGCCCAAGGATAGTGTTAGGGTTAGGGTTAGCATCAGCCCTAGGATAGTGTTAGTGTTAGGTTTAGGGTTAGCATCAGGCCCAGGATAGTGTTAGGGTTAGGGTTAGCATCAGCCCAAGGATAGTGTTAGGGTTAGGGTTAGGGTTAGCATCAGCCCTAGGATAGTGTTAGGGTTAGGGTTAGCATCAACCCTAGGATAGTGTTTGGGTTAGGGTTAGGGTTAGCATCAGCCCTAGGATAGTGTTAGTGTTAGGGTTAGGGTTAGCATCAGCCCTAGGATAGTGTTAGTGTTAGGGTTAGCATCAGCCCTAGGATAGTGTTAGGGTTAGGGTTAGGGTTAGCATCAGCCCTAGGATAGTGTTAGGGTTAGGGTTAGCATCAGCCCTAGGTTAGTGTTAGGGTTAGGGTTAGGGTTAGCCTCAGCCCTAGGATAGTGTTAGGGTTAGGGTTAGCATCAGCCCTAGGTTAGTGTTAGTGTTAGGGTTAGGGTTAGCATCAGCCCTAGGATAGTGTTAGGGTTAGGGTTAGGGTTAGCATCAGTTCAAGGATAGTGTTAGGGTTAGCGTTAGGGTTAGCAACAGCCCTAGGATAGTGTTAGGGTTAGGGTTAGCATCAGCCCTAGGATAGTGTTAGGGTTAGGGTTAGGGTTATCGTCAGGCCTAGGATAGTGTTAGGGTTAGGGTTAGCATCAGCCCTAGGATAGTGTTAGGGTTAGGGTTCGGGTTAGCATCAGCCGTAGGATAGTGTTAGGGTTAGGGTTAGCCTCAGCCCTAAGATAGTGTTAGAGTTAGGGTTAGGGTTAGCATCAGCCCTAGGATAGTGTTAGGGTTAGGGTTAGGGTTAGCATCACCCCTAGGATAGTGTTAGGGTTAGGGTTAGGGTTAGCATCAGCCCTAGGATAGTGTTAGTGTTAGGGTTAGCATCAGCCCTAGGATAGTGTTAGGGTTAGGGTTAGCATCAGCCCTAGGATAGTGTTAGGCTTAGGGTTAGGGTTAGGATCCGCCCTAGGATAATGTTAGGGTTAGGGTTAGGGTTAGCATCAGCCCTAGGATAGTGTTAGTGTTAGGGTTAGCATCAGCCCTACGATAGTGTTAGGGTTAGGGTTAGGGTTAGCATCCGCCCTAGGATAGTGTTAGGGTTAGGGTTAGTGTTAGCATCAGCCCTAGGATAGTGTTAGGGTTAGGGTTAACATAAACCCTAGGATAGTGTTAGGGTTAGGGTTAGGGTTATCATCAGGCCTAGGATAGTGTTAGGGTTAGGGTTATGGTTAGCATCAGTTCAAGGATAGTGTTAGGGTTAGCGTTAGGGTTAGCATATGCCCTAGGATAGTGTTAGGGTTAGGGTTAGGGTTAGCATCAGCCCAAGGATAGTGTTAGGGTTAGGGTTAGCATCAGTCCTAGGATAGTGTTAGGGTTAGGGTTAGGGTTAGCATCAGGCCCAGGACAGTGTTAGGGTTAGGGTTAGCATCAGCCCAAGGATAGTGTTAGGGTTAGGGTTAGGGTTAGCATCAGCCCTAGGATAGTGTTAGGGTTAGGGTTAGCATCAACCCTAGGATAGTGTTTGGGTTAGGGTTAGGGTTAGCATCAGCCCTAGGATAGTGTTAGGGTTAGGGTTAGGGTTAGCATCAGCCCTAGGATAGTGTTAGTGTTAGGGTTAGCATCAGCTCTAGGATAGTGTTAGGGTTAGGGTTAGGGTTAGCATCAGCCCTAGGATAGTGTTAGGGTTAGGGTTAGCATCAGCCCTAGGATAGTGTTACGGTTAGGGTTAGGGTTAGCATCAGCCCTAGGATAGTGTTAGGGTTAGGGTTAGCATCAGCCCTAGGTTAGTGTTAGTGTTAGGGTTAGGGTTAGCATCAGCCCTAGGATAGTGTTAGGGTTAGGGTTAGGGTTAGCATCAGCCTTAGGATAGTGTTAGGGTTAGGGTTAGGGATATCATCAGGCCTAGGATAGTGTTAGGGTTAGGGTTAGGGTTAGCATCAGTTCAAGGATAGTGTTAGGGTTAGCGTTACGGTTAGCATCTGCCCTAGGATAGTGTTAGGGTTAGGGTTAGGGTTAGCATCAGCCCAAGGATAGTGTTAGGGTTAGGGATAGCATCAGCCCTAGGATAGTGTTAGGGTTAGGGTTAGGGTTAACATCAGGCCCAGGATAGTGTTAGGGTTAGGGTTAGCATCAGCCCAAGGATAGTGTTAGGGTTAGGGTTAGGGTTAGCATCAGCCGTAGGATAGTGTTAGGGTTAGGGTTAGCATCAACCCTAGGATAGTGTTTGGGTTAGGGTTAGGGTTAGCATCAGCCCTAGGATAGTGTTAGGGTTAGGGTTAGGGTTAGCATCAGCCCTAGGATAGTGTTAGTGTTAGGGTTAGCATCAGCCCTAGGATAGTGTTAGGGTTAGGGTTAGGGTTAGCATCAGCCCTAGGATAGTGTTAGGGTTGGGGTTAGCATCAGCCCTAGGATAGCGTTAGGGTTAGGGTTAGGGTTAGCATCAGCCCTAGGATAGTGTTAGGGTTAGGGTTAGCATCAGCCCTATGTTAGTGTTAGTGTTAGGGTTAGGGTTAGCATCAGCCCTAGGATAGTGTTAGGGTTAGGGTTAGGGTTAGCATCAGTTCAAGGATAGTGTTAGGGTTAGCGTTAGGGTAGCATCAGCCCTAGGATAGTGTTAGGGTTAGGGTTAGGGTTAGCATCAGCCCTAGGATAGTGTTAGGGTTAGGGTTAGCATCAGCCCTAGGATAGTGTTAGGGTTAGGGTTAGGGTTAGCATCAGCCCTAGGATAGTGTTAGGGTTAGGGTTAGCATCAGCCCTAGGATAGTGTTAGGGTTAGGGTTAGGGTTAGCATCAGCCCTAGGATAGTGTTAGGGTTAGGGTTAGCATCAGCCCTAGGATAGTGTTAGGGTTAGGGTTAGGGTTAGCATCAGCCCTAGGATAGTGTTAGGGTTAGGGTTAGCATCAGCCCTAGGATAGTGTTAGGGTTAGGGTTAGGGTTAGCATCAGGCCTAGGATAGTGTTAGGGTTAGGGTTAGCATCAGCCCTAGGATAGTGTTAGGGTTAGGGTTCGGGTTAGCATGAGCCGTAGGATAGTGTTAGGGTTAGGGTTAGCCTCAGCCCTAAGATAGTGTTAGAGTTAGGGTTAGGGTTAGCATCAGCCCTAGGATAGTGTTAGGGTTAGGGTTAGCATCAGCCCTAGGATAGTGTTAGGGTTAGGGTTAGGGTTATCATCAGGCCTAGGATAGTGTTAGGGTTAGGGTTAGCATCAGCCCTAGGATAGTGTTAGGGTTAGGGTTCGGGTTAGCATCAGCCGTAGGATAGTGTTAGGGTTAGGGTTAGCCTCAGCCCTAAGATAGTGTTAGAGTTAGGGTTAGGGTTAGCATCAGCCCTAGGATAGTGTTATGGTTAGGGTTAGGGTTAGCATCAGCCCTAGGATAGTGTTAGGGTTAAGGTTAGCATCAGCCCTAGGATAGTGTTAGGGTTAGGGTTAGGGTTAGCATCAGGCCTAGGATAGTGTTAGGGTTAGGGTTAGCATCAGCCCTAGGATAGTGTTAGGGTTAGGGTTAGGGTTAGCATCAGCCGTAGGATAGTGTTAGGGTTAGGGTTAGCCTCAGCCCTAAGATAGTGTTAGAGTTAGGGTTAGGGTTAGCATCAGCCCTAGGATAGTGTTAGGGTTAGGGTTAGGGTTAGCATCAGCCCTAGGATAGTGTTAGTGTTAGGGTTAGCATCAGCCCTAGGATAGTGTTACGGTTAGGGTTAGGGTTAGCATCCGCCCTAGGATAGTGTTAGGGTTAGGGTTAGGGTTAGCATCAACCCTAGGATAGTGTTAGGGTTAGGGTTAACATAAACAATAGGATAGTGTTAGGGTTATGGTTAGGGTTATCATCAGGCCTAGGATAGTGTTAGGGTTAGGGTTAGGGTTAGCATCAGTTCAAGGATAGTGTTAGGGTTAGCGTTAGGGTTAGCATCTGCCCTAGGATAGTGTTAGGGTTAGGGTTAGGGTTAGCATCAGCCCAAGGATAGTGTTAGGGTTAGGGTTAGTATCAGCCCTAGGATAGTGTTAGGGTTAGGGTTAGGGTTAGCATCAGGCCCAGGATAGTGTTAGGGTTAGGGTTAGCATCAGCCCAAGGATAGTGTTAGGGTTAGGGTTAGGGTTAGAATCAGCCCTAGGATAGTGTTAGGGTTAGGGGTAGCATCAACCCTAGGATAGTGTTTGGGTTAGGGTTAGGGTTAGCATCAGCCCTAGGATAGTGTTAGGGTTAGGGT